>NC_056522.1:339686058-339730490 GCF_019175285.1 Sceloporus undulatus
TTATTTATACCCCACATAAAGGGCAATAAAAACAGGTAATAACATTTCAACTTCATTAACAACAGAAAAATAACTTCCATAGAGATCCAGGTTGCCCCTGTCCTGTGTGAAGCTGTCTTAAGTCTCTGTACTGTTACATCTAGAAAAACTTTTAGGTGCTGTATAGATAAAACTTGTGAATTGTAGTCTAAATGAAAGAGTTTTTCATCTCCTTTGTTGGTGATTGGGATTTATGTCCCAATTTATTAGCTCCTTTTTGCCAGAGTTTCTCTACTTCAGATGTGTTGGGCTACACGGTCTCTCATTCTCAGGCAGCATAGCATGGGATGGAAAGTATAGGGTGACTGGTTCCCTTCCCCTGAGGTAGTGGGTGGTGTGAAATACCTTTCCTTCTGTGACCACAAAGAGCTGCTCTCATTGGTAGACCACAATGGATAAGATGGTCAAATAGTCTGACCTGTTATTAAGTAGCTTCTTCTGGTCTTGTTAGACAAGATCAGAGCTCAGAAAAGTTACTTTTTTGCACTATGACTCTCACAATCCTCCAGGCAGCTAGGAGCTATAGTACAAAAAGTAGCCCATCTGACCTTTAAATAACCAGGGACAGCCAGTAGACCTGCCACTGCAAGGAAATGAATCCATTCATATTTTATTGCTGATCCTCTCAGAGCTATGCTGAACCGTACAAGAGCTCTTGTTCAATGTAGAACTGTTGTGGGGGCAATAGTGGTGAAATACAGAGGATATCCATTGTCCCTTCTGGTGCAAATTTACCTACCTCATTGCAGAAAGTAAAACTCTATGTCATCTTAACTGAGAAGGGCTATTTCACTATGTTATTTATACAGTGCCAAAATGGCAGATTGTCTGTCTGTGAGATACATCTTTTTTTATCACGCTCCTACTGTCCTAGTGAAAGTAAACAGACTGTAAGGCAAATCCAGATTCCTGTCTCTGCAGGAAACAAGCCCTGTATTTTGAGTAGTAGAGAATAATTGTACATGCCTTCCAAATAGCCTCCACTATCTGCTGTTGTTGTTATGATGACTTGTTTAATTATGTTTCAATTTCTTTATTTTCAGTTTTAGCTTATTTTTTAGCCTTATGTAAGCTACATAAGGCTGGGAGAAATGTGGCATATAAATACAATACAACAAATAAATAATGTGCCTTCAAAGTCAACTCCAATATATGGTGGCCTATAATAGGATTTTCTGTGCAAGATTTTTTTAGAGGCATTGCCTTTATCTGAGGCTAAGAGAGGGTAACTTGCCCAAGGTCCCCCAGTGGGTGTCCATGGCTGAGCAGAGAGTCGAACCCTGGTCTCCCAGATTACTAGTCCAACACTCAAACCACTATACCATGTTGGCTCCTGTCTTCATTATCACATCATTAATTAAAGCCAGATGTTTTTGGACCTTAATGCAGGGATCTGGTGATACTAGGGGTGGACTCCAACCAGGTTGTTCCTAGTCAGTCTAGTTTGTGTAAGTAACCTTGTAAGGAACATGTAACGGTAATGGCATTTTAAAGACTATCTGCACAGACCCAGCATTCAAGTAATAACATTTTTCCTTCCTACTCTCTTTTTCCTAATGGAAAGACTAGTTTACACTAAGTTCCTTTCGTGACAGTATGCAGACATCCTCCTGATGTAGCAAATCTGGCATCTTGTCACCATGCCTGAACACAGCCTTCAAGGCTGCAGTGCAAGAAACACCTTCCAGAATACGCACAGAATAGCACAGTCGTTTCCTGAGGGAGCACGGAGGCAGGCTCTTCCTTATACCCACTGGAGAAGGAATGGGGAACAGCTGCCCTCCAGCTGTTGGAATGTAACTAGGTTTGCCATATTCCAGTCCCTCATATTATGTAAATTGTTATAATTATGCATATTATTAATTTGCATTGTTATGCCAATTCAGCACATTAATCATTGCACTTTTTCTACCATTATGTTTCAACCTCAGTGCTAGTACCAACCTAAGAGCTCTTTTTTTTCTTGCTTTCACCCCTAGCTGGTGTTAAGAGAGTGAGGCTTCCAAGCAGTTTGGAAGTGAAATTTCACTGTGCTGCTTAGTCCTAAACTCAAGCCTGAGACACAATCCCTGCACAACACAAGGCCATTTCTGCTTGCCTCTTTTCTTTTCCTTCCTTCTGGGCCTGTTGATGGGGGAAGCGGAGAGGAAGTGGAAGAATAAGGTGGCAGTGCTATACCTGTGCAGTAGCAAGTGGAGCCAGCAGAGCAGATGACGCTCCTGCCAGTGCCAGTCTTGCACGTTTACTCCTTCGTCACCACTGCCACATTTTAACCTATCCATCGGCCTGGAAAGATGAAGAAATCTGAGATTTGTTGCTTTAACTGCTCCAGCTGGCTGGGACATTTTTAAAAGTCCCTTTAAACCAGGTTTTCCAGAGCAAATGGCAACCCTAAATGTAACTCCTATGAGCCCTCACCACTGGCTGTGCTTGCATGGGCTGATGAGAGTTGCCATCCATTGGAGATGGTGTCCCTGGAGGTCCCAACCATGTAGAAATGAACAGTGCCATCCTGTACATTTCTACACAGAAATAAACCCTATTGACTTGAGCAGAATTATAGCCTAAGGCTACAATCTTACATCTTCTTACTTCGGACTTTGGAACCAATTCAACTGACCTGAATAGATATCTATTTAACTAATTAATTGGCATTTCTTCTTATAACCTGAGTATAGTTTTTAAAGTTAAGTTGGAATGTTTTAGTCTTAAATTATACTGACCTGGAAGCAAATTCCCTGAATTCAGAAGAGTTGATCTTTAGTTCAGAATTGTAACTTTGGGTCAACTTTTTTGATTGGTTAAAAAATAGTAAGAACAGTGATCACATTCTCATGTTTTTTTCATGTAGAATCTAGGTATAATCTTCAAAGAAGTAGGTGTATGAGAGGGGATACACGCTCGATGCCGTGACCCCTACCCCATGGCACCATTTTGGCATGCACCCATTTACACGACATTTACCATGATGACACCACTGTGGTGTAGTGCCCAAATTGTGCAGTGCAGAAGGGCCGTTATCATGGCACGCCAGCACACCTATGATGTCTTTTCCAGGGAGCAGACAGAAAGCTTTTCGTGGCTTCTTTTTGCTCTTTGTGGAGGCTGTGGCGTGTGGTTGCCAATTTGGGGCGAAAAAGGGTGGCATTCCACTGCCTATCTGTACAGCCTCTTAGTCTCTTGTAGCATAAAAAGGAGGAAGGAAGCGGGAAGGAAGAAAAGAAAAATAAATGTGGTAACACCTTTAAGACTAACTGGTTTATATTTTAGCATGAGCTTTCATGGATAAACCCCCCTTCAGCTGCAGTACAGAGTAATAATAAATCTTCAAGTATAAAGCATAAAGATACAGTAAGAACTCTTTTCTAGGACACAAATGTGTGGTGGTATACATCCTAAAAGTCTGTTTCAGGGATGTTGTACAGTCCACATGGTGGCTGTCTAAAAGTAAACTGTGTTGAGCTCTTAACTATCATGACCTGGAATATGTCTCCAGTAATGCATTCCTTCATACATCTACTCAGGCCCATTGAATTCAGTGGGTCTTACTTGCAAGTAAGAGTGTATAAGACTGTGTCCTTTTTGAAATGTAGTTAGAACTTACATAATACTGTTTCTGCTGTACTAGTTTCAGCCCTGCTTGTTGTTGTTTGGCAGCTGGTCAGATATTAGGGCGAGCCTTGTCAGAGGGGCTGTGTTGCCTACCCTCCTAACACCCTCAAATAAAATTGAGCAGGGGGAAATAAGGCAAAACATATATTTAAGGGAGGTGGAGTGAGAATACTTGGGTTCTGATTAGGTTTACTTTATTTGCATCAGTGTGTGTGTATAAACCTCAGACAAGCATAGATCTGCATATGGAAGAGCAGGCAGCAGGAGGAGCACAGAGATATAAGAATTCAGTCTGTGAGGCAGTACATGCAGAAACAGGAGAGAAAGAAGCAGTGTCGTATCACTTTCATAATACTGGGAAATGACAAGGCATTGTTTTGTAGTGATCGTAGCTTTCCTCAATATTCAACCCCTATATAAATAATTTGTAAAGAGCTCCAATGTCACAGATATGAAGAGGATTTAGAAAGTTGAAAAACAAAGCTCTTATGAATTGACAAACTTTGTAGAGGGAGGGAAGATGTAGACATGCTTCCTTTTTTCTGTCCTGAATCCTTTCATTCCAACCAACTTCATTGGATAAAGCCTCATTTTCTATTCACATTTCCTTTGTGCAGGTTATTGGCCAGAATTCACTAAGGCAGGTATGAATGTGTATCCTTGAGTTATGCATTAGTGACTGCTCTGTATTCATGACTCCTACATACTCCCTAGTATCATGAATACAAACCAGTCATAAATGCATAACTCTAGGATGGAGTTATATATACATGCATACACCCCTCCCCACCCTGTACAACATTTGTCAATATGGGATATGTAGGGACCATGAAAGTTCCTGTTCCCACTCACTGGGCAGTGGCCACTGTGTGTGACAAGGATCTGTCCCTCTGTCGATCATGCAGCAGCTGACTGACATTCCCACCCTCCTTCAAGCTATCTCTGGTGGGAGGAGGAATTGCAACAGGGATGCTACTTCTGACTGTTTACAGAGATCACTTATGGGAGGGGACCATCAGCCAACTGCTTCCCGACTGACAGGGGAACAGATCTCTGTTATTGCGGCAGCTGCTGCCCAGTAAATGTGAATGGGGGTGGCTTGGGTTGGGAGACAGTATATAAGCATGTAACAACAGTGGTTACAAACTTGTAACTGCCTTAGTAAATTTTGGTTATGGTTCTTTTTTGTTCTCATTGCCCAAGGCTTCCATTTTCTGAAGCATGCCTTCTTTTCTCTAATAGATTCCTTGTCTTTTCCTATTAACTGTGTGCTAGTAACCTCTTGCAACTTTTTGCTGGGACCAGTTTCCACCACTGCAGGCTGCATCATTTTGTGCATCACAAGTGACTTCATCACCAAACTACTCTCTATGCATGGTTTAGTGTGTTTGGGATGGTTTAATTTTTTTAAAATTAAAATGGGGGGGGGGTTATTGGGGCCACAGAAGTTAGGTTCAGAGGCTCCTTCTCTCCTTCCATTTTAACTGGCCTTGTTGTGGGTCTGGGCAGCTCCTCAGAAGATGTAGATGTGGCCTTCTTGATGTTCCCTTTTATTTTTGCCAGTGTTTTTGAGACCTTTCTTCTTTTGAAGTCAAATGTAATTATGTTAATTTCCTTGGAAATGTTCCACTTACTTGTAAATTAAATTTGATAGTAGTAGGGTCATTGTTTCCAATTAGTTCAACAATACTGACATCTTGCACTAGATCCTGAATACTGCTGAGGATTAAGTCCAAGGTTGCTCCCTCTCTTGTTGGTTCCATTATCAACTATTCTAGGTTTCAGTTGTTTAAGATATCCAATGGTTTTATTGCTTTGTTGTGATGGGGGCATTTTATCCAGTTGATTAATTTAATTAATCAATTATTACAACTTTTTTCTTCTTTGAATAGCTTCCTGGCTTCATTTGCCTTCTCAAAATTGCCCTGAGCAATTTAGTCAGCTTGCCTCCAATATAACTTATTTTGAGGTTTGGTATTGTCTCCCACAGCAGTTCTGTGGAGGAGTCTACCCCTTTTGGGAGCCAACGTGGTGTAGTGGCTTGAGCATTGGATTATAAGTCTGGAGAACACGGTTTGAATCCCCATTTGTCCTTGGAAACCCCCTGGGTGACCTTGGGCAGGTCACACTCTCTCAGCCTCAGAAGAAGACAAGGGCAACCCGCCTCTAAACAAAACTTGTCAAAGAAAAGCCTTTGCCTTAGGGTCACCATAAACTGGAAATGACTTGAAGGCACACAATAACAACAATAGATACTACCCCTGTTGAGGTTTCTGAGTTGTTTGACACTACGTTCTCACTGACTGACTGGGCAACATCACCCCCAGTTTTTCTGCCCTTCCCAAAGACTTTGTATATGGAGATGACTAGTTCAGGCTGGTTCTGTCCATTCCACTGAGTTTCTGTTGTTGTTGTTGTTGTTGTTTGCCTTCATTTCCAACTTATGGTGACCCTAAAAAAACCCTATCACGGGGTTTTCTTGACAAGTTTTTTTCAGAGGGGGTTTGCCATTGCCATCCTTTGAGGCTGTGAGTGTGACTTGCCCAAGGTCACCCATTTGAACCCTGATCTCCAGAGTCATAGTGCAATGCTCAAACCATTACACCATGCTAATTTTCATTATGGCCACTTTATGTTTTCTCCTAATACCAAGCACTCCAACTCTCCCTTCTTGGTTTAGAGGCTTCTAGCATTAGCAAATAACCAGCTTTCCACTGTTCCAGGGTGTCTTATTGTCACCTTTCACATTAGGGATGGTGTTTTTTGAATTGGAAATTGTCTTCCAGAGAATAAAAGAATCTTCATTGTGACTCCAATTATGGAAGGGTTAAAAAAAAAAGGGGGGGGGACAGTGGCTGTTTTCAAACTGACAACCCAGTAGTCTTTATCCCAGGGGCATACAAGATTCAGAAGCAAATTCACCTTACTACCCAAACTGAAATTATCTGGAAATCTACTTTCTGTTTTCTAAACTCCCTTGGAGGGAGCTGGGCCTTGTTTTAAGGGAGAATCATGCTTCCTGACTTCTTCCAGGAGCATAATCCCCCTCCTTTTAATGAAAAAACATTGGTTAGGAGAGATGCAAAGGGCAGCGAGGTTTGGACAGGGGCCTCATGTTGCCTAGCCCTGTGTTTAATCACATGGGTAGTAGATGGGCCAGAGCATCAGTTCCATTTAGTTGCAGGGCAAATGGCAGTAAAGCCAAGTGTTTGTTCTGGCAGGGTAGGGAGGAAACCAACATCCTGCAGCTGCTCCTTCTCTGCTTGAGGATGGGGTGAAGTTGGTCCCCCCACCCACCCCCATCCAGGATGTTTTTCCTGGGCGGCAAGGAGGCCCAGTGGCAGAGCCTGAAACATATGCTTCATTTCTGCTTTCCAGTGCTGAAACAGTTGGCATTTGGAGCCAAGGACACCTTCTGGCAGGCAGCTGGAAAGAAAAGTAGCTATCATAACCTGTGCCTCCTTTCTCTCATAGCACTTGTTTCCTAGCCTTTCCTTTTCTCTTGCAGAGCTGGCAGTCATAGGTAAGTTTCTGGTTTTGGAGTCAGAGCTCTCATTCCCTTCACAATAGTGGCATTATTGGTCTCCATGTAGTTCCACTATTCCTGAACATGAAGCAAAACTTTTATTACTTCCTCTTCCTGCTGCCGTCATGTTCAGACCTCTGGATTCTTAACTTAAAACCTAATTTATCCTTTTGTGAATCTGTCTTCATTTAGCATGGCAAGCTGCAGCCAGCCCTTGTCCAAATAGGATGTGGGGAAGAATTTCAACCCTTCCAGAGTGGAGCCCTTTACATTTGTAGTTTGCATTAAGTTTGAACATTTGCCTTATAGTTGTCATCTGGAGAAACACCACGCTTCCTAGTTGTAAATAATGTGTGCAGTTAGCCAACTTCCTCCTTCCCATTCTGCCTTCCTCCTTTAGTTTATAAATATGCTGAACACGCTGGCTACTACATTAGATAGGCATTGCTTCTTGACAGTTAATAATCAGCAAAAATCAATAATTACCTCCATTTTTCCTGCTGAATCTACTAATACTAGACTGGGTAGTAGTACTTGTAGGATATCCAGAGTAGTGTAGCGGATTGAAAATTGGACTAGGATCCTTGGAGACCTGGGTGGAAATGTCACTGCAAATCACAGTCTCCCAGCCTAAGAGGAAGACAATGGTAAACCTTCTCTAAATAAATCTAAATTAAAAAACAACAACATGATAGGGTCACCATAAGTTGCAGTTGATTTGAAGACGTTACAACAACAACAACATGCTTGTGATGATATACAAAAATGACAACCATCCTCTTTCCCATGCGTGATTGTTTCACAGTATAATGCAGGCGGAGGACTTCTTAATGATAGCTCATGGTCCTCTGGATCTCTTTCTTCCACAGTGTTTGGGTAACATCCTAGAAAACTGCCTCAAGACAGCATTGGGAGCATGGCATCCAATCTGGAATGCATTGCTTTTACAGTGATGGATCAAAGCTTGGGAGAGTTACTTTTTTTTGTACTAAAGGTCCTCAAATGGCAATGCTGTTAGGGGTTATGGGAGTTAAAAGTTAAAAAGGAATGTTTAAAAAGTTTTTTTAAAGCTCTGGGAAAGCAGCTTCAGCAAAAATAAACAGAACATGCTACTCCTTCCTACTATATGTCCTCCTACTGAGGTTGCAAAATGAACTGCTTTGCCTTTGGAATGGTCCTTGTTAGCCTTCCTGTAGTGACTGATAGTTTCTGTTTCTCTTTCTCTAGACTGAGGGATTGTCTGTCCTGCTATGATGCCAGGCCAGATTCCAGACCCCTCCCTGACAGCTGGTGCCCTGCCTGGCCTTGGCCCCTTGACAGGATTGCCTGGTACCACCTTGACGGCAGAAGAGCTGAAGTATGCTGACATCCGCAGCATTGGGGCCATGATCTCACCACTGCATTTTCTGGAGGTGAAACTGGGCAAGAGGCCTCAACCAGTGAAGAGTGAGGTGAGTTCCAAGCAGATTCTGTCAAGTGTTTTCAGAGCCCGGAAAAGTTGGGATGGGACAAGTCCCAGAATCCCCCAGTGAGTACAGGTAGTGGCTATACTTGCTGAGGATGGATAAATTTCTTGGACTTGTAGTCACCAAAATTAATTTCTTCAGGTTTTGTCTCAGGCTGAATCTACACTGCAGAAATAAAGCAGTTTTTGTGGGTTTTTCGGGCTATGTGGCCATATTCTAGAAGAGTGTATTTTTTGCTGAGGAGCCAGACTAAATGTGCCAGATAGCCACTGAACAACTGCATTCGTGTGTGTGTGTGTGTGTGTGTGTGTGTGTGTGTGACAGTGATAAAGGATCCCTCAGAGAAAACACCAGCGGCACTTTAACTTTTGTTAGTACCACACAGAAGAAGGTAAGGGTAAACCAGTCCTGACTGCCATTTGCCTTAATGACCCTATGATGAGAAAGTCCAAAATGAAATAAGAAAAAGCACTGGAATATGAGACCTTTAGGTTGGAAGGCACTCAGGCAGTTACTGGAGAAGAGCAAAGTATGAGTAGCGCTGTGGCTAATGATGCAGTTGACCTCAAGCTGAAAAGACATTCAGCTGCTGACATGCACAGAGGTGGGGGGGGGGCGGGGGGGAGCTGCACAGTGTATGCAGTAGAAACATGGAATGTAATACACATGAATCAGGGAAAGCTAGAAATCATAAAACAAGAAATGGAACAGCTAGACATAGCCATACTTAGTGTGAGCAAGCTAAGGTGAAAAGGTATGGGACATTTTCAATTAGATGATGAGCCAGCATGGTGCAGTGGTTTGAGCATTGGACTTTGACTCTGGAGACCAGGGTTTTGAATCCTGTTCAACCATGGAAACTCACTGGGTGATTGTGGGCCACGTTGTAATCTCCCAACCTCAGAGGAATGCAAACACAAACTCCCTCTGAACAAATCTTGTCAAGAAAACCCCATGATAGGGTCACCTTGGGGTAGCCATAAGTTAGAAAGGAGTTGAAGGCAACAAATTATACCATGTTTTACTCTGAAAATGGCAATCAAAGAAATGCGGTAGGGTTCATAGTGAGGTGAGATGTAACAAAAGCAGTCAGGGGGTACAGTGCAAAATCTGAGTGAATAATGTAAATAAGACTTGAGGAAAAATGTACAGTATAAGTATAATCCAGGTTTATGATGTCACCAGAGAGTCAGAGAAGGAAGAAATCAAAAGATTTTACATGGTCATCCAGGAGAAAATCAATCATACATTGAAACAGAATATGTTAGTAATAATAAGTTATTAGACTACAAAAGTAGGCAACAAAGCAGAACCAAACATTGTAGTGAATTACCGAATTTTGTGAGGCCAACAGTTTGTTCACTACAAACATATGTTCTGCATTCTTACATTTTCTTTCTGAAGGAATGGCAAATGTGTTTTTAAGAAGAGCTCAGTTCCTTTCCCAACTTTCTGAATCCTCCTTCTGAAAGAGAGGGAACATGTCTATCTGCACTGTATAAACAATACAGTTTGACAGCACTAATTGCTATGTCTCCATCCTGCGGAATCCTGGGATTTGTAATTTTGTGAAGCACCAGCACTCTTTGGAAGACAAGGTTAAAGACATTGTAAAACTATAAAAACCAAGATGCCCTAGGATGGAGCTATAGCACTTAAAGTGGTATCAAGCTGCGTTATGTCTACAGTATAGATGCTAAGTTGGCTATTATTTGTTAGATGAAATAACTAGGGCTAAATTGTCAAGAACTACTGCAGTGGTGAGAAGGTTTCTGGCTCAAATATCACCTGTCCTCCATTGCAAACAATATATGCTCACTGTCAGCTAAGCAAGGGGTTCCCTGGATAGTTTATATCCAGGGGAAAATGGGACAACCATCCTGAAAAAAAAAGCAGCATAGTGCAATGGTTGGAGTACTGGATTTCCAGATCCCAAACTGTGAAGCTCACTGGGTGATTTTCAGGCACATACTATTTCTCCCACCTCACAGAATTTTTATGAGAATAACATGAGGAAAGCTGCCTTGAATGTCTTGGAAGAAAGTCATGGCATAATTGCAGTAGTAAGATGGCCTTACAGCAGCCCTATGCAGAGAGTTTTGCAAATCGTTATTTTCTGCTATGTTGCTGTGTCCCTTCAAGTCATTCCCAACTTATGGTGATCTTAAGGTGAACCTATCATGGGGTTTTCTTGATAAGATTTGTCCAGAAGGGGGTTGCCATTGCCTTTCCCTGAGACCAAGTGTGACTTGCCCAAGATCACCCAGTGGGTTTCATGGTCAAGTCTCCCCAAATCCCATATTCCCCTTACTGGCTGGGAAATTTTGTAATCCAAAAGAGTAACTTTTCAAAGCACTCCTTATGTATGTATACTCAAAAGAAAGTTCAGTAGCAATAACAGATGAAAAAGGCAGTAAGGGATATTGACAGTGCTGCAGAAGAGAGAGCAGGGCATAAGGGGCCATACTTTATGCTGTGAATAATAAGCTTTGGCACATTTGTGAAGAGAGAGGAAAGGCTTCGGGCAAATCATGGCAGGGTGTCAAAGAAGGAGACATGAGAGAACATTCCTGCAATGTAAGAATGAGGGTTTTGTGCTTAAGGATGAAGCTTACCCAAAGATCTTTGTGCAAAAATTGTTCAGAAGTTTGTTTTGGGGTGGTTTTTATGTTTGTTTGTTTTGCCATGAGCTTACCACAAGGAGGCTGTTACACTGGTTTTTTCTTCTTTTTTCCCTTCAGTTGTAATGGTGTGCTTGATTCTTTTCCTTTAGCTAGATGAAGAAGAGGAGAGGAGGAAAAGACGCAGAGAGAAAAACAAAGTCGCAGCCGCTCGATGTCGGAACAAGAAAAAGGAGAGAACAGAATTCCTGCAGAGGGTGAGTTGGTGCCAGCATATGAGTTGCTCTCTCATCATGTCTTCTCCAACTTATTGGGGGACCTTTGGAAAGTTACTTTTTTGGACCATGCTCCCAGTTGGGAGATTATGAGAGGTGCAGTACAAAAAGAAAAAGAAAGGAGCTTTCCTAAGTGCTGGTTCAGTCAGTGCATGCTCATAAAATAGGTGAAAATATCTGAAGAAATCTTGTTTGGGCAGAAGTTTCTTCATTAATTTCCCTCTATAGACTGCTTGGATTTTAAACAGTTTGTGGGCATCAATCCCATAAGAGATCTTTTGATAAGTAAATAGCAGATGCAATGCTTTTTTAATTTTATTTTTGTTCATGCATAGTATTGTAACCCTTCTTATGTTAAGGTCTAGCAACTTGAACCTTTTTTCTGCGTTTTTTTTTTTTTCCTCCTGGTTCTGGCTTAGGAATCTGAACGCTTGGAGCTCATGAATGCCGAGCTGAAGGCTCAGATAGAAGAACTGAAGCAGGAGAGGCAACAGCTGATCTTGATGCTCAACCGTCACCGTCCCACCTGCATTGTGCGGACAGATAGCGTCAAAACCCCAGAGAATGAAGCTAACCCACTTCTTGAACAGTTGGACAAGAAGTGAAAGGAGCATAGTGAGTGAAGTGAAAAGTAGGTTGGTGAAAGCCAAAAAACCCCAGGATCTCTGAGCGTCTCTCATTTATGTACTGTATGAAGAACTGTGCACAAGAAATAAGTGCAAACAGAACACAGAGAGCTTTCTTGAGAACTGTACATTCCAAGGAAGTGGAGGAGATGATTTCGGAAATATCACAGCCATGAGGAGAGGCCTTTCTGGTGCTTCATTGTAGCACTCTTAGATAATCCTTTGTGCAAACCATGGCATCGTATCTCAAGTCTGGAACATGTTGGGAGCCTAAGCGGTAGTGTTGTGGCTCCCCTACCTTCTTCCTGCAGTGAATGGCTTGCAGGGACACAACAGTTGGAACACGAGAGAAATTGGGGTAGGAGGAGGCTGAGGGCAAGGTGCGTGTGAGTGTTTGGGCCTCTACCTTTCTCATTTTGGAGGGGCGGGCCTATACCTTTCCCATGGGAGGGGTTGCTTCTCTCTTCTTCCTCTGTCCAGAACTAAACCAGAAACCAAGAATGGCAAACACTTGACACAAGTCCTGCCTCATCGCTGGGCCTGTCTGTGGCATTGTGGCGCAGGCGCCCCCCACAAGCACACCCTCCGTAAAATGTTTACAGCCCAGCTGTCCAGGCCATGCTTTTGAAAAATGCACATTTTTACACTTTTTATATTTTTATAAAGTTTTTTATACAACAGGCTCTATATGGATTTATATAATCACTAGATGTGATCTCATAGATATGTATGTTATTATGGTCTTTTTTGTTACAAATGCATATGCCACAGTTATCTCCATTGTGTTACTTGTTTTGGTGGTGGCTGGCTCCTTTCCCTTGGCAAGCTGGGATATGGGCCTGGGCTTGTTACATCGGCTCCATTGCCATGTCCATCCATGTATGTCCTTCATAATACTCAGTCCTGTATCTCTCAGTAAATGTTAACTTTTACTTATTCTCCTATGTTCTGTGGTTTCTTCTGCATTTTTATTTTATTCTATGACCTCTATGGGTTTTAGATATGCTTTGGACAACTGGCAGTGATTGCTCGGAGAATGACCCATATTCTGAGCTAATCAGAGCTGTGACAGCACTAAAGACTGAAAGCCTACTGCCAAGGCTGAGTCATTCACTTGTGTGATAAGGAATGCAGAGGTTGGAAGCTGACACTTACAAGAATTGCTGTGCCAGATTTTTCATCTGTGTATGAGATAAGAGAGCCTTTCCAATCTCAGGGTTCTCTAAATATCTCCAACTACAATGCCAGACCTTCACACTCATGGGCTGAGGATGATGAGTGTTGAAGTCAAGCAGTTTTGGAGAGTCCTAGCAGTGGGAGAGTGGAAACAGATAACATTTAAGTTGCATGAGGAGAAAACGATATCAGTGTTCCTTACTGTAAGTGTGTACCTGTCTCCTCTCTCAGTTGTCTCTGTGTGGGTCTCAAATGACATCTTTGTAGTTCCCTTCCATAGTTACACCCATTTGAAAAAAGAAATGTCAACCCGAGATGTTAACTTGGCTTGTGCTGTGCTGTGGGAGTTTATCACACAAGGCTAGTAAAGCACAATTATCTTCACCCACCCAATCAATGAAAAAGTGCACTCCACCAATGATTCAAATGCAAATTGAAGTTTCTCCACTACTGAAACATATAAAGTATTGTCCTCCATGTCTAATATGTCTCTTCTAGGTAGATGAATACCTGTGAGCTCAAGAATGAATGCATCTGAAGAAATCCAATTCTAATAGCCAATATGTCTGTTTCTTAAGGCGCTTCAAGGCTTGTTGTTGTTGTGTACCTTCAAGCCATTTCCAACTTGTGGTGACCCTAAGGCAAACCTATCACAGGGGTTGGGGCTGAGAGTATGTGACTTGCCCAAGGTCACCTAGTGGTGTTTCTGTGGCTGAGTGGTGGAACTGAACCCTAATCTGCAGCATCATTGTCTAGTGCTCAAACCACAACACCATGTTGGCTTTGTGCTACAAGGCTATCATTCTGGATGCAAAAATCTTGTCATATGACTAACCTTTTTCTTCCCCATGCTTTCAGAAACAAGTGGATTATGCATGAAGTGCAAAGCAGGCACTTGGTTTCCTCCAGATTATATTGAACTGCTGCTCTCATCAGCCCTAGTTAGCATGACCAGTGGTGAGAGATTGTGGGTGGTGCAGTCCAACAACAGCTGGCAAGTCTCAGGTGCCCCACTTCCAGTATCAAGTTCTGAAGGCTGTTCAAGAGTAGGCAAGCAACTGCAGAGATGGTCCAGCTATTTGCACCAGTTGCTTCAACTTCCTGATTGAGAGAACATGAAGAGTTAGTATAGTGTAGTGCTGGGGTGGGATTCATTCAGCCCTCCAAATGTCTTTGGGACTGCAAGTCCCAGCAGCATGAATAGTGGTGAAGGATGCTGGGGGCTGGAGTCCAACAACATTTGGAGGGCTATATGATTTCCACTCCTAGTGTAGTGGTTAAACTGTTAGATTGGGATTTGAGAAATCCAGATTGTAATCTACTGGGTGGTACTGGGTCTGTTGTGTGAATAAAAGGGTTATAAATAAAGTTATATATTTCACCTTGAGCCTCTTGGAACAAAAGCAGGATATAAATGAAGGGAAAACGGGAAATGCAATACTTTTTAAATGATTCTGTAGCAGTGTTAGTCACAATTGTGGCCAATGAACACAAATAGGGAACTAGTCCTGGAATATCTGAGCAAAATAGTTGCTTGGGCAGCAGTGCTGGATGGCACCTCTATTGCTAGTGGTTAAAAGTCCTGAGCCAGTTTGCCAGTTATTTCACTACTGCAGGGAGAAAAACATGTTATACAAGATATGTCACTGTGATCAGAAGTGTCTCTTAATTCTAGCTCAGGCACAATATGGGTGAGTCAGGCATGTGTCCCTCTGAATTAGCAGGCCCCGCTGTGAGCGCACAGCCTGGCATGCTCCTGGAGAAAGCCAGGCATCACTGGGACAGGAACAGCTGCGCTGGGCTTCTGCCAGAGTTCCCACTGTGGTTCCCCTCCTACCTGGGCCAGTTGCTACAGTGCCAGGTCTTATTAGTTGGGAAGCCATGAAGAGAGGTGTTGCATGCTGCCTGCCCTCAGCATTAACTTGGCTCCTAGGATTCCTCTGGCAGTTCTGGAAGAGAGGGAACAAGAATATGTTTTTGAGAACACTTTTTCATAGTAGAATTCATCACAAGCAAAAATAATGGCACCTGTCAATTTTGTTTTTTCCATGATTAGCATAGATTTAAGCCAAGCTGATGGTTCAGGCCAGGCCAGGCCAGGGGAATCTGTAGCATTGATGAACTATGCCTCTTTTCACAGCTTCCTCTGATTGGCTAGGGCTGATGGGCTTTGGAGTTTAATAACATCTGGAGGCCTTCAGGTTCCTAGTTCCATAAATGTCATGATGGTTCACATTTATGATATACAGCTAGCCCTTGGGACTCGCAGAGGATCCATTCCGGACCCCCCCCCCAGTTCCAAAACCCACGCATATTCAAGCCCCATAGGCTTGAATGGGGTGTGTGCATGTGAGGGGCGTGCCCCATTGACGTTAATGTCGGTCGCCCCTCTACAGATTTTCAAGTCTGTGGTTCTCAAGTCTACGGACTGGGAGGAGCAACTGTATACAGTATTCTACCATATATACTCATTTATATGTCAACCTCACATATAAGTCGAGGGCAGGATTTGAGGGCAAAACCATGGATTTTGATTTGACCTGTGGATAAGTTGAGGGTCAAACAAGGGGCATGTAATGAGGGGCATGTAACAAAGAATCTAAATGGAGGGGGGAACCACCACTTCGCTCACTCCTTCTCCTTCTCTGGACCTCTCTCATGGGTCACAGTCTGTACACGAAAAATGTGGACACAAACCTCCAATTTTCCTTCTTTCCTCACAACTTTCCCCAAGGCTGATGGCTTGCAAAAAAGGGGGACACAGACCTCCAATTTCCCTCCTTTCCTCACAACTTTCCCCAAGGTTGATGGCTTGCAAAAGAGGAAACACAGAACTCCGATTTCCCTCCCTTCCCCACAACTTTCCCCAAGGCTGATAGCTTACAGAAAGGGGGACACAGACCTCCAATTTCTCTCCTCCCTCCCTTCTCCACACCTTTCCCAAGGCTCACAGGGAAGTATTACCATATTGACCCATATATACATCTACCTAGGATTTTGGAGCCCATTTTTGGGCTTAAATTTTTCAACCTATAGATGAGTATATACGGTAATTGCAGAGCCTAGTTTTATAGAATCTGAACTTGTATGTTCTCATGATACACTAGGTCCTTTGTATCTGGGGTGGGTGGGGTTAGGGGTGTTTCCAGGACCCCTCTCCATGGATACCAAAATCCGTGGATGCTCAAGTCCCATTATATACAATGGTGTAGCAAAATGGTGTCCCATATATGAAATGGCAAAATCAAGGTTTGCTATTTGGAATGTATACTTCTTTTGAATATTTGCAAGCCATGGATGCTTGAATCCATTAATTATTTGTTTTGATTGCATTTTATTGGCAGGAAAGGGAGAAGCACCTGGAGGTTTTCTGCTTCAAGTGCCAAAATGACTCAAATATCCATTCATCTTAAATTTGGGTAAAAGCTTTCCTGCTTCAGAGAGCAGGGTGCCTTTGGTTGGAATTGCTGCTGAGGTGTCAACAAGGGTATTTTGGTAGTTTGTTACTGCTGCTGTGATTCTTTTAAAATAGCCTGCCCAATAAACACTGGCAGGGGATAACACTTACCTCCTTCCTGTGATGTTTCACCAGCTGATTTTTGCAGACCAAGTTACAGCTGATCAATTGACAAGAACATTAGCCAAATTTGTCCTGGTCAGTTGGCAACTGAATCCTTAGAGATTCTCTGTCCAGCACTGACTTATGTACTAAGACTCATTCACTTTTTTAAAACTGGGAAGGGTTATATTTTGCTGCCTGAGACAGAGCAGGAAATGGCAACCCCGTCCCTCAAGTTAAGGTGGATATAATATCCAAAGCCAGACAGGTTATTTTGGCATATGTGGCAGAAAATTCCACAAGCACTTCCACCCTGACAGTAAAAATACAATAATAACAAAATAACCAACATTTCCCCACCCTTCATGATACCCCATATCTGCTGCCTGAGGCCACCTGCTAATATGTGGGCCTGTTCTGGAGAGCTGATACCTTCTCCAACCACCACAGGCCTCCTGTGCTATTGTTGTTTGGTTTTATTTATGGCTGCTTGACTGGCACCACTCAGTTGCTGGAACTTTTCCAGTCATTGCATCCTCAGCCCAAGACAAACACAAGTTGCATTTCTGTGTGTCATAACAGAGCCTCAGCAGAAAAAGAAAGCAAAAAGGTGGCAACTCTATTTTTGATTAGCTAGTGCAAGTAAAAATCACAAGGTTTCTAAACACTAGACATGGCTAACTTCCAGCCAAATGAAGTGAACAACCTCCAGCCACTGTTTCAGCCAACAAGGGACACAAACTGCACTTTGTCCCAGCCATGCTCCGTCAGGCTAATATTGAGCAAAGTTCATCTGAAAGCCTCCAGTAAATCCCAGTCTGGGAGAAAGGTGGGATATAAACAGGGGTGAATGGAGAAATGGGTGGATGAATTAAAACATTACAGTCCTGCCAGGCAGGTCATGAGCCCTTTCTTTTTTTGTAGTAGTAGTGATACCATTCCCTCTTCCACCCAACAGGGGCTCTGTGGCTAAGGTACTACTTCACTGCAACGTTGTGTAAATAATCACTAGTAGAGTTTTCCCCTTTCCTGGATACCACTATACCACAATGTATGTGAACCAATGCTAAATCTGCATGGCTGACATCCTCTTGCACATTTGCAATGTATAATGTGATGCACATTGGTAAGTATTCTGCATTGGCCTTCTGAACCCTCCCCATTAGTGCTTCAGGCCCCATTACGAATGAACAGAGGCATGTTGCAGATCACATACACCCACCTGATACATATTGGTACATGTTCCACATGCAAGGCTCTCCTTTTGCCCTTGTCATCTGGATGTCTCCATTGTGCATTTTCCAATAAAATCCTTCCACATGTCTAATATAACCTATGCCTGTATATGTCACTGCTGGCCAATGACTGTAACAGATGTGGTAGGTAGACATTCAACAGGAATAATGGTTCCTATTACTAGTTCTCCATCCTGGAAAAGGGTGTACTTCTGGCATGTTTTGCTTACTATACAATAGGTAGTTGAGGCAATATATAGCCATCATGACTATTGAGAGTTGCCTGAATCCTGTTGGTTATTTCCAACTATAGTAGACCTATCAAATTAATTTCTGAATATTAACTGAATACATAGGTAAATCCGACTGATTTCATTGATCAATTCTTTGCAAGACCAACAGCGGGATTTAGACTAAACTTTTCCCTCATTAATGTGTATTGGTCTTGTTCCCAGTTAAAGCTGCCGAAGTTCATGGTTTCTTGTTGTGGTCGCAAAGCTCAACTATGCACTGCATAGGTTTTCCACTTCAGGATCATTCTAGACCTTGAGGTTTCCAACCAAAACCTGAAACTTAATCCCTGGTGATGTCATTAAGTGTTGTTCATTGAATACCAAGCACAGTTGCTTTCAACCTGTCATTCAAACTTACACATACACACAGAATGTGTGCTCCTGTTTGAAAATTAAATTAAGACAGAAATATTAACTAAAGGGTCTGTTTCCAGATCAATGTGAAATGAGGTGATTATTCTTTCTTTTAGGGAGATGTAATAAGGAACATTTAACTTTGCTTATTTGCTACAAGCTAGAAGATGGATGGAGAGCACTGGAAGGGAAGGAGGAAGGTGACTGAGTAAACACATAGACACCCTGTGGAATTTTTGTAAAGTGTAGCAACAAATCAATTACTCCTTGGAAATTATAGAAGGCTGCTGCTCTATTAGGTAAGATGGTGAGTTTGCACATTGCCCTGTCCTCTTGGTTGGTGATGAACCCCTCAGAACTGGAGAAATTGCACCCTCATCTTATGCCTGGAGATGGCCCCTGAAAACTGGAGACTTAGGGCCAGACCCAGAGATTAGCAAGTATGATGTGAAAAAGGCCTTCCTTCTACCAGTCCTGAATCTCTTGTTATTTGGTTTTAGTGGTTGAACACAGGAAGGAGAAGGAAAACCTTCCAAGAGGAGACAACTCAAAAATACACAATATATTCCAAATGTGGTTTTACTATACATTTTAATTTAAATATTATTAGCTACCTTTAAAAATAAGGGCCAGAATCTTCTGTCAACTATTTAGTTAAGTATACAAAACAAAGTGGCCTGCTCCCTGCCCCAACAGAGCTGTTATTCACTTGTGCTTCAATCGTGGCCAAATGATCTCCTTCTCCCATGCAGCTGATGCCTGGTAAAGTAGGTTTAGTGGTCCATGTTATGATCATGCAACAGTGTCAAAATCACGACTAAGTAGCAACTGAATATGATAGAGTTATGGATAGATAACTGTTTCATATTCACAATTACTATTCAGTCACATTTGTTAATACTGTTGCTTACGTCCAAAACACATTGCAGAAATGATCCAGTCTGAGACCACTTTGGCTGCCCTGGCTCAATGCTAGATAATTCAGGGAACTGTTGATTTGTGAGATATTTAAACTTCTTTGTCAGAGAGCTCTGGTGCCACAATAAACTACAATTCCCAGGATTCCCTATCATTGAGCCACAGCAGTTAAAGTGGTCTCAAACTAGATTATTTCTGCAGTGCATTTAGTTAGGGCCCAAACAGACAGACCCAGATAAAGCTGCTTTGGAGCACTTTGGAGATGTGCTGTTTAAATAATGCATGCTTCCTAAGAGTCCAAAAGCCGTGCCAAAGCCACGCTCCAGTCCTACGGACTAGAACGCAGCTTGGGTGCAGCTTCTGGCCTCTTAAGGCAGCTTCGGGCCTTAATATAGAAAGGGACCTTGCAGTACCTTTGAAACTGTAAGAAAGAAGCTGGTAGCATGAGCTTTCATAGACTTGAGCCTACTTCATTGGATGCATGAAGTGCCGGGCTGGATCCTCCATTCCATGCATCTGAGAAAGTAGACTCAATTCTGTCAAAACTCATGCTACCAGCTTCTTTCATGCAGTTAGTCTCAAAGGTGTTACAAGATCCCTTTGCATATTGATTTTCCTGAGTAACGTGGCTATGTCTTATTCCAGCCACGGACTTTACTCCAGTTCTGCATATGCTTAACTATGTGTTTTGTGGAGCATCATATTTCTGTGCTCCTTCATTCTAGAATAAAGATGTTGCTACTAAAGTTGCCATTTTCCAGTACTGGAACTCTGAGGTTCCTGTCTTGGTTTTTTTTTGTTTGTTTTGTTTTGGTGGTTCTGCCCTTCCCAATCTTGGTCTGCGACTCAAGAAATTGTGGGTAAAGAAACTTCTATGAACTTGCCCTTCAAGTGATGGGCTGGTGACTCATTTCAGACAATGCCCAGTTGGCCTCCACATATTTTTTGTCATCTTTTTCAGTCATACTTGGCTGAATTGCAAGTGCTGAACAAATTATTCTAATTAATATCATTTAGGCTGAATAGGGGCGGTGTGGCAGGAGAGGGCTAATTGCTCCACTTGGGGGGGGGGGAACATAAAATGGACAGCAACAGAGAACCTCATAAGAGGGTTGAAACACTTTGGTTTAGATGACTGTCAAACAATTCATTGAAGGACTTGTCCAAGACTATAATTAGAGTCAGAAATTCTCCATATTCTGTAGATATCCCACCCCATCAAACAAGGTGAGAGACAGAAAAATCTGTTTAAGGCCCATTCCAAATGTAGAATAAAGCTTTATTCCAAAATGCATGGTCCCCCAGATGTTGCTGAAATGCATGCAGAGTTTGCATAATTAATTTTTCTGCACTATGACTCATAGAATCCCCAGCCAGCATGGCCACTGGGAAATGTGGTTCCAAACCCTGAAAAATTGCCAAGTTCTAACTGCAAATCTCATTACCATTTGCCTTTTGCTGTGCTGGTTAAGAAGTGATGGTAGGTAAAGTCCAGTAACATCTGAAGAGGGCCATGCATTGCCCACCAGAGCTTTGTCCTGGCAGACAGATGTAGATAAACTATGAAGAATATTTCCCCTATTTTTTCATTTCCACACTGGAAGAAACTCCATGGCAGATCACAGCCAGTAAAACTGCTATTTGAGGTAGGTTAAGTATTGGCTACAATGGCTTCCAGAAAATATAAGCAATCATCTTACCTATTTTGCTTCTCAGATTCAGTATTTATGTACATGATTCTGAGCATCAGCACAACACTGTCTGGAATGTTGTTGTCAGATTGTAACTTCCAGAATGTAGAATTTAGCAAGTGGATACTTAAGAGATGTTGAATTGCCCAACCTGCCTGGAAGACAACTCATTCCAGGAAGTCTGTGTAGCCTTTCTTTATGGTGAATGACTGACTGCATTGCTGGCCTTTCCAGAAAGCTGGCCTGCTAGAGGGGTGGAATGCTTAAATCTCAAGTACAGCTGCAAGGACTCCTTTCCAAATGTTTCTACTGCCCTCTAATGGTACAGAGCCATACTCAATGACTGACTATGGCTTTCCTTGCTTTGTTGTTGTTAACTGCCCTCAAGTCGACTTTGACCTCTGGTGACCCTGTGAATGAGACATCTCCAAGACACCATATCTTCAATGGCCCTGCTCAGTTCCTGCAGACTTAGGGCTGTGTCCTCTTTGACTGAGGCTCCATTCTCACTGCACTTTTGCACTGGAAGGAACTGGGAAGATTCAGTTTCCCCCCCCCCCCCCCTCTGGAAGCAAATGCCCATTATATACCTTAGATCGGGTATTTACCCAGAATGCCATTGCATGCTCTTTAAAACTGGTTTAAAAGGAGAGTTCCTCGCTGTCAATCAAATTAGTTCTGCGTTCGTAAAGGTGATGTTCTTGCAGCCATTGGCTAAGTGGATGGGGGCTTCCACCCCCTCCTTTTTTAAAAAATTATAGGTGGGCAAGGTGCGCAGATGTTGTCACATTAAAAACCTCCGGTGGTTGTCTTGTGCGTAGCAAAAGCAAAAGCAGTATCATTTGCCAATGAAAGGGAAACATTTGTAACACTGGCACTGTAGCAACCGCTTTAATAAACAATAATTCCAGGAGCAAGAGGAAATGAAGGGAATGTAGCGCATGGCATTCTAACTGAGCATCTGCATATAATACAAATAATAATAATATAATAATAAAATAATAATAATAATAAAAATAAGGCTCTTAAAGTCCAGGAGCAGATGAAATGAAAGGGAAAGGTAGTAGCACAGGCATTGTAGCACCCGCATAATACACAAATAAAATAATTAATAATAAAGAATATAATAATAATAATAATAATAATAATAATAATGGCTCTAAATTCCAGAATGAAAGGGAAATATACACAGGCATCTAATTGTACCATCTGCATAAACACAAATAAATATAATATTAATAATAATAAGCTCTATAAGGTGCTGTCCAGGAGCAGAGAGAACTGAAAGTAGCACAAGCATTCTGTCACCCCAAAAATCATGTGCATAGACTGTCAAAAATAAAAAATGAAGAGAGAGTGGCTCCTTCCTCTTGGCTCTGCAGCCCAATTTCTCTACATCCTTCCTCCGGCTTGGCCCCGACCCCGATTTCCCTTGCAATCCCCTCCTCTTCCTTCCTTCCGACCCTCCCTAAAGCAAAAACCATGCATATTTTTTGTCAAAAATAAGTTTTAAAAAATTTAAAAACGGGGAAAAGCTTGCCTGGTGCGAGCTCGGTTTCGTGACCTCCCCTCTGACTGCCCTGAATTGATCCTTCCTCCTGCCCTCCTCCTCCTGGACTTCTTGCCTCCTCCTGCCGTTAAGAAATGTCCGCTCCGTACCACCCTTCTTTCCCCCTGCTCCCTCCTCCTCCTCCTCCTCCAGCATTCTTTCTCCAGTTCCCCCCATCTCTGCTCCCTCGCTACTGACGGCCTTGGCAGCCCCCATCATTCACCCCCATTCCCTTTTTTGCCTCCTGCCCTTTGGCCTCCTGTGCCATCCTGTCACCCGATTCCCCCTTTTTGGCTGCCGTCACCCTGATTTCCTTTTTTCCATCCTCCTCCGCGCCTTCCTCTCTGCCTCCTCCCCCGATGAAGGGGAGGGAATGCCTGCCCACTGCTCTCCTCTCGTGACCAAATCCCTCCCTGAACTTGCCCGATCATGCGGGGGCAAATTCATATTCGCAGAAACCCGTTTTTTCCAAAAGAGACATTTTGCCCTGATTCTAAATGACCCGTGTAAAGGGCTTTGCCATAAAACGCTTGTGCATGCCTCGAAATGGATTGGTGACAGATTTGGGGCGAATATGAACTTTCACATGGAAAATCAATTCCTGATCACGGGGGTAAAATGTAGTCTGAAGGGCCCCTGAGGTCGGTGTGGGGGCTTATGGCTCTTTATAACAGCCGTTCTGTCTATTTCCAAGCATTTATCTTTCTAATGAATCAGAGGAGATTTATCACAGGGGCAAACTACAAAATCCTGGTGCGGAAATGGAATTTAAAAACCAGGAAAAAAAACACAATCAGGGATTTGCTCTGAGTTTTAGACTAATTTTAAAACAGGTATCCCATATGCCCCCAAGAGAGCTAGCAAGGTGTAGGGTTTCATTTGTTGGACTATTACTCTTTGATCCCCAATCTGCCATGGAGAACCCACTGGGTCACATACTCTCAGCCTCCTCAGAAACCCATAATAGGTTCCTTTAGGGACACCATAAGTCGGAACTGGATTTGAAGGTACACAAACAAAACATGTGCACTCACAAACAGGTTCCACCCGTGGAGATTCTTGGCAAAAGTTCACACTTGCCATTAGACTTGATTCCTCTCCTGCTTGGGCAGATGGTCCTGATGGAGAAAACAGAGAGAAGAAAGGGGTTGTAGGTTTTTTAAAAATGTGATTTTCCAAGCTAATTCAAAAGAGATTATGTGATAATTAAATTGCATGGAAATACACATGCTAGCAGTAGTCTAAGTAGTAGTAGTGATGGGGGTTATGAGTTTTTATTATAACTCTGACTTGATGGCAATTCTAAGAATAAGTTTCTGGGAATCTTTTATTAGAGGGAGGTTTGCTGTAATGACTATTTAAAAAAAATATTCAAAAATTGTATGCAAAGTAAAAACAACACATATAGCTGTACAGTTCATATTATAATGTTATAGTGTTAGCCAAAAGGGAGAAAAAAGAAGAAAGAAAAGAGAAAAACAATCATTCACATATTGGAACTTAACACACAGTGAGCAGAAATGGATTTTTCATGCCCTCTTGACTGGTCCTTCAGCACTGGAAGGATAACTCTTCCAACAACTGCAATTCAGTGGAAAAGATTTGAAAATGCTTGCAGCATTCAAACATGGATATATAAATACAACTACAAATATCCTTTTATTCAGATATTTGGGTCTGCTGTCATGATATTTATGAATAATTGTCATTGCCATTAGACCGTTTTGGGGAGGGAGAATTAGGCATGTTTTGGGGAGGGAGAATTCTTCCAGGAACGGCATCTACAAGTTTACAGCAGGGAAATTTGCTCAGTGATATAGACTTGGATGAGTTCTTCTGGAAAAATATTGCCTGGAGGGATGGACCACTGTACAAGTTTGAACCACTGTAAAAAACAACCAGCTGACAGTGGGATCCAGGAAAATCAAAACACTTTGTCATCTGGCACCATCTGCTGGCTTCAATGTGAAATCCCACAGTGCTGTTAAAGGGTGGAATTTGCAGGCCTAGCAGTTTCCCTCATTTGTTTATGAGAAAGAGACCATTTTCTTTGGAGGGATACTGGTGATAGAACCAACGAAGGACCCCAGAACTGGCAGAATATTTAGAATGTTTTGGTCAGAACCTGAGAAAAAAAAATTGATGACACTCCCCAAATGCCCCAGCCAGGTAGCAACCCTACTGGTAGGGGATTCTGGAGTTTGTAATTCAAAAAAGTAACTTTCCCGGATTTGTTTTTTGCTAGTCTATGTATTTTGTGTGGTGGTGCTGTAGAAACAGAACTGCTTACTGGCAAAAGCATAGCCTGTACATGTGAAGTTTCTGAAGTTCAGTCAGTGGCAATCATGGGGGGTGCGGGGAACATGGGCTTGCACTGGTGATACTCCAAAAGGAGTGATATCCGATTGAGCCCTTCTCCTGCTGCATTTCTCCCCAGCTTGCGAGCAGTGGTGAAATCTACACAACAAGGAGACCTCTGCTGCCGTCAGTGAGAGAGGGCCGAGTTTACCCTTTGGCCGCTGCCCCTGCCCATTGGGAGATACAGTGATGGGACACCACCAGGTTAAGTCCTGGTGTGGCACAGGAAGGCTTTGTGCCGACACATGTGATAGAACCAAAAAAGGCTTCTGCTTGAGACCTTGAAGAGTCACTGCTACTCTTAACAGTACATTGGAGGAATATCTTGCCACTAGTTCGCAAGGCATTCAGACCTTTTCTCTTTTTTTTCCCTTCCAACATATTACTAAATGCAGAGCCTGGTGCTGCTCCCAAATGTGGAATTTCATTTCAAAGGATGCTAATTGTCCCCTTGTTTTTTCTGTCAGCCGGCAAAGATCTTTTATTACAAGCAGGCCTTGGGCTCTAAACTTATTGTGGCAGAATTAGTTTTTAAAGGGTGTGTCTTTCATGTTTTTGCAATGATCACAATCATAATGTGGTACCAAAACAGTTACAAGGTCAAAACCTAGCTATGACATTGTAATTGCCTTAACAGGGTGCCACCCACGGTGTTTGTCGTAGCCTTTTAAGAGCTGGTTTAACTTGTTGCCATGTTTAAAATGTTTACATCCTGTTTAAGCAATTTTTATTTTAAACGCATACTGCTTTGAGTTTTTTGTGTTTGTTGTTTTTATTTGTACATCACCCTGAAAGCCCATGATAAAGGGCAGAATAGAAATATCAATGCTCTCAGTCACAGAGAAAGTAGTGGCAAACCCCATGTGAAGAAACTTCCAAGAAAGTCTCATGACTTATGGGTCACCATAAGTTGAAAACGACTTAAGGCACACAACAACAACAACAACAACAACAACAGTAATAGCTATAGTAGTTTCATTTATAACCATTTCATACTGCACTGAGCGACCTCTAAGTGGTTTACAACTGTAAGCTAATGCCCCCATCATCTGGGTAATCATTTTGGTGACCTTGGAAGAATGCTGAAGCTGAGTTGATCCTAGCCCCTGCTGGGATTGAACTCACAACCATATGGTTTCTAAAGAGATTTTGTAGCACCTTTGAGACTGACTGAAAGAAAAGTTCTGAGGAAGTAGACTGAATTCTACGAAAGCTCATGCGCCAACTTCTTCTTTCAGTTAGTCTCAAAAGTGCTACAAGATCTCTCTACACTGATTCTACAGAACTATCATGGCTAAACTTTGAACCTTGTGTTTGTGAGTGAGTGGCTGTAGTACTAGCTTTTGTAAATCCTGGGGTAGAAAATGCAGACTCATTGAGAAGGCCCCTCATTCTTTCTCCCCCCCAGCCGAGCTGAGATAACACTTTTCTAGGGTCTATCTGAATACCTCCCCATCTCTTCCCCACTAACAACAGCAGCAGGCCCCTCTCCTGGGGAGGATTGGAACTGTGTGCATGGAGCTACAGGTAGGGTTTGCCAAACCCGGCGGCCCCGGCCATTCACGTTTCCGGGGCCCCTCCCGGTCCCGGTCCGGTTTTGGGGCCACAACCCGTGCCTTGTTCCCGTTTGGGGACCGCTCCGCCATTGCCGCTGCTGCTAATGCGCTGCTGCGCTCAACCCACCCCTCCTCCGACTCCGTCTTCCTCCTCCTCTTCCTCGGCGGGCGGCAGAAGCGCCGCACCCCACGAGCCCCACTGGTAGGACTTTGCGCGCCGCCCAGAGCCTCAGCAGGGCCAGTGGCAGCGCGCGCGCCTGCCCCATTCCCTCCGCGCGCGCGCCGCCCCACTTCACGCCCTGCGCGCGCCTGCCCCGATGCCCTCCGCGCGCGTGCGCGCCTGCCCTGCTTCCCTCCTCGCGCGCGTGACGGCCATCAAAGGAGGAGGAGGGGGGGGGGGGAGGAGGAGAGGAGAGGAGAGGAGGAGAGAAGGAAGAGCCGGAGGAAGGGTGCCTGAAGGCCAGGGCAGAATTGGGCCAGAGGAGGAGGAGGAAAGCTGAGTCCATGGCCATTAGGTCTGCCTTGGTATTTTTGGGGTTTTTAAAATTATATTTAAAAATATAAAATACGAATTTTATTTAATTTTTTAATTTTTTTATTGCTTTTTTTGCTTTTTTATTTTTATTTTATATTTTTTATTATGCTTGTTTTATTTTATTCACTTAATTTTTATTATTGCTTGTTTTTTGTTTTATTCATTAATTTTATTAGGCTTGTTTTTATTTTATTTCAATTATTTTTATTATTGCTTTTTTATTTTTTATTTTTTTATTTTTTATATTGCTTGTTTTTATTTTATATCATTAATTTTATATTGCTTGTTTTTGTTTTATTTCATTAATGGTTTAGTATGCTTGTTTTTTTTGTTTTGTTTTATTAATGTTTATTGGCTTGTTTTGTTTTGGTTTTATTAATTTTTTATTATGTACTTTTTTTTTATTTTATTACATTATTTTTAGTATGAAATATACAAACCCCTGCCTTTTTTATTTATTTCATTCTTTTATTATTAAATAATGCAAGTGCATTTTCTGTGTATTATGGCGCTTTGAATGTTAACAAGTCTGCCTTCTTGCACAATTATAAGTGATGATGATGATGATGATGATGTGAGGATGATGAGATATGATGATGATGATGTGATGATGTGATGGTGATATGATATCAACAAGCCTCTGAGGCACGGCCAATGTAACGTGCGGTGATTTTTACAAACCATGCGCAGTGAAGAAAAACCACAGTCCCAGTGCCCAAGTACACACTTCTGGAAGTAAGGTTGAACCAAGGCAAAATACATTTCTGCCATCTGTTCTAAGAATAATGCCAAAGTCCCATTTTGATCAGCCTAAAAACATGCATTTATATTAACATTTTTTTTACAAAAAACTCAATTTTTGCATTCCTCCATTTTATATAAAAAATGTGTCCTACACTTTGAAAATGTTGCCCACATTGTCCACATTGTCCCGGTTTGGAGGTCCTCACTTATGCAACCCTAGCTACAAGCATATTTAGAGATTTTGGACACCTAGCTGAACCCCACCACCCCACCCCCGACACATGTCCTTTTAATAGTGAGATGGCACCCAGCAGGGAGATAGAGGCCCAGAGCACCCCCCCCCACACACACACAAACACGATGCACCATTTTACTCATAAATAAAATGCACCTGCAACAAGGTGAGGGGGGTGCTCTTTGGGCCCTCCCCCTTGGGAGGCTCCTCCCCCCACACTGGGTGACGCCACTGACTGAGGTGACTAGGTATGAAGCTAAAAGCTAGCTATGCTTTTTCCTTTAGGACTGGGTCCCCAGCCTATGAAGGGCTGAGAGCAATTGTCCAGCTGAACCATTTATAAAACCAGGTTGGCACCACCATCACCTCACCCTCATTCCTATTATGCCAGTCTTGACCTACAAAATCCCTCACCTGGTAAAAGATTTGCTCCTTCCTCTCAATCTGGCCTTAAGGTCCTAATAGTCCAGTTCCCACACCAATTTCTGGGCCTGAAGGACCACCATCATTCTCCCTATTCCACTCTATACTACTGCTACTACTACTAAATTAATTTATAGCGCCATGTCACTAGAAGGCCAGGCAGGTTACAACAGTAAAAATACATTACAATAAATACTAAATGGTCCCTTCCCAACCCCCTCACCAAATATTAAAACTAGAACTAAACAATCAGAATTAAAAACAAATAAAATACAATACAGCATTTGGTTATAATTAAAAACATTTGGTGGGTAGAGAGACATACATCAGAAAATTGAGATCAATTCATAAACATACATAAGTGAGGAAGCTAGAATTAGCTAGGTTAGGAAGGCCTGCCGAAGAGATCCTTCTTAAGAGCCTTTGAAGTCTATAGGAGTGGAGATATGGCGGAACTCTTCTGGCAGGTTGTTCCTCAACTTTGGCGCAGCAGATAGAGAGAGGCCCTTTGAGTGACAGATGTTAGCCTAGCTTTTTTTGGCTGAAGTAAGTTCTTATTTGAGGACCTCAATGTGTGGGATGGACAGTACAAAAGAAGGTGTTCTCTTAAGTATTCTGGACCCAAGCCATGTAGGACTTTAAAGGTAATCACCAAAACTTTGTACCTTGCCCGGAAACTGATTGACAGCCAATGAAGGGACTTCAGAACAGGTGTTATATGATCGTTCTGGGAAGTACCTGTGATTAGTCTTGCTGCCATGTTTTGTACCATTTGAAGTTTCCAAACTTGGCACTGAGGTAGCCCCAAGTAAAGTGCATTACAGAAGTCCAATCGAGAGGTTACCATTGCATGTACTACTGTTTCAAGGTCCCCTGGCTCCAGGAAGGGGTGCAGCTGGCGTATCAGCTGAAGCTGGTAGCAAGTGCTCCTGACTGTCGCATCCACCTGCACTGATAGCTGGAGCAATGAGTCAAGGAGTACCCCCAAGCTGCGGACAGAGTCCTTCAGGGGAAGTGTAACCCCATCTAGAACTGGCTGACATAACTTCCTTAAATTTCTCTCTCTCATATTTTTCTCACCTTTTCCCTCTTCTCTCCCTCTTCCTTCTTATTTTTCTCCCCTTTTCTCTCTAAATCTCAACACTCTTCTGCCAATAATCATACCAATATGACCAATAACCTTTGGAGAGAAAACCATACCGAATTACAAACTATATTCTGGGAAATTCTGAGATTCCTTGGAAACTACTCAGTGGCTCATCACTGAAGAGATCAGAAATGAATTACAGATTGCCCTGGATAGGACCTTGGTCACTGTCATAGTTTAAGGTTCCCAGATCAGGCTTATCCCATACGCCGAACATTCAGGGCTAAAACCCACCACCTAGAGAACCATCCTTTGTGATGTCCAGGGGTTAGGTGATGGAGATGTCATTAAGTTTGGTACACTAAGCACCAACCATGTACAGAATATATCATTCAAGTAAAAACAACAAGACTAACAAATGGACACGTGCGCGCGCACACACACACACACATTTCAGTACTCACTCTGAGATTCCTCCCTTTGGCCTGGACAGTGATGAAGATGGTCCAGGCCCTGAAATCTATCCTAAACCATCTCCTCCTGCAGTGTGTGTAGTCTCAAGGGAGAACTGGGCATGTTTTGACGTGTGACTTCTTCACTTGGTTCATACCAGGCAACTGACATGGACAGTGACCTAAATGAACTCTGTTTGCTAGAACATGCCCCAGAATTATATGCTATGTGTTGGAGGAGTTCTCTGCAGCTGTACCAGATGAGTCAACATACGTGAAGGGTTTTCTCAAAGCCAAAAGTCTAAAAAAACAAAACAAAACACCTCACTGGTTTTTCACCACAGTTCCATCACTTTGAAACTGTCTCATACAACCTGGTATTCTTCAGACAGGGTTGGTCCTTGCTACCATTAGGCCAAGTGAAGTAATGTTTTGGGACAAAGATGGTGAGAGAAACATAACTGGGAGTGGTTGATGGTGCTATGGGTGTGACTTAGTGAGTCCTCTACAGCTAAGTTGCCTTGCTTTAGATATGGGGAAATCATGGATAAATTTTCTTTTTACATTTCAACTCCCAGCATTCCCCAGCCAGTCAGTCCCGCATGTCATAGTCCAAAAAGGTCACTTGTGTTGATTTCTGGGACTTGCAGTCTGGAAAGTCCCTTTTCCAAGCATCTGCATTGACATCAACTGGAGCTTCCTACATACAGTTAATAGAACATTTTGATGAGGAAGGCTTTTCTAAGGATCACAGAATGAAAGACAGTTTGAGATTTCTCCCAGAATACTCCTGTGGGACCTGTGGCAGCTCTTTAGCACCATTTCCCCCCCTTAAACCATGTTACATATACTTGCAGTTTTGATCTCAAAATACTGCTGAATGGTTTCAGATTGTCCTGTGAATGTTCCAGAGCTGGTCTAGCATTAGCTGATCCAATGGTGGGAAACTTCTTGCTTGTTTTTCTTCCCATCTGATAGGATTTTCAAGCTAGTTTGGAAAATCTTCTATTCAAGCAAGAAAGTGAAATCCATCCATCTGTCCAATTAATTAATTTATTTCCAAATCTGCTCTTGTTTTGTGATCTGCTGGGGAGGCCCTGTCTCACAGCTACATATGTGGTCACTTACAGGGAGCTATCATTAAGGAAATGGAGGCAGCCACTACAGGCATGAGGAGGCAGAAAATAGTAAATCATTCACTTAGTTATGTTTTGTTGCTGTGAACTACTGTCATGTCAATTTTGACTTATGGCAACCCTATGAATGAGAGACTTCCAAGTAATGTATCATCGACAGCTCTGCTCAGGTCTTGCCGATTCAGGGCTATAGCTTCCTTGATCAAGCCTATCCATCTGGAATGTGGGCTTCTTCTTTTCCTGCTGCCGTCCACCTTTCCCAGCATTATTGTCTTTTCCAATGAGTTGTGCCTTCTCATGATGTGTCTGAAGTATAACAACCTCAGTTTGGTCATCTTTGCTTCCAGGGAGAATTTGGACCTGATCTGCTCTAGGACCTATTTGTTTGTCTTTTTAGCAGTCCATGGTATCCAAAGAACTTTTCTCTAGCACAACATTCCTTCTTAAGAAGGAAGTTGGTTTTCTCCCTATTAGTTTTCTTCACTGTCTAGCTTTCACAACCATACATAGAAAGTGGAAATATGATGGCTTGGACAATCCTGACTTTAGTATTCAACAAAATATCTTTACACTTCATGATCTTGTCTAATTCCTTCATAGCTGCCCTTCCAAGACCTAGGCTTCTTCTGATTTCTTGACTAGAGTCCCCATTCTGATTAATGACTGAGCCAAGGTTTGGAAAATCTTGACCTTGGCACAGCTCCAGAAAAGTGGGTTAGGATGGCATAAGCATTATCATCTTAATTTACTAACAGGATGACCGTTTAGACCTTTTCCCTTTAGCGTTGGAGCCCACATCATGTAAGGAACATGAATCAGTTGCTCCAAGGGAACCACTGATAACCCAGCCTTGCTTGTAACCTACTTTGTTTCCTGCTGAGCTGATTTTTTAAAATCTTAGACGTATTTCAATGCCAGCCATTTGTTGTAGTTGATTTCTTACTGGGGGAAGAAGTTTTGGGCAAGAAACTCTAAGCACCCAACCTCATAAAGAATGCGGAATAGCGGTCTATAAATAAAAATTTTTATTTTTATTTTTATTTTTTTTAATCTACTCTTTCATCACCACTCTTGGTCCTTGTCATCTGTAGTATCCTTTTTGCCTGGGAGAAAGATAGTAGACAGCAACACAGCAACTGCTGCTCCTTTTCAACATCGCCATTGACTTGCTTGTTTATTTGCTCACTCCCTTGGGGTCCAGAGTAAGAGATGAATGAACAAGGAGACTGCAACAGTGTAGAAGAGAAACAGGTCTGGGGGAGGAAGCTGCCTTGTTGGTGGGCCCCCTAAGGAGGTTTTAGCCCTTACCAGTTACTGTACCTAAGACTGCCAAATCTTGATGATGACACTGAGCAGTGTGTGCACTTATATAAAGGAAGGTGGCCAGCTGTAAAAGGGCTCCTCCATCTTAATATCTACACAGAAGAGAGGATTTCAGTCACTTCTGCACAAGTGTTAAAAGATGCAGGGGGACCTATGAATTATAGAATCATAGAGTTGGAAGAGACTGCAAGGGCCATCCAGTCCAACCCCCTGCCATGCAGGAAATCTCAATCAAAGCATCCCCGACAGATGGCCATCCAGCCTCTGTTTAAAGACCTCCAAGGAAGGAGACTCCACTACACTCCGAGGGACTGTGTTCCACTGTCGAACAGCCCTTACTGTCAGGAAGTTCCTCCTAATATGGTAGTCCTTTACAGCTGGTTGTCCTATTCTGTAGTGTGCATTTGGAAGTGATAAGAGTCTACGTTTAGGGTACAACCTGTTCAGAATGGTATTATTATTATTATTATTATTATTATTATTATTATTATTATTATTATTATTATTTTATTATCCTTTATCACCTCATTCTTAAAGCAATCATACTCAAAGCATTCCTTTTAAAAAATAACTTTTTTACTTTTTAAAACCTTACTTCTTAAAAGAGTGATTTGTTGCTTCTCACTCATTATTTTAAAGCTTTGAAAGAGGGGTATGTCCTTAATTCTATTCATTATTTGCTATGACGGGAGTAACTTTTTACTTAACTGTTATTATATTCTCTTTTTTAAGTTGCTTTTAAACTAATTAAAACACTTTTAAATGGTCAACATGTTATGATTAATAAGTACATTTTAGTTGTTCTGCTAAAAGAGGTAGTGATGGTACCAGCTCAACTGCTTTTTAGAAGTAACACTGTTACTTGACCTTGAACTCCAGAGTAACATGTTTACAATACTATTATCTGGTCGTAAAATGAAACTTCGGCTTCTTTGCAGTATGGAGTTGGGGACATTCATGCCTTGGGCACTCTGGGAATGGATCCCACCCAGCTTTTGTGAGAATGATACGTGTGTGTGTATGCCTTCAAGTCCCCTGTGAATTTATAGCAACCTCATGAATTTTGTAGGGTTTTATCAGGCAAGGAATACACACATGTGATTTGCCAGTACTTTCCTCTGAATTATGGCCTACAGTACCTGGTATTAGTTGCCAGTCTGCCATCCAGCTACTAAACAGGACTGACCTTGTTTAGCTTCCAACTAGATCAAACAGGATCTGGTGCCTTTAGGGTACAGTACTTAGCCCAGCTGCACAGGGATTATAGGTCAGTGGAATCCATATCTGGGTAAGCGGTTGGGTGCAAATGAGGGCAGGAGTTGGTTTGGGCTCTCCAAGGTTTCACTGTGTGGTTTGAAGAAGGTCTCTGATACCAGTAAGATCTACCTTGCTGATGATTATCAGCATTCTGCAGAATGTGTGACATGCTGAGCTGTTACTTGTGGTGCCTCTGGGGAAACTCTAGACCTTCGTGACACTTCAGCCTTCTTTGCACGTATTTGCACTATAGACACAATTCCAGCAGAGAGAAGAAAAAAAAGAGTGGGTGGCTGTGGATTTACTGGAAATCAGATGAATTGGAAATATGCTGATAAATCTGGTAACTGCCTCTGTATTAAATACAAATTTAATCTTAACACAACTCTGGTTCCCCAGTCCAGAGAAGAAATGAAAGGAAATACACATCCAGAACTCAGAAAAGTTACTTTTTGGACCACAACTCTGAGAATCCTCCAGTCAGCATGCAAACAATATCTCTGTATGTGTGCATTTAAAGGTAGTGGCAAGGTTAACAATCAGAATATCTGGGCAAACAAATGAATTTTCACTTGATGGCAGAAACACCTCTTCTTTCAAGAGCCCATGTGATGTCAATGAAGAAATCATGCCATGTGGAGAATGCCAAAATGGCGAAGGCCTTTTTATGCATCCCAGCCAAATTAACCAAGGTAAACAGGGCCACCATGCTCTATAACCGTCCTGATTTAGAAGGAATGATCTCAGTTAATCCTCTGTCATCCCATTTTCCCAGATACTTTTTTTTTAAAAGTCCCAGTTTCTCTCTCCTCCTCCCACTTTCCCCCTTTGTCTTCATCTTACTTCAGTAGCAGCAAGCTGAGATCAAAGTGCAAAAGTAGTTTCCTCAATAACTCAGCAGGGGAGAGAAAAGAGGAGGGGAAGAATCTTGCCCTTCCCAGTAAACTTGGACAAAAGCAAACTCCTACAGACTCTCCTAGCTAGTATGCTTTCCCTCATTAATAATCTTTGCTGTGTGGACCACATTCTAATGTTGTTTGGCCATGTGTCCTAGTTTTCATCTGTGAAATGTTGGATGGTATGGGCTTCACCTCAAAGTGTAAAGATTTGTGATAGAGCAGCAAGGTTTTCTGTTTCCCAATTATTGATAATGGCATACACAAAATACTCCACTTTCACCATAAATTATATTTCTAGGGGTAGCCATGTTGGCCATATAGCAAATCCAATAACATCCAAACAATGATACCTTTATTGGACCAACCAAATTGCACAAATACATGTTGCAAGCATTCGAAGTCACACTGGCTTCTTCATCAGGCAAACAGAAGGAAAAAATTGAGGATGTTAGTCATAGGCCTTTTAAAGAGAGAGACAGTGCACTGGGACCTTGCTATCTGAGCCTTCTGCCTCCAAAAAAGGTAAAGCAATTTTTTTTCTAATATTGGGACTGATTGGCATGCTTTGCCTCTACACTACCTAAAGTTTTCCTGACGCAAAACATGAAGACCCCTTGAGAAATTCAGTATTCTTTACCTACAGTGGAGCCTGTGGCTTCATAAAAAAAGGAGACATGCTGGATTCCAAGGAAACATCTTCCTTGAATTGCAAATGGACACTAAATTTCCTTGAATTTGAAAACCTACCAGTGACCACATGGCCAAAGCAGGCCGTGCCAGCCTGCAGATAGTCCTCTCTACCATCTGAACTAAGATCAGAAAAAGAAAATGCAAGCCTATCATTGGGCAAACAAGAGAAAAAAATAGAAGAAGACAGTGTGACTTTGAAAGCTTGCAATATGTAGTTGTGCATTTTGGTTGGCCCAATACAGGTATCATTGTTTGGATGTTATTGGATTTGCATAAATTATACTGTTGCTGAAACTAAGGAGATTACTACATGTGACTTTTAAACCATGATTACAGTGGGGGAAAGTGGCTTTAGTGATATTAATAACATGATGCTGCCTCTGTCCCACAGCCCCTGTCCCTCCAAAGCACAATTAGGATGTCCCAATTGACAGGGAAACCCGTCAATGACCTCCTAACTGTGCTAGCCTTCAAGTGCAAAACATTGCTATCAGGGCAGTTACAATATTGGCAGTCACATGGTGCCAGTGTTTCCTTCTCTGCTCCTGTGTCCCTGCCCCTTCACTTGCTACTCCCAAGCAGGCTGGTTTCCTATATTTATTTATTTATTTTCTTTTTTCTTTCTTTTCCCCCCTAAATTTAAATTGCAGTAGCAGAACTCCGAAAATGTGTGAAAAAGTGAAAATAAAAATAAATAAATAAAAATTAAAAAAACAGAAGGCATACCAGGTATGCCTACTCATTAAGAGGAGTCAACACAATGGCGGTGGCAGCCCCAGTCATGCAATTGCGAAGATGTGTGATAATGGCTACTTTTGAACCGGAATGTTTCCATCTTTTTTTTAACCGATGCAATTCTTGCAGGAACAAGGGTTGTGTGGTAATATCCTGAGAAGGCCAGAATTCTGTTGATGCATAATGTCAGTGCAATTGGTAGAAAAAGTAGAGGGATGGCCAAACTACAGCCTTCCAGATAATGTTGGGCTGCAACTCCTGGCAAACCTAGCCACCATAAGCAATGGTGAGGAGTGTTAGGATCTGCAGTCTTACAACTTCTGGAGAGAGACACTGCACCTATCCCTTTTACAACAGATGAATGAGTTGGCTTTCTATTGTTTGCAATGTTATTACTGTTTGTGATGTTAGTGTATGTAGACCCTCTACAGCCATACTCCCAAAGGAGTGAAGCAAATGGCTCAAAAGGATTGGGGCAGGACTGTACCAGCACCATTTGTGCCGGGACTGTGGCAACCGCACATACCTGGCCCCAGTCTGGGTCACTGCCATGGTCCTGAACTGGGCCACCTGAAAGAAGCAGCTTTCAGTCACTTCTTTTTGGCCTGGTTCTTCCAGGTTAGGGCAGCCATGGGGCAGCTCCTGGCTGTGGTGCGGCTTCTGGCCACATTCTCGGTGTTTGGCATCTAAGCACCACACCCTCAATGTGGCCCAACAGCAAACCTTTTGACCCATCTCTTTGAGGCCCATGAAAAGTCCAAAAATTCTGGCACCTGTATTGACTCTGTTTAAGTAATTGAAGGGTTGTCATACTGAGGATGGAACAAGCTTGTTTTCTGCTGCTCCAGAGAACAGGACCAGGAACAATGGATGCAAGCTACAGGAAAAGAGATTCTACATCAACATTAGGAGGAACTTCCTGACAGCAAGAGCTGGTCAACAGTGGAACACACGCCCTCGGAGTGTAGTGGAGTCTCCTTCCTTGGAGGTCTTTAAGCAGAGGCTGGATGGCCATCTGTCAGGGATGCTCTGATAGTAAGTTCCTGCATGGCAGGAGGTTGGACTGGATGGCCCTTGTGGTCTCTTCCAACTTTGTGATTCTATGATTCTATGACCCTTCTCAAACAATCAACTCTAGCAGTTTTCACAGTCACCATGATCAAATCTTTTGTAAAAATGATGGTCCTTAATTGCCCATTGAAAACCAAGATGAATTCAAATAGTTTGGACTGCAACAGAGGTAGCACAAAGCAATGCAATAATCACATTGGCTAGGCATTATGTGCCTTTAAATAGACTCTTCTTATGACAACCCTATCACAGGGTTTTCTTGAAAGGATTTATTTAGAGGAGGTTTGCCATTGCTTGCCTCTAAAGGTGAGTGAGTGTGGCATGTTGAAGGTCAGTCAGTGGATTTCCATGCTATGTTAGGGATATGAACCCTTGTTTCCCAGAGTCCTAGTCCAATATTCAAACAATTACACCATGCTGGCCATTCATGCTGAGCTACTGTAAGGATTTCACCTAAATTCAGAGAAGACAGCAGGAAAGTTTGAGGTGGTGGTAGATGACATCATCATGCCTGCTAGTCATCACATCCCAGTGCTTTGACCCTAAGTCCTTTGCTCTGCTAACTATCGATGCAACAGCCCAAGGGCCCAACATCCTGAGAGACAGAAGCTTCTTTCTACTGTTGTTAAGCTTGACATTGATGGCATGACTTCTGGTGACGTTGTGGGAAGATAATCTTTTGACATGGAATGTGATTCACACTGTTAATTTGTCACTTGTCATGGAAGATTCAGCCCACGCACAATTTTAATAAACTTGTTTATGCTTCTATGCAAATTGCTTGCCGTCACACAGACTACTGAACGAGTTAAGTTTGCATAAGACGTCACACATTAAGAAGTACATGCACAGAACTCTGGCTGCTACAGAAGGACAAAGCTGTTTATGATTATGCATTTATGATCATGGCAACAGTACCATGATTATGACTACATAGTGTTACTGAATGTGGAGCAATTAGAAATCCATAAGTCTAGGTTATGAATCTGTAACTGAAATACAGAATGCCAGCTCATGATTTTTTTTTTAATTATTCTGAGCAGGGAAGTTTAGAAAACAGCTTTTTAAAACTTCAGAAAAATATTCTGTTTATGATCATAAATACCCAAAATATTTAAGATTAAAAATTCTCCACTGTGGATTCAACAACAAATATTTGTAGCCACTTATTGCTCCACTTTGGTATTGCAATGGATCAGTGTCTTGTGCCTGGAATTAACACAAGATTTCTTATTCCCCTTTTCCAACCCAGAGAAGAAATCCATATTGCTTGAAAGGAAAGTGAACAGCACATGTGCAGGGGGAGTTAGAAACAAGAGAAACAAGGTGAGAGAAAAAAAGACACAGATCTTTATCAGACTTAATTAAACTAGTTACTAAGTCCCATTCTTCAGCACAGCCCTCTTCCACCTTTGAGGTTTCAGGTACATTGCACTAAAAATTCCACCATCCTGACAGTAAGGGCTGTTCGGCAGTGGAACACACTCCCTCGGAGTGTAGTGGAGTCTCCTTCCTTAAAGGTCTTTAAACAGAGGCTGGATGGCCATCTGTCAGGGATGCTTTGATTTAGATTTCCTGCATGGCAGGGGGTTGGATTGGATGGTCCTTGTGGTGTCTTCTAACTCTATGATTCTATGATTCTTCACTATTTGTAACCCAGCATATCTAGAAAGTTTCAGGATAGCAACTTTAAACAGAAGGAGCCAATAACAAAATGTGCCACCAGGGGACATCAGTAATAAATACTGTACTGTGCAGTTTTCTATAAATACCATTATTTGTTTTGATAACTAATAAAATAAGTAATTTATTGCTTAACAGTATCCACATGTGAAACTATTCCAGTTGTTAACAGTAAAAACCTCCTTCCTTGGCTGGATGGCCATCTGTTGGGGATGCTTTGATTATGAGTTCCTGCATGGCAGGGGGTTGGACTGGATGGTCCTTGTGGTCTCTTCCAACTCTATGATTCTATGATAACAACAATGGATTTATCTTCCTATTTTTAACATTTATCATTAAGTCTTGAATCCTTATTGGGAGTCCCAACTAGAGCTGACCCACTGAATCCATGAGATTTATATGCACATGTTGATTCACAGTTCAGTAGTTAATTCAACAAGTCTACTTTAGATGGAATTAATAGAATTCAAGGTTAATGTATTAATTACTGGACTTAACATTCCAAGCTCTGAGTATGCTACTCCCAAGGAACATAGGAAGAAAATGTCAGAAAAGTTGTGCAGACTGAGGATGTGAACAGAATCCGTGGAGAGGTAAGAGCCACAACATGTGCATTAGATCCTTACTCTCCCTGGCTTATTAAACAGAGCAGAAGAGTACTTGCTGAGTGGGTAAGGGAAGTGATTAAAACCTCTTTACAACAAGGCAGGGTCCCAACATGCCTGAAGGAGGCTGTGGTAAGACCTTTTCTGAAAAATCCTTCTCTGGATCCTACTATACTAGCTAACTATAGGCAAGGCTCCAACCTCCCATTTTTGTGCAAAGTACTAAAGTGTAGGCTTGAGCCTCAGATGCATGGGGTTGAGTCCCGAGATAGACCTATATAGCAGTCAGTGTGAGAATGTTCATAGGAATACAAAACATAGGATGTGGATATACGGTGATAAGTTCAGTTTTAACAATGGTGGTTGGAAGACAAGGTAGGAGGAAGAATGTTGCCTAAAATCAACGTTAGTAGATAATGGTATGAATGAGTATTGGAATATAGTATGGGAACCAAAAAGAATACATGATGAACTGGCCAAGAGAGCCCCCATGAGGCTGAGGGATTAGCTAGTGTTATACAGTGGGACCTCGCCATCCATGGGTTTGCCATCTGCAGATTTGAGCATCCATGGACGGCAAGCCATGTTGTCCTGAATGGCAGTGCATGCAAATGGCAGAACTAGCAACTGCATGCACATCGCACTGTCATTAGGGACAATGGGACTTGAGGTCTTCTGTTTTTTCGTATCCACAGGGTGGAGGGTATGGAATGTATCCCCCATGGATATGAAGGTCCAGTGCCAGGAAACCATTGCCTCTGTTCAACCCACTGTTGATGGACTACAGTTTGTGAATATATTCCAGTTCTGCTGTTTCTTTTTCCAGTCTTCCTTTGTAGTTTTTTTGTTGTTGTTGTTGTTCAAGGACCACTGTTCTGAGGTCCAAGATGGAATGATCAGGAAGAGTGAAATGTTCTGCAACTGTTTTTTGTATACGCTCATCCCTAATGTCTGATTTATGTCCATTTATCCTCTGGCAGAGGGCCTATTTGCCCAGTGTAGAGTTCTGAAGAGCATTGCTGACATAGTATGGCATAAATCAGTTTGGAGGATGAACAAATGAAAGTCCTTCTAATATTGTGGTTGATGTCATTAGGTCCTGTGAAGACATTTCCTGAATAAATGTGTGAACAGGGGAAAGCATCCCCAAGAGACCTGGCCCTTGTTCTCTAGGTTTATGAACACAGGGATTTTAAAGTTAATTTTTAGGACTACAACTTCCAGAATCCACCAGCAATGGGCATGTTGGATGGGGAGGTTCTGAGAGTTATAGTCCCAAAATAGTAACTTTTCAAAGCTGTGCTTTTGGTGACTCACCTGCAATTCCATTGTACTAGAATCCCAGACCATCCTGTTTTGGCAGATCTGGACTTGATTGACATACACTATTGTTACTCAAAATGCAAGATTGGGGTCATGACAGACAGCACTTTTATTTTGATTACAGAAAAATATAATATCTTTGTCTTGTTTTTTTTCTTTTAAAGGGGCTGCAAGCCTAAATACAATTGTAACTAATTAATTTTCAATGATTTCAATGAATTCTACTCAGCCTTACCTAGCATTAGAATATGTTTCAAAGATGTTCTAAATTCCATTTAAATTAACACACAATTAAGCACTTTCAAATTCATACAAGCAACACCTGCTGAACACAAGCACTAAAAGTAGAGGAGCCCTTGCCAGTTTTCAGTCTGCCAACCCAAGGATTCATGTCTCATTAGAAATTGCACAGCCTTTCAATCTTCTTGGATTTACCTGAGAAATCTCTCAGATCTGTTAAGGACATATTTCATTATTTATACTGGATTTCTTCCTTTCATCTATGAGCTGTTTACTTTTCATTATTCAGCCATAGACAGAACACAGAAGAAGGAATTTGAACAATTGTGTGTGTGTGTGTGTGTGTGTGTGTCTTCAAATCACCTGTCAACTAATGGTGACCCCATGACTTTCATAGAGTTTTCTTAAGCAAGCAATACTCAAGAGGTGTTTTTGCCAGTTCCTTCCTCTAAAATGTAGTGTACAGCACCTGGTATTGGTTGGCAGTTTCCTATCCAAGTACTAACCAGGGCTAACCCTACTTAACTTCCAAGATCAGACATGATATGATGCCTTTAGCGTAACCCAAGAAACTGTTGTTTCTCTGAGATAACCTTGCTTCTTACAGTTTGCACAGAGATGCTGAAACTTAAGTTGTAGTTTTAGTCTCTACTGATACCACAAAAAACAGCTTCCCTGCAAATGTGATTAAGATCATGAAACCCAGAAAACCCCATGAGGGGAGTCTGAATCCACACCTGGGTTCTTAACACAGTCTCGAGACCAAGCACAGACTAGTACTATGGGAGCCATTGCCAGGTGGGATCCACTGGCACATTATCGCTAGTGTATTTACAGGTTACTGAGTTCTGCATTTTTATCAGTGACAATTTATTTCATTGTATTCATATTCAACCTTTCTCCCAACATGAGAACAAAGGATGCTCACAAAACAGATTTTAAAAATGCAGCTACAATGCAATCATTATAATAAAAAATTAACAATTAAGTTAGCTATTTTATTTTTTAAAAAGTGGTCATTTGAAACAGTTTAAAAGGCCTCTGAGGATCAGGGTTCAAATCCTGGTTCCACCATGGAAACCCACCTTGAGCAAGTCACACTCTCTCAGCTCAAAGTATGGCAATGGCAAACCCCCTCTGAAGAAACTTGCCAAGAAAACCTTGTGACAGGTTCATCTTGGGTTAACCATAAGGGGAAATGACTTGAAGGCACTCACTAGCAACAGCAGCAAAACATAACAGTGAGAATAAAAGTACAACACCCTTCACTAAAAGACCCATCCACAGCAACAAGTTAATTGCCAAAAGTATATCTAAATAAAAAGATATTTGCCTGCCTGCAGAAGGAGCCTAGAGAATGGGCCAGCCTAACCTACTACAGTCTTGGAGTAGCCACCAGGAAGCCTCTTCACATGTCCTCAGAAAATGTATCTGTCATGGTGGCAATGGCACTCAGAGAAAGCCCTCTCCAGAGCATCTAAAACTGTGGCCTTCAAATAATCTGAACCTAGTCATATACAGCTTTATAGAATATAACCCAGAAATGGACCATTAGGTAGTGAAGATGTTACAACAAGGTTCACTTGGGTATACAATAGTACCAGATAAGTGCTGGACTCCTTATCAGGCCTTTGGAAGGGTCTAAGAGCTGAGTCAGGGGCAGGATGGTATCATTTTGTATCTGCCATAGATTTTTTGGGAAAGCATTTTGCTGCCTGAGCTGAAAAACAAGATAATGCCTGTTGTATTGTGTACAGAAGCCAGCAAATCTATCAGTTGCATGCTTCTTTAGTGCTGGGGATAGGGCAGCATCCTTCATTCATGCCCTTAATCTGCCTCAGTTTGACTATTATTATTATTATTATTATTATTATTATTATTATTATTATTATTATTAACCTTTATTTATGAAGCACTGTAAATTTACACAGCACTGTACATACAATCTTTTTAATTAGACGGTTCCCTGCCCTCAGGCTTACAATCTAAAAAGGTAATCCTCTGTCATGCTACTTTTTCAGCTGCTTTTAAAATAGCTCAGCTTCTTTCTCTGCTTCCTACTTTCCTACGTCAGCATTTGCAAATTCCTGTGAACTGAGTATAAAGTACAAAGGCAAGTTGTGCTAAATTTACTCTGTGCAAGGGGTGGGGGGGGAGAGGAGGGACAGAATCTTGCCCTTCCCAATCCCTGTAGACTCAGGCAAATGTAAACTGCTGCACCCCCCTTTGGCTTCTCTGTTCTTCCCCATTAAAGACTTTTGCCATCTTGCCTGCTCTTGTGTTGCTTGGCCTCATGTGTCCCTTTTTTCACCTGTGAAATATTGGAGGGTATGCCTTCACCATACCTGAGGGAGACTTAAGGGGCATTGGCCAAACTGTGTAGAACACAATGTTCTACTTCAGCACCTGTGTGTCAGCCCCTAGCATTCATTGTCTGCTTCACTCTGTATGATGGCAGGATGATCTTCAAACTTCAATAGATACATTAACTCATAAGACATCTCTGGGAACAAGGCTTAGAAATTGCCTATTTTTATGTCTTGTGGACTCCTTTTGGCCAAAATCCTATTCACGTTTACTTGGCAGTAAGTGGAACTTAGCTCCAAGTCAATATGACTAAATTCAGATGGCACATCAAGATTTTAAGAGGCATGCTCAGTTCAAACTGATACAACAAAGTTCTGAAGAATATTTATCAACCTACAATACTTTGCTGAGTTGTAAGGGCTGCCAGGTGGAAAGACAAGTCTCAGGGCAAGTAGTGCTGAAGAAGAAGATTTCTGAAGTGACTAGAGACCTCATCTATCTTCATTCTCTCCCATTTTTCACCAGGACTCAACAAGAAGGTGCTTGTTTGTGTGTTGCGCTTGTACCCATGTTGGCATACTGAAAAGCCAGGAGCAAGGGTGGGGTCTGAAGAGAGAGCCTCCGGATACATGCATCTGGACAAGACAGAGAGTGGAAAAGCAGTTTCATAATCCATGAGCCTTCTTGTTGCACAATCTAGCAGCAGTGGTGCAGGGTTGGAAAAACAAATTCTTTGTTGGCTGATACTGAGCCTTCCATAAGCCTCAAAATTCACTTTGTTGTTGCTGTTAGTGTGTGCCTTCAAGTTGTTTCTGACTTATGGCAATTCTAAG
>NC_056522.1:339736148-339850763 GCF_019175285.1 Sceloporus undulatus
GATTCCACCTAAACATATTAGGAGGAATTCCTGACAGTAAGAGCTGTTCAAAAGTGACAACACTCACTCAGAGAGTATTGGAGTTGCCTTCTTTGGAGGTTTTTAAACAGAGGCAGGAGGCCATTTGTCAGGAGTACTTTGATTGTGAGTTCTTGCATGGCAGGGGTTGGACTGGATAGCCCTTGTGTGTCTCTTCCAACTCTGTGATTCTACTCCCAATTGTTGAATGGTAAGTCAACACATAGGGCAACACATACAGCAGCATGGCATAGTGGCTTGAGCATTCAACTGTGACTCTGGAAACCAGTTTTCAAACCTCAGCTAGGTCAAATAAATCCCCTGAGTGACTTTGGGCAAGTTACACTCTCTCGTCTAGGGGAAAGCAATGGCAAACCTCCTCTGAACAAATCTTGCCAGGACAACCCCATGATATGTTCGCATTGGGGTCACCATAAGTCGGAATGACTTGAAGGCACACAACAATAAGTCAACACATAGGTAGATATCACTGATTCAGTGGGTCTACTTTAGTTGGACTAACAACAGGATTAGCCACTGTGTGATAAGAAATTTTATCCTGAGACAGGTTTTCTAACGATAAACTGGAATTCCCAATGCACTGCAACTGTAATCTCCCTTGATATTTTGTGGTTCCACAATGAGTACTTAAAGGTCAGTGACACTGAGTCTGGAAGATGGTAGAGTTCTCAGTATATTAAAATCACTTGATGAGAATGATCTTTGACCAAACATAGCAATTTGATTTTCTGTTTTCCGAAGAATGAGATGCAAAATGCTTCTATAGCCGCAATAGCACAGGTTTAAAAACATAGAATACATAGAATAATAGAGTTGGAAGAGCCACAAGGGCCATCCAGTCCAACCCCATTCTGCCATGCAGGAAATCTCAAACAAAGCATCCCCAACAGATGCCATCCAGCTAAACACCTCCAAGGAAGGAGATTCCACCACTCTCTGAGGGACGTGGTTCCACTGTTGAACAACCTTACTGTCAGGTGTTTCCTCTAATGGTGAGGGGAATCTCTTTTTCCTGGAGCTTGCATTCATTGCTCTGGGTTCTGTTTTCTTGAGCAGCAGAAAACAGCTTGCTCCCTCCTCATATGACATCCCTTCAAGTATTTAAACAGGGCTATCATATCACCTCTTAACCTTCCCTTCTCCAGGTTAAACATGCCGAGCTCCCTAAGTCATTCCTCATAGGACACGGTTTCCAGACCCTTCACCCTTTAGTTGCCCTCCTCTGGACACACTCCGTTTTCACATCCTTTTTAAATTGTGGGTGCCCAGAACTGGACACAATATTCGTGGGTCTGACAAAGAGAATATAGTGGCATATTACTTCTCTTGTCTAGGCACTATACTTCTATTGATGCAGCCTAAAATTGCATGGCCTTTTTAGATGCTGCCGCACTGTTACTCATGTTCTGTTTGTGGTCTACTTGGACTGCTAGATCCCTTTCACATGAAGTCTCGTTAGGCCAGGTGTCGTCCATCCTATATTGTGCATTTCTTTTTCCGCCCTAAGTGCAGTACCTTACATTTCTCTGTGTTGAATTCATTTGGTTAGCTTTGCCCAGCTTGTAGTCTATGCAAGTTGAAGTTGAGATTTAGAGAAATTAAACATAAGAGTGATACTTCAAATCTCAAAACAGTCAAAATTCAAAGACTGATTGAAACATATAGAACTTGAATATGCTTTGTCTAAAATGCAGAGACAGATGTGACCTGACCTCTCTTCCATCTAAAGGACAACTAATTCTATGGTCCCTTTCTTTATCATGTTAAGAAACTGGAAAGCTATGGTTTTTAGGTGATGTGATCGGAACATAACATGTAATCAATATGGATTAGTGTTTCATCTGTCATTAGTACCATATCTGTTAATGGATAGAATTAGTTTTTAAAATGGCAGATGTTGGTAGTGTAATGATGTAATGGGTTTGCCAAAGATGTGTCAGAGGGATTTGAAAAAGTATAAAATTGGCCTGAGCTCTTTGTTTTGGGCCCAGACAAGATTTGAGCTTTGCCTCTTGTCTTGGTCAAACTTGCTTGATTTTTGCAAAATCAAATAAAGTTTTGTTCCTGTGAAAATTCTCTGTTCTTGTCCAGTCTTTTTGGGTAACATACTGGGCAGGGAGAAGATCTGCATTTTGCGTCGCGATTACAAAGTCTTTTGAATTTTGGTCCTGTCCTCTGGGGTATTAGCTATTCCTCCTAATTGGTGTATCTGCAAATTTGATAAGTATGCTCCCAGTTCTGCCATCCAGGTCATTGATAAAGATTGTTGAATAGCATGGCCCAGGACAGAGCCCTGTGGGACCACTGGTCACTTCTCTCTAGGATGAAAGGAGCCATTGTTGAGCACCCTTGGGTCGGCCGGTCAACCAATTACAAATCCACGTAACAGTTGCCTGTCTAGCCACTTTTACAAGCTTGTTTGCAGAATGTCTGGGAAACCCTGCAAAAGCCTTACTGAAATCAAGATATTATATCCACAGCATTCCTTTATCTACAAGCTGGTAATTTTATCAGAAAAAGAGATCGATTTGTCTGGCTGACTTCTTTCTCTGAAACCGTGTTGACTTTTTGTGATTATGGCATTGCTTTCTAGTGTTCACAGACTCTCTGTTATGATCCGCTCCAGAATCTTTCCTGATATTGATGTAGACTAACTGGATGATATTGTTGGGATCTTTTTTTCCCCTTTTGAAGATGGGGACAACGTTTGCCCCCTCCAGTCTGTGGGACTTCTGTTCTCCAGGAGTTTTCAAAGATTTGGCCAATGGCTCCGATTAATTTGCCAGTTCTTTTAATACCCTTGGATGGAGTTCATCTGGTCCTGGGACTTAAATTCATTAGATTACCAATATTCCTGTACTATCTCTTAATATTCGTGCTGAAATTCCCAATTCTGTCCTCTGTTCCTTATCCTCGGTGAATCCTTTGTCTTTTCTGAAACCTGGGCAGAAATGTTGAGTAATTCTGCCTTTTCTCTGTCCCGTTAGCATTTTGCCATCTTCTCCATGCAGTGGCTCTACCGTTTCCTTCTTTCCTTTTGCTGTGGACATACCCAAAATGACTGGCAAGGAATCCTCACAGATGTTTTGCCAGTTCTTCTTCTGAAATATGCTACAGCACCTGGTATATTGCTGGCAGTCTGTCATCCAAGTAAAAACAGAGGTGATCCTGCTTAGCTTCCAAGATGGTCAGGATCTGGTGGTGCCTTTATATTGGCATGTAATATCATTTAAAGAATGGACTCGGGGTGTGTTGTTTGATAGCATATTGTTTTAAAAGTGTTTTAGGAGCTATTATTCTTTTAAACTAAACAAATGACCTGTATTTACTGTAACTGCTGTGTGCCTTCATGTTTTTTCTGACTTATGGTAACTCTGTCATGGGGTTTTTTCGGCCATTTCTTCAGAGAGGGTTGTCACTGCCATCTTCTGCAGCTGGAATAGTGTGACTTCCCCAAGGTCACCCAGTCAGTTTATATGGCCAAGCTGCAAACCAAACCATGGTCTTCAGAGCCCTGGTCCAGTGCTCAAACCACTACACCCTACTGTTTCTCAATTTGTAATCTAAACTTATTTTAATGCTCCCTTTGTATATTTTTAATTGTGCTGTTGTTGTTTTTAAATTGTAACGGACTCTGAGTCCCAATTTTGGGCAAAGGAGATATGATGTGATGATGATGATGATGAGATGATGATACAAATGATGTATCAGCTGTTTTTTCTCATTAATTAATATACCATTTCCTTGCTCAGAGTTTTCTCTGTCAATTGTATTCTTGGTTTATACAGTTTTGATCCCGTTTTCCTTCTCTCTTGGGATGTGCTGTGTTTTCCATGCCCTTTTGTGCTTCTCCTCAGACAGCTGAAACCCACTTTGAAACCCAAAAGGGCATGGAAAACCAGACGCATCCTCAAGAGAGAAGGAAAACTGGATCTAAAAACTGTATGCGCCAAGAACAAATTGACATGGACAACTCTGCGCAGGAAAGAAAATATTAATTAACATAAAAAGAACTAAGAACTCACATCATCATACATCACATATCATCATCTATCTCCTCTTCCCTCCGAAATTTTTATGCAGTCTTATATTGTTGTAGATGGTTTTATGTTTTGAATTGTTTTGGGAGAAAGGCGCATAGAAACCAAATAAAAATAAAGAAACATACATTGGGACTCACAGCTGCTTACAAGTTAAGCACCAACTGCAGTGCCCAGAACCCATGCATGAGCCATGGCAGTTAAAGCGGGATGAAACCGGATTATTTCTCCAGTGGGATGCAGCCAGAGGGTCGGGGTGTTTTTTTGAGGGGGGTGGTGTTTGTTTTTCTTTCTCTTTTGAGACTCTTCTGATTTCCTTCTGGTAACTTTTTTGGCCTTGAGTTTCCGTACACGTGACTTTCCGTCCATCCTTTCGCTGCTTCCGAGAAACTCGAAGGGCTGGAGCCAGGGCAGCTCTCTAGCGGAGGAGGAGGAGGAGGAGGAGATCGGCGCCGCCACCGAGAGAGAAAGTTGCCCAAGGAAGGAAGGAAGGAAGGAGAGAGAGAGAGAGAGAGAGAGTCTGCAGAGGAGGAAGGAGCCCAGCCCCAGCATCTCTGCAGCCCCAGGGGAGCCATGCCCAGGAGCTCTGACAGCAGCGACTCCAGCACCTTCAGCCAGGCATCCTCCTCCTCCTCCAGCAAACAGGTACATTGGGCACAAGGGGGATGATGGGGGCTGCTGTTTTTCTTGGGGACCTTCAGGCCATTGCCCAACTTATGGCTTTCTCATGGCCAGATTTGTTCTTGGCCCACCTCTGAGGCTGAGAGAGTGTGACTTGCCTAAGGTCACCCCATGGGTTTCGCAGTAGGGATTGGCACCCAGGTCTCCAGAGTCATAGCCCAGCGATCCAACCACTCTGCCACGCATCTCTCAGTGTGGACAGTCTGGTGTTGTGGGTGCCGTCAAGCCATTGCCCAACTTATGGTTTTTCATTGCCAGAGTTGTTCTTGGCCCACCTCTGAGGCTGAGAGAGTGTGACTTGCCTGAAGGCACCCCGTGGGTTTCTGAGTGAAGATTGGAACCCTGGCCTCTAGAGTCATAGTCCATAGCTCAAACACTACACCACGCTGCTCTCAGTTCAGACCGTTTGGTGCTGTTGGGTGCCTTCACATCATTTCCAGATTTATGGGGTTTTCGTGGCCAGATTTGTTCTTGGCCCACCTCTGAGGCTCTGAGTGTGACTTGCCTAAGATCACTTCATGGGTTTCTGAGGAGGATTGGAACCCTTGTCTCCAGAGTTGTAGTCCTGTGCTCAGACCACTACACCATGCTGTCTCTCAGTGTGACTGTTTGGTGTTGTTGGGTGTCATTTCCCAACTTATGGCAACTCTAAGGTGAACCTGAGAGCTAGCCTTGTTGGAGTGTTAGACTAGGACTAGGGAGACCAGGTTTGGAAGCCCAACTTGCCCACTGGGTGAACTTGAGCAAGGCACACTCTCTCAGCCTCAGAAGACGGCAATGGCAACCCCCACCCCTCTGAAGAAACTTGCCAAGAAAATCCCATGATTTATGGGTCACCATAAGTCAGAACAGACTTGAAGGCAAATCTGTGACAGGATTTTCTTGGCCAGATTTGTTCCTTGCCTCCCTCTTAGTGACTTGCCTAAGATCACCCTGTGGGTATCTGAGTGGGGATTTGAACCCTGGTCTCCAGAGTTTTAGTCCAATGCTCAAACCACACTGGCTCTCAGTGTGGACAGTTTGTTGTTTCCAATGTGCCTTCAAGTTGTTTCTGACCGTTGGTAACCCTAAGGTGAACCTATTGGTTACTTGGCCAGATTTGTTCTTTGCCTCCCTCTGAAGCTGAGAGAGTGTGACATACCCAAGGTCACTCAGTGGCTTTCTGAGTGGGGATTTGAACCCTGGTCTCCAGTGCCCAAATCACTATACCATGGTGCTGTCAATCTGGATGCCTTGTTTGCTGTTGTTGGATAACTACAAGTTGTTTCCAACTTACAATGACCCTAAGGTTTATCATGGGGTTTTCTTGGCAAGTTTCTTCAGAGGGGGTTTGCCATTGCTTTCCCCTGAGGCTGAGAGATTGTGACTTGCCCAGGGCCAGCCAGTGGGTTTCCACGGCCAAGCAGGAATTTGAACCCAGGACTCCAGAATCACTGTCCAAATGCCCAAACTGCTACACCACGCTAGGTCACACAGGGGGTTTCCAAATTGAGATTTGAACCCTGGTCTCCAGAGTAATAGTCCAGCGCTCAAACCACTACACCATGCTGTACTCAATTTGGACAGTTGGTTCTGAATTAATGTTATAGGTCTTACTTCCTCCCCTCCCTGTACAGCTCCTAGAGGTGAAATTCAACAGGTGAAGTTGGCTGCGGCATCTGAACTGGCCCAAGTTCTTTTGCTGCCTGTGGTGAACAGTGAATAAACCCATTGCCACAAGTGTTGGTGGTGGTGGATAGGAGCCAAGAATCAGCAAAATGTAGAAAATCCCACAATCCTCTAGCAACAAAAATAATGAATTATCACTGGCTGCCTGAGGTGGCTGCCACACTTTGTCTAATGGTTGGGCTGACCATGGAGATGAAGTGATAAGGAAACCTTCACCCGCTGAATTCTTGCCTGTGTTTGCTAAAGCCACAGGAGCCATGCTGGAAACTGAAGGTGACAGCTCTAATCCCCACTTCCTTCCTATCTTGTCAGACACTTCAGTTTGTCTTGTGGGTTAATGGAGAAGCTTAAATACTCTGGAGGCATAAGATCCTGCCTGATCTTGGAAGTTAAGCAGGGTCAGGCCTGGTTAGAATTGGGAAGGTTGACTGCCAAGGGAGTTGCAAACTACAGTCAGTGCTCTGTATCCATGGATTCTTTATCAATGGATTCAAACATCAATGGCTTCAAAGTATCCAAAAAAGATTTAAATTCCAAAAAGCAAACCTTGATTTTGTCATTTTAGGGTCACCATTTTACTATCCATCATATTTAATGCGACTTGAACATTCATGGATTTTAGTATCACCGGTGTGTGTGTGTGTGTCCTGGAACCAAACCTCAGCAGATACCAAGGGCCCACTGTATCTCTGAGTTTTCCGTACATAAGAGAACCCTATTAAATTCATGGGGTCATCTTAAGTAGACACATGACTGGAAGGCACATGTGTACATACACAGTAAGAGAAACAGCATTGAGAGCTAAAGAGAAACATTCCTAGGGGACTTTCATGGGGCATTCTAGGAAGTGGTTTGGGGAATATTTTCAGTGAAATCTAAGTAACACATATGAAAACCAAAGAAAAGCAGGGCAACACAGAACAACCTAATGTGGCAGCAGAACAGTAATGGAACAAGATGGCACAAGAGCAACATTGCAGAAATTGTAGCAAATGTCATTCTTTGAGATGGTAGCATAATTTTGCTGAGTGGCAACATTTGTCTGACACTGGCCAAGCCTAGGCATTCAGATGGAGGATGCCATTTCCCTTGGGATGCATTGACACACATCCACTTTTTGCCCAAGAAACTCTGGAGGAGAGCAATGGACTCAGTGACTTCTGTAGAAGCTTAAGTGGGGATAATGGGAGCTATAGTCCAGTATATTGGGAGAGAACTAGATTTTGGATATATGTTAGGGATTTAGGCAAGCTTGGAGAAGGAGAACTCATTAATCTGAAATTGATTCTGCCACGAGTAAGAGATCACAACTGAAATGACTTTTTAATTCCAACAACTTTGTATCCTAATCTTGACAGTTATTTTATGCAGCATTCTTGGGATGGCATCATGAAGGAATCGTACCTGCTGTCTTAATCTTCTCTGTGGGGTTTTCTTCCTCCAGGAATCTTCTGACGACATGAGGAAAGTACAAAGAAGGGAAAAGAATCGTATTGCAGCGCAGAAGAGCCGGCAGAGACAGACACAAAAAGCAGATACCTTGCACTTGGTAAGTGCTTCAGTAATATAGTTAGTCAGATTCTAGCCTTGAAGCTGATTCCAGCATATGATAATACTAATTTAGGAGGTTTTTGACAAGACTTTTTCAGAAGAGGGTTGTCATTGCCTTCTTAGTAGGCTGAGAAAGAGTGAGAGGGCATCATGTGTTTGTTTTAAATTCTGAGGCTTGTCTCCTTCTCCTCACATTCTTTTTAATGTTTTTCTTATAATGCATTAGTGCACCAGTGAAATTGCCCTTTTGCATTATGACACTATTTACTCTGAGGAAATAATTTAAAAAGAAAAGAGGATAGAATTTGCCCTTCAGATATCATCCAAGCGTGCCCAAGTTCTCACTTAAAACAAAACAAAAACTTTGTAAAAGCTCTAGGGCACATCCAAGAAGTCAATACAAGTAGCATCCCGAAACAGTGGAACAAATGAACAGAAGAGACAACTACCAGCAAAACCCAAGGAGCTATATTGTGATAATTCCTACTTCTTTAGACCAGTTTCAAAGAACCCTCAGAATGAATTTAGAGGATCGTGGGACTGGTCACACCTTGATGGAAAAGCTCCCTTCATAGCATTAATTCAGCTCATTGTTGCTTTAGCAGCCTGCCATATCAAGATCTGTGTAGATAGTAAAGTGAGGAGAGGAGACAGCCTCTCTTGTTTTATACCTGCAACAATATCCTGTTCTGTGGGGAGGCATTCTACTGAGGGAACCCACCCACCCCATCTGCAAGTAGTAAGAGTCTGGAAACAGGTTTACCTCAACAATGTGAATCAGACTACAGTCAGTTAATATTACATGTTTCACTCCTACCACAGGCAGTGTAAACTACATACAGTAGAATCAGTCCAGAATAAGTTGAACCTTCATGGTGAAAGCTAAAAAAATTGGGCTGGGGGTGATGGAAGCTGTTAAGTACAACTGGAGTCTCACCACACACAAAAAGCAGGGGGAAGAAAAGCAGGCTTCATTCATACACAGCTTGAATTAACTGGAACTGGAAAACAAAGTGATCATGATCATGTCCAGCCCTAATTTAGGTACAGTGTGTCAGCTATCTAAAGCAGGGGCTGCTATTGAGTGGCAGCCTCTCAAATATTTTTCCTGTGCTTCGAGGTCTACTACCTTTCTTCTCTCTGGAAGAAAAAGCTGTGTGCACCACACAGCCTGTTCTGCACCACCTAAACTGGTCAGCTGTCTTGAGTATGGTGTAGAGCCGAACCCCAGTGACAGTGTTGAAGGGGGTACATCTTAAGCCTCCCCAGGAGCCCCTCAGAGATACTGGAAACCATAGAATTAAATGCCCCCCACCAAATTCCCCCATGCATTTTTTAAATTTTCTGACATTACCTAAACCAGGGATAGGGACCTATGGCTCATAGATGTTGCTCAGTTCAAACTCTCATTAACTCAAACCAATGAGGGAAAAAGTCAGGAGTGCTGGCAATTGTGATCTAACATAATCTAGCAGGCTACTGGCCTTAAAGAAAACTCTGGTGAAGTTTGGGTGAGGAGAAATTAATAGGGAACATTTTTATACTAGGTGAAATGAGTTTATGATGCATCCAATATTGTCTCCCTCTCTTACCCCCCAGAGATATATTTACTATACCTGCCAACATGTCACAGATGAAAACCGGAACATGGGTGGCCAAGCAACATCAGAGTGTGGTCAAGATGACAGAAGTTGTTAATGAGGAAGAACAGATAAGCCAGGAGAGGCTGCAGTAGTTTGCTTGTGCCTGGGAAGGGCAAGGTTCTGCTCCCTGCTGTCCTCCCCTGTTGAGCTAACTGAGTGCAAACTACTTTCATTTTGAACTCTCAAGTTTACAACAATTGAAGTAAATCAGGATGAAAGGGAAAAGTGGGAGGAGGAGAGGCAAACGGCCATTTTAGAAGCAGCTGAACAAGTGGGACAGTAGAAGATGAATTGATGATGTCCCTGCCAGACTGGGACACTGGGAGGATATAATTTACTTGTGATTCTGCCCTACTAAATTTAAACTCTTATGAACTTATTTAGAGGGGATTTATCCATGCTTATATTTAGGGGAGTCCAGTAAGCAAATCACTAGATTCTATAAACTGTAGAGTACTTATTTCTGCTATATGTGTAGTGATACCACCAACTGTCTTTAAGTATATTTTTAGAAATTCATTAACAACAATACTACAAATTCTTACCCAGAGCATAGAGTTGGCATACCCCACAATATTGTGTTCATGCAGTGGGATGAACATGTATACCTTCATGCCTGACATATGTACAGTATAGTTATGCTAGTACTGAGCACAGTCTAACAGTAATCATCAATTACTCATACAGAATACAGCCATATACATTTTGTTCTAGTTAGAGGGATCCTGGTGATGATACTGAACAGAGGTGGGGATTATGAAGCTCTCCAGATGTTATTGTACTATAATCCCCATCATCCCTCCCCAGTGGCTATGTTGACTAGACTTGATGGGAGTTGCAGTTCAACTACATATGAAAGCCCACACTCCCTCCAGCCCTGACAGGTAAGCTGAATGCCAAAACCTAGTTCACACAACAGGTGGGTGGTGCACTGTTCCTGGACTGTATTACTTCATGGATGACTGCAGGTAGGGGATTATATGTCTCTGTTTAGCTCCACAGAAAAATTTCCCCACCCATAGCAAATAAGAACAGCCCTAGCCTAGTCTTGTCTGACATGTTACTTTCATGTGCCCTGGGATATTTCCTCCTTTGGGGGAACCATTCAGCCATGTGAATTTTCACCTGCACTTTGGAATACAGTAATACAGACCAAGAACAGTTGTAGCTCTTTGTGCATTGTTTGAACTAGGCTTGTGGCTAGATCAGTCATATTTGTGATTGGCTGCTAGTTGGATCCATTTTAAAAGGGCTAATGCCATTAATGCAACTGCAGAGTACTCATTTTGGAGGGCCCTAAGTATTCTGGTAAAATACAACATTCTCACAAAAGGAGCACTGACTTCAAAATCTGAGTCTGGAAATATTACTTTCATAGATAATAATTGACAGAATGCCTCTTTCTAACATTGCCACCACCTCTGGAAGTTATAGTCCAAAAGTAACTTTTCATGACCTCAGGTTCTGAAGACGGCTCTGTTTTTGTGACAAGTCACTCCTTAGCTTACTTCAGGATAGCAAATCTCTTTTTGTCTCTCTGTCACATACACGCATGCACACAAACATGACTCAAAGTGACAATGGAATTGGTGGTGGTGACAGGGTTGCCAAAGTAAAATCTGGAGAGGGCTCCTGTACCTTTTAATGGTTGTGCAGAACAGAGAATTTCACCAGTTGTTGTCTGTTACCTGATTACATGGCAAGCAACACCTGCTGAAATTCCCCCATCTACAAAACTATTAATGTAGAAGAGCCCTCTCTGGTTTTCAGTCTGGCAACCTTAAGTACTGCGCTAATGCGGCCAGTCAGCAATAGACTTTTGGTGCCTTTGGAAAGATATCTATCACCAGTCTACCATATTGTGCCACTCTTGCCAGTTTTGTAGAAGCAGGCTTAATTTAGACTTGGGCCTCACAACCTTGTCCTCTCTCTATAAAAAAATGTTTTCTGGTAGTTTCTGGTTCCTTCCCCACCCTTTCCCTTCTGATGAATTTCCCCATTACAAGGCTGCTTTCCCCCAGCTGCTGAGAGAAAAGAATGAGACTTTCCTTCTAATGCAGTTCAGAAGTTTCCTGTGGCAGGTGGTTTTTCTCGTTGTAGATGGCAGTTACTGACACTTCCCTCCTCCTGTCTCCCCAAGGCGTCTCTTTCTCTCTCATGTCAGGATGTATGTGGCCTTGTTCGAAAAATACAAGTACACAACAAAAGTTTGGTGTGAGGCAGTGGGAACCTCCGGTGGAGGCTATGATGCTGCTGTCATTTCTCATAAGTTACCGGCTGGGGAGAGAACGCGGCAGAGCAGCAAATGTCATCTGCTATCTACAGGCGGCCAGCTTTCTTACTTGGGTTTGCCCAGAGCCTGAGCTGACAGGAAGAAACGTCAGTCAGCTTGGAAATTTTACAAAGCTCTTAGACAAAAGGATATGACCCTCACCTCTTTAGACTCTTTCCCACTTCACATATTATAGTCTCACTCCTTTAACACACTAGTCAAATTCATTATGAGCGATTTTTTAAAAATGCAGGTGAGCTTATAAAAGCTAGTGTGTCTTTAGATTGTAGCAAGAGGTAGCAGAGCTGGGAAATATTACTTTTTCTGGACTAGAACTCTCACAATTCCCCAGCCACCATAGCCAATGGCCATACTACCGGAGAGATCCTGGAAGTTGTAACTTTTCCATTCTTTAATTGGGAGCAACCATGACTTGTGTCATAATTGGAGAAATAATAAAACTTGCTAGAATCCTGATGATGACCTTCCATCTTCATAAGTGGTCTTAAGTCTGCAAGAATTAGAATTGCACAGTTGCACAACATCTGTATCCAGTAGAATGAATGAATGAATGAAAATTTATTTATATACAGCTATTCCTACATAGATCATAGCGGTGTACAACATAAAATAAAATAATAACAACAACATATATCCCCGACAGTGCAAACAAACTGCTCATACTGATTAAAAAATTATACAAGAGAATCTAAAAAACCATTATATTACAGTCAATTAAAACCATATCATTAAAAGCTGAACAACAAAATAGCTGGATCGAATAATGTGCATCAAGGAAGGAGAGAAAAATATTAAGGCACATGGGGGAAAGCTTGACGGAAAAGATGGGTCTTCAAATTTCTCCTAAATAGATTTAAAGAGGTGACTGAGTGGAGCAGAGTAGAGGGCTGTTATTACATTATTATGTAGTACAGCATAGTGTGAAAAGCACATTGATGCAGAATGCACATTAGTAAATGTTGTATGTTGGTCCTGATGTATTTTGCATGCTCTTGCTGGTGTCCCTTTACATACCTTTGGAATTCAGTAAACGGGTTTCTTAGCATTTTTGCTACATAGCTAGGTATACGTAAAGTGATATAACATAACAGATAATTCGGGATTCTGATGCCTTTTTTCCTGTCGTATTTGGAACAAGGTAAAACAAAGAGAGAACAAGAAACTGCACCAATCACAGAATCATTACATTAATTTCTCATGCAAGCAAGGTTATACTTAGAATTCTACAACAAAGACTCTTACAGTGTATAGTGTCTAGATCAAGAGAAGTAATAGTGCCACTCTATTCTGCTTTGGTCAGGCCCCACCTGGAATTATTGTGTCCAGTTCTGGGCACACCAATTCAAAAAAAGGACATTGAGAAACGGAGTGTGTCCAAAGGAGGGTGACTAAAATGGTGAAGGGTCTGGAACATGTCCATATGAGGAGAGCTTAGGAGCTGGGGATGTTTAGCCTGGAGAAAAGAGGTTAAGAGGTGGATGATAGCCCTGTTTAAATATTTGAAGGGATGTCATATTGAGGAGAGAGCAAACTTGTTTTCTGCTGCTCCAGAGACTAAAACCCGGAACAATGGATGCAAGCTACAGGAAAAGAGATTCCACCTCAGCATTAGGAGGAACTTCCTGAGAGCAAGGGCTGTTTGACAGTGGAACACACTCCCTCAGAGAGTGGTGGAATCTCCTTCCTTGGAGGTGTTTAAGCAGAGGCTGGATGGCCATCTATCAGGGATGCTTTGATTTGGATTTCCTGCATGGCAGGAGTTTGGACTGGATGGCCCTTGTGGTCTCTTCCAACTCTATGATTCCATGCTGTTTCTATGCATGACTGTGAGAGCTGGACAATGAAGAAAGTTGATAGAAAGAAAATCAGTTCATCTGAGATGTGGTTCTAGAGAAGAGTTCTGAAAATACCATGGGCCGCTTAAAGACCAATGGATGAGTCCTAGAGCATATCAGACCTGAATGCACCCTGGAAGCAAAGATGACCAAACTGAGGTTGTTGTATTTTGACTATATCATGAAAATAAATGACTCATACTATAATGCTTGGTAAAGTGGAGGGCAATGGGAAAAAAGGAAAACCATATTCCAGAAGGACAGACTCAATCAAAGAAACCATGGTCATGAATCTGCAAGAGCTGAGCAGGACAATTAAGGACAGGGTGACTTGGAGATCTCTCATTTCATAGTGTTGCCATGGATTGAAGTTGACACAAAGACAGTTAACAACAACAAGAACAAAGCAAAAAACTGAAAATTATATATTTCAGATGGAAAATTGTAGCATCGTCTTGCTGCCTTTCATCTTTTTTCAGTTAGGGCAAGATCCACATAACTAAGGAAGAGTTCCTAGGTTACAAAAGGGCTCCATGTAATGTAATCTAACCTGTCCTGCCCTTGTAGATAGATGCACATGACAGACAACAGTGAGACTTTGAAAACATTAATCATATTCTCAGAAGAACTGAAACCAACAGATCTAATTTATAAATGTTTATTGAGAAACACTGCATTTGATGTTAATAGAGTTAAGTGGAATAAGGAGTTAGATTGTCCTGTGCAAATTATCCAATGGAAATCGGAACTAGCTTTAACATATAGCGCCTCTTTTAGAGCTAAAGCTACATTTGTCCCAGCAAAAGCATTTTTTAGGTATATTGGAAGCCATTATACCTTTTAGACAGAAACTCTCTAGTTCAATGAAATATTGGCAATGTAATGCAGATAATGCTTCCTAATGGCATTTGATGTGGATGTTTCCAGCTGTTACTCATCTTTGGATTTACTCTAACATGCTAATTTTGTATTAGAAAAATATTTGGTTTTAGCAGATGAACAGGTTCTTTTAAATTATATTCCTATGGTGTGAAATTTACCTAAGGGTCAACTTTGCTGATTCCTGCATGCATCTACTGTTGCAAAAAGACTTACACTCCAAAGCTGGAAAGATAAAATATTCATCATCTATTGTCCAATGATCAGAAAATCTTACTACTTTAGCTACTAGATTCCAGCTTAAAAATGTATTTTAGGATATATGGTCAGCCTTATTAATGTATATGCCTAGCCCTTGTTCATATGCTGTGTATTTCCCCTTCCTTTTACTCTCTCTCTCTCTCTCTCTCTCTCTCTCATTTTTTCTGTTTTTTTCTTTGTAATCATACTCTGCAAATCCAATTTAATTTTTAAAAACTTGGTACCCTTAGATGTGTTGGGACTATAACTCAAATCATTTCCAGGGAGCACAGTCAGTGGCACTATTGGTTGGAGATAGAGAAATTGTAGTCCAACATACCTAAGGGGTAATGCTGAGAATGGTTCTCTTCATTTGTTTCAGGTGGACCATCCAGCCACCCAAATTTATTTCATGGTAACAATTCCTGTGAATCTGAAAAAATCAAAGAATCTGACAAAACAAAAATGGTCTCAACATGACTGGTGGAACTGACATGGGTAGCCAACTTTAGGGATTATCACTTCATCTGCTCAAGAGAATTTTTTTCATAAACACACTCTCCTCCTCATCTTAATTGCAGATTCTGGGGAACAGAAGCTAATTGAGTTGCATGAGGTTCCTCCTCTCCTATAGAGACGGATTAAATAGAATACTGTAGCTCATCTAGACAAAGGTGGAAAGGAGCTAAATATATTGTCAAAAGCAAGAAATGTTTCACCAAAAAGGAAGGCAAAGGAGAGCATGGATTTGCAGATGCATATTTAGAAATAGCAACAAAGAATCTTTTGGCATCTTAAATATTAGCTTATTCAGCATAAACTTTCAGATTAATTTTGTGTGCATCTGATGAAGTAGACTGCTGTTTGTGAAAGCTCATGCGACATAATCCTTATTAATCTTTATAGTGGTTCGGGACTGCTATTTTTGCTAGAGACTGACTTCTTCCCCCTGGAAGTTGCTACATCTGTCTCTAGAATCTAAAGAAAAATACAATATATCATACCATAACTGGGAAGACTGTGACCAGATGACCTGTGTACCTACTTGGTCCAGCAGCTAATTGTGCATGAACAATGTTAAAACTCTTAATCTGCTCTCACTTCTTATGGTTCTTTATTTATAAACCAGACTTGAACTGGAAGCCCATTGTCAAACAGAGGATGCCTTCTAATAGAGCACTCGTCTTTCATATGTGGCCATTCTACTTAATTTCTGCACTTCACAATGCAAGACCAAATAGATTTGAAGTTAAATGCCCTGTGTTATGATGGGTGGGCTAGAGATGCAAATCAATATGCATGGGATTTTTAATGCTTTGCTGTGCTGCTGCAGTCCTGAGGAAAATCCCTTCTCTGAAGCTGGTATTGGCTTTGCAACTTAATTTTCTCTTGATGTTTCAGAGCATTAGAAAGGATGCTTAGTTGTTACCTTATTTTCAGTATACAGCAGGATGCAAGCTACGCATTTGTCACCTTCTTGGCTGCAAGTATCAATTTGTTTCCCATAAGTCCTTCTGTTAGAAATATAGTCAATTTCTCTAACTGCCCTGAACTCAGACTTGGCTCCATGCTCTCCATCAGTGAGATTCTGCTTGCTTTTCATCATCTCCCAAAGTGAAAATCAGTTGAAAATAAAGCTAAATCAAAGCCAGAATATACAGCTAAATCAAAATTGGTGCACCACAGGTGGCAGGGGCTAAATGGGGAGGCAGTGGCTAAATGTGGCCCTAACCTCCAGCATGGCTGCCATTCCTGGCATTGAACTGTCTGTTGATTCTTATTTCTTTTTTCTTTAAAGGAGAGCGAAGACTTGGAAAGGCAAAATGCTGCTTTGCGCCGAGAGATCAAACAGCTGAGAGAGGAATTGACACACTTCACCACAGTGCTGAATGTGCATGAGACTCGCTGCTCCGTCCTCCACACACAGCCACCAGCACCCTCTGAAGTGCTTTACACCTCACTTTCCTTCCCCCAGACCCACATCAGCTCCCCATGTTTCCAACCCTGAGATCAACGGCTGGGAATGGAAAAAGTCTATGAACTTCATTGTGCCTAGACAGAAGTATGAGGTGTCGCATACATCATCACTGTGGATAGGCTGGGGCATTCCCATGTCTCTGTTGACAGAAACTAGCCAGATTAAGGTGTGGAAAATGTCTAAGATGTGCCCCCTGTGCAGAAACAAGAAAATGCTGGCTCCAGGGGGGGCTGCATCTGTGGATCAGATTCCGATCAGATGAACTCATGCAGCTTTGTTGTTTGTGCTGAAACCCTTAACAAAGAGCCTTGATAGAGACATGTGGGGAAAGATGACAGAAAAGTGTCTCTCTCCATGAAATGTATGCTTGTGAGTCTACAAATAGTGAGCCTGGGCTGGAAACGTGCAAAATCTAAAGCACTGTTGTTGTTGTTGTTTTGGGTTTTTTTAATAAAGAGTTTATATTTTGAATATTTTACATATTAGTTTTAAAACCTGACCTGGCCTTAATTTGTGTATGAAAAATACAGTGCAAAGCAACAAGGCAGTGAAACAGGGCAATGAAAGCACTAGGAATTATGGAAAGATATGAGCCACATCTTAACCCAGGGGTAGGGATGCTCTAGATCTTGGCAGTTGACATCAACTGATTTTGGGTTTCTCTGTTGCTCTGGTGGACGGCAGAGTGCTATTGCAGCTGTCATTTTGGGTGACAGGAAGTGACATCACATCATTCCTGTTTGTCTTGTGACAATTATTTTAGTGAATTACAGTACTGGAAATATTTTAATTTATTTTAATTTATTTATTTTTGCTATATAGCCTCCCCCAAAACAGCAGTTTTACACATTCTGGAGAAGAGCAGGGGAGCCTGAGAGTCCCACCCGAGGGAACAGTCGCTGCTAAGCCTCGGAGGAGGCGTGTGGTCGTAGTGGGGGACTCCTTGCTGAGGGGTACAGAAGCAGTGATATGTAGGCCTGACAAGATGTCTCGAGAGGTGTGTTGTCTTCCAGGTGCAAAGATCCGTGATGTGACAGAGAGGCTGACAAGACTGGTCAAGCCTACTGACAAATACCCCTTCCTTTTGGTCCACGTGGGAACTAATGATACTGCAAGACACAGCCTTCAGAACATCAAAAGGGATTACGAGGCGCTTGGTAGGAAGCTGAAAGGAATGGATGTACAGGTTGTCATCTAGTCTCTTCTGCCAGTTGAAGGGCATGGTCCAGGAAGGGAGAGGAAAATAGCAGATGTGAACAACTGGCTTCGCAGATGGTGCCGCCGAGAAGGATTTGGATTCTTCGACCATGGGCTGCGGTTCCACGAGGAGGGACTTCTTGCAACAGACGGGTTGCATCTCACGCCAGTTGGAAGAAATGTTTTTGCCAACAGTCTCAAGAACTTGATCAGGAGGGCTTTAAACTGAATTCTGAGGGGAAGGGAGACAATATTAAGGAAGGCGAAAGGGATGGCGAAAATAGTCAAACTGACATAGAGGAAACAAGAAAAAAAGTGCAAGGACCCAACAGTGGGAAGCAAAAAAACTTGCACAGGCAGCAAGTAAAAGGGAACTATGGTCTGCGATGTCTCTACACTAATGCACAGAGCATGGGAAATAAGCAAGATGAACTCGAACTCCTAGTACAACAAAGCAAATACTGTATGATATAATAGGCATCACTGAAACCTGGTGGGATGAGTCTCATGATTGGAATGTGGAAATAGAGGGGTATAACCTTTTAAAGAGAAATAGGCCAAACAAGAAAGGAGGAGGAATAGCACTATATGTCAGAGATATTTACACCAGTGAAGAGATCCAGGACATCAATCATGGAAGCCAGGTGGAGAGCATCTGGGTAAAAATTAAAGGGGAGGGAAACAACAAGGATGTTACGGTGGGAGTCTACTACAGACCCCCAAGTCAGACTGAGGAATTGGATGATATCTTTCTAGAACAGATGACCACACAGTCAGAAAAGAGAGATGTAGTAGTGATGGGCGACTTCAACTAACCTGATATTTGTTGGAAGTCAAACTCATCAAAATCCTCAAGGCCTAGCAAATTCCTCACTTGCCTGGAAGACAATTTCATGGTCCAAAAGGTGGAAGAGGCAACAAGGGGGTCAGCTATTTTAGATCTGATCCTAACCAACAAGGATGACTTGGTTAATGGGGTGCAAGTAGTGGGATCATTAGGTGGAAGTGACCATGTTCTCCTGGAGTTTGTAATACAGTGGAAAGGAGAAGCCAGGCATAGTCAGACACACATCCTAGACTTTAGGAGAGCAGATTTCAGTAAACTTAGAGAAGTATTGAGGGCAATTCCATGGTCAGAGATACTAAAAGATAAAGGAGTTCAGGATGGATGGGACTTTCTCAAAAAGGAGATACTGAAGGCACAATTTCAAATAGTTCCAGTGAGAAAGAAAAACGGGAGGTGTCTCAAGAAACCAGGATGGATGACTAAGGAACTTTCAACCGAGCTAAGTTTGAAACGGAACATGTATAAGAAATGGAAAAAGGGGGAAATCACAAAAAAGGAATTCAAAGAAATAGCAGGCATGTCTAGGGGTAAAGTCAGAAAAGCTAAAGCACAGAATGAACTCAGGCTTGCTAGAGAGGTTAAGAACAATAAAAAGGGCTTTTTTGGATATGTCCGCAGCAAAAGGAAGAAGAAGGAAACGGTAGGGCCACTGCGTGGAGAAGATGGCAAAATGCTAACAGAAGACAGAGAAAAGGCAGAATTACTAAACACCTTCTTTGCCTCAGTCTTCTCAGAAAAGGCAAAGGGTGCTCAACCTGAGGATAATGGAGCAGAGGACAGGATAGGGGCATTTCGGTACAGAATAAGTAAAGAGATAGTAGAGGAACACATTATTAATCTAAATGAATTTAAGTCTCCGGGACCAGATGAACTCCATCCAAGGGTATTAAAAGAACTGGCAAATGTAATATCGGTGCCATTGGCAATAATCTTTGAAAACTCCTGGAAAACAGGAGAGATCCCAGCAGACTGGCAGAGGGCAAACGTTGTCCCCATCTTCAAAAAGGGGAAAAAAGAGGATCCCAACAATTATCATCCAGTTAGTCTGACATCAGTACTAGGAAAGATTCTGGAGCAGATCATTAAACAGAGAGTCTGTGAACATCTAGAAGGCAATGCCATAATCACAAAAAGTCAACATGGGTTTCAGAGAAACAAGTCATGCCAGACAAACCTGATCTCTTTCTTTGATAAAATTACCAGCTTGGTAGATGAAGGGAATGCTGTGGATATAGTATATCTTGATTTCAGTAAGGCCTTTGACAGTTCCCCATGACATTCTTGCAAACAAGCTTGTAAAATGTGGGCTAGACAAAGGAACTGTTAAATGGATCTGTAATTGGTTGACCGGCCGAACCCAAAGAGTGCTCAGCAATGGCTCCTTTTCATCCTGGAGAAAAGTGACCAGTGGGGTCCCACAGGGCTCTGTCCTGGGCCCAGTGCTATTCAACATCTTTATCAATGACCTGGATGACAGAATTGGAAGCATACTTATCAAATTTGCAGATGATACCAAATTAGGGGGAATAGCTAATACCCCAGAGGACAGGATCAAGATTCAAAATGACCTGAATAGACTAGAAAGCTGGGCCAAAGCTAACAAAATGAAATTCAACACGGAGAAATGTAAGGTATTGCACTTAGGGCGGAAAAATAAAATGCACAGATATAGGATGGGTGACACCTGGCTGAATGAAACTACGTGTGAAAGGGATCTAGGAGTCCAAGTAGACCACAAGTTGAACATGAGTGAACAGTGTGATGCGGCAGCTAAAAAGGCCAATGCTATTTTAGGCTGCATCAATAGAAGTATAGTGTCTAGATCAAGAGAAGTAATAGTGCAACTGTATTCTGCTCTGGTCAGGCCCCACTTAGAATATTGTGTCCAGTTCTGGGCACCACAATTCAGAAAGGACATTGAGAAACTGGAGCGTGTCCAAAGGAGGGCGACAAAAATGGTGAAGGGTCTGGAAACCATGCCCTATGAGGAACGACTTAGGGAGCTGGGGATGTTTAGCCTGGAGAAAAGAAGGTTAAGAGGTGATATGATCGCCCTGTTTAAATATTTGAAGGGATGTCATTTTGAAGAGGGAGCAAGCTTGTTTTCTGCTGCTCCAGAGAACAGGACCCGGAACAATGGATGCAAGCTACAGGAAAAGAGATTCCACCTGAACATTAGGAGGAACTTCCTGACAGTAAGGGCTGTTCGACAGTGGAATGCACTCCCTCGGAGGGTGATAGAGTCTCCTTCCTTGGAGGTCTTTAAACAGAGGCTGGATGGCCATCTGTCAGGGATGCTTTGATTTGGATTTCCTGCATGGCAGGGGGTTGGACTGGATGGCCCTAGTGGTCTCTTCCAACTCTATGATTTTATGATTCTATGATTCTATGATTCTATGAAGATGGAACTTCTCTTTGTGAAAAATTAGCAAGTGCTGACTGGATTTTTTAAAATGGGATTTCAGGTGTTTGGGTGAATCAGTAGAAGTGTCAAGGTCCACAGGAGACCCCAGCAGCTGCATATGACTTGTGGGCCATATGACTGCCATCCCTGCCTTAACCATACCTTCAGTAGTTGTATGCTTCTTTTTCTTGCCTTATGTAAAACTGGGATATTAGAATTAGATACTTCCAATATTGCAGAAGTCTTCATGAAATCAGATTCAGGCCTGCAGAATGGTGGTGGTGGTGGTGGTAAGAGAATTTAAGGCTTTGTACTTGTGGCATAGTGATTTGAGTGTTGGCCTGTGACTCTGGAGAACAGGGTTTGATTCCCAGCTCACCCATGAAACCCACTGAGTGACCTTGGACAACTCACATGCTCTCAGCCTCAGGGAAAGGTAATAGGAAAAATCCTCTGAACAAATCCTGCCAACAAAACCCTATTATAGGGTTGCCATAAGTCGTGAATAACTTTTGAAGGCATACAATAACAAAACCATGGTTCTGATCTGGAATCCTCTGTATTCACCATGCATGGCTATTATTTGCCCTGCTTCACGTGGACAGAAAAGCTGAGTTCAAAAAAAGCTACAGTGTTCAGACAGCACACAGATATTGTAAACTATACTTGTCCTTCCACATTCGCTGGGGTTAGGGGTATAGGACCCCCATGAAAGTGGAAAAACTGCAAATAAAAACACTATGTTTTAACCTGAGAGAATACATCTCTAGGAATTTCTAGGTCCTCCAGTGCAACTCTGTGGTCAACATCTGCCAGGCATTGACCATAGAACTGTGCTGGAGGAGCTACAAATTCCTAGTGGAGTGTTCTCTCTAGGAATCTCTAGGTCCTTCAGTGTGACTTTTGGTTAAAGTTGACCATAGAATTGCACTCGAGGACCTAGATATTCCTAGGAGAATCTATTAATAAAATCTGTGAACAATCAAATCTGCAAAAGTCAAAGCCGCAAATGTAGATGGACAAGGGTATGTGGCATACTGTATTTAATTACTATGCTTCCTTTCTCCCAGCATGGGGCCCAAGGCATCTTACAACAAAGTTGAAACAAGAAGGGGCTACATACCTGATGATGAAAAATTAGAACATAAGTTATCATTTTAAAACAATAACCTTAAAAGTATTTACTTTTAAAATATTACAACAAAGATTAAAAAAAAATACATCATATCCGCCATAAAGGTGAATGATGTGATAGATGCCTTTGATTATGTATATACCCCAGGAGAAAGGAAGGGTATACATTCAAACAAACAAAAGGTAAACCTATGGTACAAATGCTCAAGCCTCAGGGAAGGCAATGGCAAACCTCCTCCGAACAAATCCTGGCAAGAAGACCACATGAGAGGTTCACCTTAGGATCTGCATAAATTGGAAACAACTTGAAGACACACAATGATTACAATCTTGACCTACTGTATTTTGTAAGAATGATATAAAATCTCCAAAATAGAAATATGGAAATACACATTTTCTCTTCTCTTTAGGATTGTAGTTTTCCTGACTTCAGACTGCTAAATGCTGTTGTGGAATTTTTGTTACCACTCTCTACAGATTAAGGAGTGGGCTCTACATACAAGTGTGTTTACCAGTTTCTGCTTACTTAGCTGTGAAACAGATGACTGGTACCTGGTTGCAGACCTCTTGAATTCAAATCTTTTGAGAAACATTTGTTAAAACCTCTGTGAAGGAAGAAAAGGGTCGCAAGGTAAATGAATCTTCATTTATCCTTTTCTATTTTAAGTAGAGCTAGGGGAAGGTACTTTTTTTTTTTTACTATAGTTCTCAGAATTGCCCAATGGTCCTGTTGCCTAGGGGATTCTAGATGATGCAGTCCCAAATAACAGTGTTTCTAAGCTTTGATTTTAAGAAGCTACAGTACTTCCATCCCATATTCGGTTAGTTGTTCTTGCAGTTTTCAGGGTGAGCTGAGACTGATAGATTTTGAGTTGCAATGCAACACTTTTATGGAATAATATCTACACTGTGTTCTTCCAAAAGGGATGTTGTGAGAAGCTCCATTAAATAGGCAAAATATTGTTCTTGTGCTGCGTAACAAATACCACTGTTGCACAAACATCTTAAACCACCAGGAACTTGTTTCAAGTGATCTGATATCTATTATCTTACGCAGTAGATACTTAAAAGCAGGGGGTAGTTGAAGATGAAAGAAATCCCCGTAAAATATCCCTTAGCTTGTCATGCCTTTCTATAGTAGGTGGGAAATGCTAAAGCATTGAAACTAAGAAAGACTGCTTGCAAAAATCTTACCTATATTTTTGGCGGGAGGAGAGTACCTAACGTGGTCATCTAAATGCTAGTATATTTTAGGAATTAGAAGCCAGAGATGAGAACTGGCAGGCCCAAGTCCTACATGGTAAGGAATGATCAGAGTTGGAAAAGTTACACTTTGGACAATGACTTAATGCTGGGGAAATCTGAAAAGTGTTATTCAAAAAAGAAACTTCTTTAAACTCTGGCAATGATAATTCTGAATAAATGCTATTACAGCTTTATGTTTCCAGGAGGAGATCAAAGGCAAGGAGGAAAAAAACCGAGCTAAATTGCAAGTCAGAAGGTTTAATTGAACAAATATGCAGTGGGTTGCAAAAACTAGGGCAATTGTCATGGGGGAAATGTAAGGAAGGTGGTAGTGGAGGTGGCTCCCATATGTGACTGGAACAGTGAGTCCATTCCAGGTTTTTGCTAGCCTTACAGAAGCTTCAACCTATGACTAAGGGGTTCTAGAGGTTGTGGTCTAAAAGTTACTTTTCCAATAATTGGTACTGATTCACCAATGCCACATCCAAGATCCTGGGAACAGAGGCAGTGGTGCACAAGGGTGGCTAAAGACATTTTGCTACCTGAAGTATATGTTATTATTTTATTTATTTATTGCACTTCTACCCTGCCATTCTCCCCAAATGGGATATAAGATGGCCTACAGTAATTTTAAAAGATCCAATTAAAACATGAATTTTCAAAAGTTAAAAAGGAATAAAACAACATGGTTAAAAACACAATTAAAACAGCTAAAACACTAAAACAACATAAAACATATTAAGAATGACTGTAAATATGAATATGAATGAGACAGCCAGTTTGGCTTAGTGGTTGAACTATAACCCCGGAGATCAGGTTTGATTCACCACTCAGCCATGAAACCTACTGGGTGAATGTCAAAAAGTCACATGCTGTCAGTCTCAAGGGAAGGTAATGGTAAACCTGCTCTGAACAAACCTTCTCCAAGAAAACCACATGAGTTCACATTAGAGTCACATAAGTCAGAAATGACTTGAAGGCACACAACTACAATAATACACACATGGTTAGGTACAAGGCTATCCATACTATTTGACACATGGGACAATTTAGGGGCAACCAACACTCTGTGGCCCTCCCTTCTGATATTTCTCCTATGCTGATATTTCTGTCTCCTCATATCATATCTCTGCCTACACACCAACCTCCACAACTGGGGAGGGGGGGAAAGAAACTTCTGTTTTGCAGCTGAAAACCAGAATGAAATATAATGTTATGTCACTTCCACTCCAGCATTCTCTCATTACAGCCTGCTCAGGGACCCACATAGGAATGGCCCCCACATACTGAACAGTTGTCCACTCCTGTTGTGTACAAAAGACTGGGGACACTGCTCAGTCTGAAGAGTGGATTCAATTGCTGAGAAGTTCTAGGGAGCTACCTTCAAGTGGTGGGCAGTGCCAAAGGCAAAGCAGGATACCCAGATGCTGCCCTATTTTAGCTTATAGCTCTTACTGTGAACCATTTCAGTGAGGAGGTGAATTGGATCTGGGTTTTAGTTTAAACATCCCCAAACTGACGTCAGCACCTTGGATTACTAATTCAAAGTTCAGCGTGAAACCCAAAGTACCATATATACTCAACTATAAGTCGACCTCATGTATACATCAAGGGCAGGTTTTGGGAGCCAAAATTATGGATTTTGATATGACCCATGGATAAGTCAAGGGTAAAACTTAAAGGCATGTAATAATGAAGGATGGAACAAGGAAAACAATGCCAAAGAATTTACAAGATTCCATCAGGATCACAATAAACTTGGATGGATTGTTTGTGCTCACAATAAACTTGGGTGGATGAGAGAGTAGAGGAGGGTCAGTGCTTCCAGGACAGATATCACACTTGCCTTTCACCAAGGGATAGTTTATTTTTAACAAGAATTAAAATGCAATACTTACATTGACCTGTGGATAAGTTGACTCAGGTTTTTTGGGTCAATTTTTTGACTAAACTTTCTAGACTTAACATGAGTATATACAGTAGATTCATGGCTGAAACAACATGGAAGTCACCAGCTAATACTGAATCCCAGTAACTGCAAATTAAGAGAGACGTTTCAGTCTTTTAGAAAGGGAAGCCAACAAAAGTTAGGAAATCATTAAAAGGTGGTGTAATAGAAAAGAGGGAATGGCCATGGAACCAAAACTGGCCCTCCAGAGCCTGATGTGACCCACCTCTGCTTTAAATCAAGATGAGCCAAGAGTAGTCTTGTGCTCAGACCAGGCCCTGTAAAACACACGGAAAGGTATTTGCATCAGTGTCCACATTGGCACCTCACTTAGGCTGCCACTGATTTTACCACATGTGGGGTTCCAGGCAGGTGACGCTACCTGGTTACATAAACAAGCATTTTAATAACTATATTATCTATAATCACATATAACTTACTGCTGCTTATGAAGATCTAGGTCAGAGCTTCTGAGCAACTCAGAGCAGAGGACTTAAATAAAGATTTATTCAGGGAAAAAGTGAAAATACAAAATTTAAAAAGTAAGAAAATTAACATAATGTTAAAAGGCATTCCAGCTTAGTTGACTACCCACTTAACTAGGAGATGGATAGCAAAATCAATGCAAATGCTAGAAACTAAAACAATTGGTGGGAAGTTAATAACAGAGCCACACTTCTTCCCAGTTATTTGGACATGAACAGGCATTGACATCTAATAGCATTTATTTGGGCTGTGCTGCATTCTTTATCATTATTACGATATTCTGACTGTGTGCTTTCAAGTCATTTCTGACTTAGGATGATCATAAGGCAAACTATTCATTTTTTTTGTTGTTGTTGTTTTGTGGCAAGATTTGTTTGGAGGGGATTTGCCTTCGCCTTCCTCCAAGGTTGAAAGAATGTGACTTGCCCAATGTCACCCAGGGGAATTCTGTGGCTGAGTGGGAATTTGGACCCTGGCCTCCCAGAGTCCTATTCCAACACTCAAACCATTTGCCCACCCTGGCTCTAGCCATTATTTTAACTGCACATTGTTTAAATTTATATTGTGAGCTGCCTCGCATCCCTTATTAGGAGAAACATGGTGTATAAATTAGATTAAATAAATAGAAGCATCCCAATGGGCTGAACCCATTTGTGGGATAGCATTCTGGACCTTGGACAGCTCCTTTACTGTTGAGACTGAAACGCAGAGTGGATTCACTGCCCATTGACATGGAAGCCACCAGCCGACAGTAAATATAACACCAGGAAATATCTAATATGTTTTTTGTAAGCACCAGCTGTATAACTTATTCAGGCTGATTCCAAGAAACATATATTTCTCTATATGTTTCCAGGTGAGTACAACTGCTCTATTGCATTTGCAGAATTTTACAATGGATTCAGATAACCTTGTCTTCAGGCTGTAAGTCTCCTTTGTTTTTCCACTGCTCCTTCCATCTTTTTTCTTGCCACAAATAAAATCTGCTAAGGAAGAAAGGACACAATTGCTGCACTTGTATGCTAAGAGCCCTTAGGAAGTACCCAAGTTAGCATGCAGGCTTATTGTCCACACTGACATCTAGTGGAACTATAGGGAACTGCTGCAGCAGCAACAACAACTAATTAACAGTGGAGTATATCAAACGGAGCTTTTTGGGGATTTTCCGGCTCAGTTCCGATGTGACTGCACTTCCAATGATGCGCATTCACGTCATAAAGTGAATGTGTTATCAGATGCCATATGGGACCTCCTTGCGAGCTGCTTCAACAGTAATTCCAAAGTGACCCCTCATTTTGGTAAAACTGAAAAGAAAGTGACTTCACAGAATTCGCATTGAAGCTCACTTCAATTGCACTGCAAATCGCTCTGGTGTGGAAAACCACTCCGATGTCACCCCCATTGGCCCCCTGCATCCTGCTCAGTCATCCCCCTCCTCCTCCTTCATGCCATCTCCTCCTCTCTACCAACCAGCTGATTCCATCATCCCCTGAATCCCCTGCGTCCTCCTAGACCCTGACCTGCTCCCCTCCTTCAGCCTGCCACCAATCCCATCATCCCCTGCCTTCTCCTAGACCCTGATCTGCTCCCCTCCTTCAGCCTGCCACCAATCCCATCATCCCCTGCCTTCTCCTAGACCTCAATCTGGTCCCCCCTTCACCCTGGCATCAATCCCATCATCCCCTGCCTTCTCCTAGACCCCAATCTGCTCCCCTCCTTCACCCTGCCGCCTATCCCATCACCCCTTGCATCCTCCTAGAACCCGATCTGCTCCCTTCCTTCAGCCTGCTACCTATCCCATCATCCCCTACATCCTCCTAGACCCCGATCTGCTCCCCTCCTTCAGCCTACCACCTATCCCATCATCTCCTGCGTCCTCCTAGACCCCTATCTGCTCCCCTCCTTCAGCCTGCCACCAATCCCATCATCCCCTGCCTTCTCCTAGACCTCAATCTGCTCCCCTCCTTCACCCTGCCACCAATCCCATCATCCCCTGCCTTCTCCTAGTCCCCGAGGAAGGATGACAGCTAAGGAGGGGGCAGGGAAGGAGGGCAGCGTCCAGAGCCCCACTGAGCATGTGCAAGGGTGCCGATTCGAATCGTTGAACCCTCAAAGTATGCTCTGGTGTGGTAATACAATGTGCACTCACTCTGCTTTGCTTGAATCTGTATTACGTGACTTGCTTGGAATCGAACTGACTTCGCTTCCCCCTCAATTTGGAAGGGCAGCAGAAAGGCAACCAGGTGTGGTAAAACATCATGTTTTAACCTTAATTTGCATTGCTAGACAGGAGTGACTCTGGATCTGGTGTGAAAAAACATCACGCTTTGCATTGCTAGAACAGGAGTGACTGCGGATCTGAGCTGCCCCCCCCCCCCCCACGTGTGATAAGGTCCAATATGAATATTGATATAGATATGACTTGGAGCAATTACTAAGGAAGGTCAAGGAAGAAAGTGCAAAGGCTGAACATAAGTTCCTGCACATAAAGAAAACAAATATAATGACCACAGAGGAAATACATATATTCAACCTAGGCAATAAGGAAAACAAAATAAAGGTTTCCAAACCTTGGATCAAACATTGAAAAGAATGGAGACTGCAGTCAAGAAATCAGAGGAAAACTAGGAATGGGAAGGATAGTGATGAAAGAAATGGACAAGATCTCAAATAGTAAAGATATAGAACTGATCATTAAAGTTGGAATCTGTTGCATTCCCCATCACCAAGTACGGATGTGAGCGCCAAACAGTGAAGAAAGCAGATAAGAAGATCAATTCATTTGATATGTGATGCTGGAGAAGAGTGCTGAGGATACCATGGACAGTATAAATGGGCTCTTGAACAGATCAAGCCCAAACTCTCCCTGTTAGCCAAGATGATTAGGCTGTCATATTTTGGCCACCTTATGAGAAGGCAGGATTCATTAGAAAAGACAATAATGCTAGGAAAGCTGGGAAATAAAGCAGTAGAAAGAGAGAAAGACTGCATGCCAAATGGCTAGATTCAGTCAGTCTGAATCTACAAGACCTAAACAGAGCAGTGGAGGATAGGGGATCTTAGGGATGTCTTATCCATAGGATCACCATGAGTCAGGGTCAATTCAAGGACAGCTAACAACAACAAAAATACACCAAAGGCAGCAGTTTCTGTTTGATCTTGGAAGCTAAGCAAGGTCAATCCTGGCTGGTACTTGGATGGGAGTTTGTAGGCTATATTTCAGATGAACGCACTGACAAACCACCTCTGAGTATTCCTTGCCTAAGAAAGCCCTATGAACTCTACAGGGTCACCATAAATCAACAGATGACTTGAAGGCACACACACACTGCATGTTAAGAGAGCCAGTGTGGTGTAGTGGTTTGAGAGTTGGACTAGGATTCTGGGAGACCAGGATTTGAATCTTTGAAACCCAGTGAGTAATTTGGGCAGGTCACACTCCCTCAGCCTTAAAAGAAGCCAATGGTAAACCTTTTTCTCTGAATCAGTCTTGCAGAGAAAATGCTATAGGATTGTCATATGCTGTAGTCAACTTCAAGTCAACTTGAAGGCATAAAACAACAACTGTATATTGATCCAACTGGTTTAATATATCACAACTGGGTAAACATTGGGTGTGATAATATAATGTCTATTTCCGTTTCTTGCAAAGATAAGTATTGAATGTTTTCTTTAGTTTAGGGGTGGCAAAGTATGGCATTCCAGGTGTTGTTGGACTTCAGCTCCCATTAGCCTTAGCCAGCATCACCCATGGTGAGGAATGCAGGAGTCCGGCAACATCTAGAGGGCTGCACTTGACCCCACCTACTCTATCCAGTTGTGATATATTAAACCAATTGGATCAATATGCAGTTGTTTATTTTGTATTGTATTGTGGTTTTTATTCTTTGCTGTAATCCCATCTCAGTCCGCAGGGAGAGGCGGGAAATACAAATAAAATTTATTATTATTATTATTATTATTATTATTATTATTATTAGTTGATAGATTCAGTTCTGAAAACAGTAGAAGCTGCTTGTTTGTGAAAATTTAGATTTAATTATATTATCAGATTTCACAATAGAAAGGCACTTTAGAAAAATAATAAGGGCAGTGGATTGCATAAAAATCCTGTGTACATGTATAGTCCAAAATTCAGAAAAGTTACTTACAAATTCCAGAATCCCTCAAATAGAACAGCTGATGACCATGCTAGTTGGGAGTTCTGGGAGCTATGATTTCAAAAAGTATACTTTTCCAGACTTTGATATAGAATACTCATCATACCTATGTGCATGATATGGGAATTCTTGTCTCTTCATGCCCATGTTCATTGGAGCACAAGCCCAGTGAGTATATAAACAGAGCCTCTTGGCTGTGAATTCAACAGGATAATAAGAGTGTATGAAGGGGTATTTACTATACATTTAAGGGTGAGTAAACATCTGAGACACTTTGATTGTTTATCTGCCTTTCGCAACATGGACATCTGGGTTGTTTAGATAGCTGGATGACTGGGGCAGGGATGTTATGTTTCTTATGCCTGTTTTCAAATTTGAGGAAGAAATACCCCATTCTGGCATCTGTCACAGAAGAGTCTCTGCTGAACCTCTGCTAGTTCTCATTATTGTTTCATTTAAAAGGTGTCTTCTTAATCAGCAATGTTTCACTAGCATTTGTTTCTTCACAGTCACTTGCCAGGGTGAAAGATTTGGTGGGAATGCAAGTCAACCATGTGTAAACACACCAATATCCCCACATGGTATTTTGATATTTCTATATTTTTTTATATTGCATCTCTGGATGCCAGTACTGTATGTGCTTTTGAGGTTGCAATGACCTGTAAAAAAGGTAGTATATGAATGAGGCACATAGATCTTGAGACATGCAGATGGCTTAAGCAAGACAAAGGTGCGTTACAGACCACCCGTTTGGGGCAGCCTGTAAACGGCCCTTTCCCCGCCGGATCAGGGCCTCAGCTGCCACAACGGCAGCCTCCGAGGCCCCGATCCGCTGCTTTCCAGGCCGCGGGGAAGCTGAAAAAGGCCACTTCCCCACAACCTGGAAAGGGGTGTCCTTGGGGCTTCAAGCCCCGAGGACACCTGGCGGCGGCGGGGAGGAGGAGAAAGGGGCCACTTGGCCCCTTTCTCTTCTGCGTTGCTGGCACAGCCATGTAAAGGCTGCACCCAGCAATGCAAAGCTGGAAGGAGCTCCGAAACGGAGCTCCTTCTAGGGCCGCAGAAAGGGTGCCCTAGGCGCCCTCGCGCGGCCCCATTACGTCACAACTGTGCTGCCCCATTTGGAGGCGGCACGGTGGTGATGTCGTAATGGTGGCCCCTGTTTGGAACAGGCGCCGCCATTTTGTACGGACTGGGTCCGTACTAGGGTTAGGGGCGTCAAGAAGTGACGCTCCTTTCTAACCCTAGTACGGATCCAGTCCGTACTTTTATGCCCGTCTGTAACGGGCCAAAGACAAAGGATAAAAGAGTTTAGCTTAGATATAGTCTTTCCTCCCATGCTCTGTATTTCATCCAAAAAGGAAAGTGAATGATGGGGTCCCACCAACAGATAAAACACAACCTCATTCACCCTTTATTCCCTACTGTGTTTCCAAGTACCCTTCCGGTCCACACATTTTGGGATGCCCTAGATCCTATCAAAGGACTCTTTCCATCTTTTGAATATCCAAACAATCAGCCACGTTGGAATCTCTTTTTCAGTCCTTCCAAAGAGGTATTAAGTCTTTGGGGCAAAATAGATGGCCAGAAGGGGCAGCTTGAAACTGCCTCTTCCAAAGTCAGGCTGGAGCTGTGACAACCACGCACACCGGGGCCCCCAATCCACCTTGCAACCACCCAAAAAAGGAGCTGCAAAATTCCACTCCTTTTTCCAGAAGCTGGCTTCATGACACGTAAATGCTACGACACTGGAACGTCATGAGGCCACTCCTGTGAGGCTGGGTAGCTTTCAGGTGGCTTGGGAGCATGCAGTGTGTAAATGCTGTGCTCCCAAGCCACCTGGAAGGTGGTACAAGGAGGTGGTCTGTTTCGCCCCATAGTTTCTGATTAAATCAGCTTAGCCTGAGGCTGATTTTAGGGTATAAACATGGGTAAAACCCCATAGCCTCTTTTTATACAATCCACCCATACACAGTTGAACCTTCAACCAACTGTTACCTTTAGACTCCTGTCTGACCTACTTTCTTCATGCTTGGCAGTCTACCCTCCAGGTTGCATTCCATGACTGTTGCCCTCAGACCTCCTGGTTTGAGCCATTCCTGTTTTCTGTGGACCCCTCTTTGAGATTAGTACCTATCATGCTCAGTCCAACCCTCAGTTGCTGCTGTCCCTTTTCACTTTTTCATTCTGGTTAACTCTGAATGCTGGATGTTAGAGTGAGTTATTCTGTTGTGTGTGTTATTTCATATTTTTTCCAAATAAAAGTTCTCTTAGTTCACCCATGCCTGGAGTCTCTATCAGCTAGTACTGGCATAAAAAGTTGGTCCTGGTCCTAAAAAGTTACCCACCCTTTTGCAAGCCAAAACAGCATTCTCCAACATATTTAAGATATAGTGTTACCATTAGTGGAGGTTCTCCAAGCCTCACACCTTTGTGGGTAACACCTCACCCCACCACCCTCAAGACCTACTGTGAGCTAAAAATAGAAGAGGCTAAAAGTCTACCTCTGGTTTTTTTTTTTTTTCTAATCCTCTAATCCCTTCCTTCTTTTTTAACCGAAACAAAGTGAAATTATCACCCTGGTTTAAAGGAGAATATGGTTCAGGAATATGAGAGGAGATAAAGAGCCACGTTAGATCAGACCAAAGGCCTATCTGGTTCAATGTTCAGGCAGTGGCCAGCCAGTTAACTATGGGAATCCCACCAGCTGGACATAGATGCAACAGCATCCTCCATCTTGAGTTTCCTGGCAACTGACATATAGAGGCACATTGCCTCAGATACTGGAGTGGATATATAACCATCTTCACCCATAGATATCTTAAACTCCAATGATTTTATCTAAGCCCTTTTTAAAGCCATCCAAGATGGCAGTCACAATACATCTTCTGACAGTATCACTGAGCCCTGTGTGAAGAAGTGTTTCTTTTTATATGTTCTAAATTTTTCATCATTCAGCTTCAGTACACAACTCCAGGTTCCAGTATTATTAGCTAGTAAGAAAAAAATCCTCTTGTTTGCTTTCTTTATACGATGTAAAATTTTATATACTTCTACATAGTCTTGAGAGCCAGTACATATAATAGTTTGAGAGTTGGTCATGGAAATCCACTGGGTGCCCTTGGGCAAGTAACACTCTCTCAGCCTCAGAGGAAGGCAATGGCAACCCCTCCTATAAACAAATAATGCCAAGAAAACCATGTGATAGGTTTGCCTTAGGGTTGCCATAAGTCAGAAACAACATAAATGCACATACTTTTGGTTTACTTGCCTTTTTAAAAACAATGAAAAAATCTCCAAAGGCTGTAATCTTTCCAAGAGAGTTGCTCCAGACCCTGGATCATATTGGTCCTCCCACCTTCTCTACAACTGCTTTTTTCAATCACAGTGAACAGAAGTATGAAATACTCCAGAAATGGTTGCCCTATGCATTTGTATAAGAGCAATACAATATTGGCGGTTTTATGTTTAGTTCCTTTTCCAATTACAGTCATCTCTCCTTATCCACAGATTTGTTATCCACAGATTTAAGCATCCATGGCTTGAAAATATTCAGAAAAAGCATACATTTCAAATGGCAAGCCTTGATTTTTCATTTCTAACTTGTGGACTTAGAGTCTGTGGTCTTGCTTTTCGCGACAGCACGGTGGGGAGGGATTAAAATAGTGCACGCAGGGGAGCACGCACCCATTGTAATCAATGGGCTTTGAATTTCCATTTTTGCAGGGGGGGGGTCCAGGATGGATCCCCCGTGAAGATGGAGGGACGACTGTATTTTGTTATGCCATTGGATTGATTAGGATTTGAGCATCTACGGATTTTGTTAACCACAGGGGATCCTGGAACAAAACCCCAGCAGATAATAAGGGACCACTGTATTTGTAAATTTTACCAGGTGTTTTTGTTTTGTTTTGTTTCATAGGAGATTATCACATGGAAAACAGGATGTCCTTGTTCTATTCCTATGCCATTCTTCCTGTGCGATCGCATGGAGATTTTCACATGATTATTATCTCATTCTTCCCCCATTCTTATCGTGTGATCATGATATGCTATTATCCCATCCTTCTCCTATTCCTGAAATGGCATGGCCCCGTCACTGTGTATAACAGAAACTTGTGTTAATACAATGACGGGTGCCACTGACAGAAGGACAGGATAAGTGCAGATAAAGTAAGGATGGAAGTGATGCCTCCTGTCCCGTGTGATAATCTCAATAGTCTCACTCAGGGTCATCATTTTAATTGAGCAATGTACACAATGTCAGCTCAGACATAAGTAATCAATGCATATTTAAAGTGAGGATTCTTTTCTCCAATATCACTTTACATTTGTTTGAACCAAATCTCGTTTGCTGTTTTACTGCCCATTCCTCCAATTTAGACAGGTCCTTTTGGAACTCTTTGCAATCTGTTTTTGTTTCTATTGTCCTAAATAATTTAATGTCATCTGTATTCTTGGCCACCTCTTACAAATCTAAGAGGGCCTTGCTGCTTACATCCCTTCAGTGTAAGAACTAATCACTCTCTGCTTCCTCTCCTTTAACCATTTTTAATCCATTATAGGGTAATCATGAAAGTTTCCTGTATGTGTGTGTGTGATGGGGGAAGGGGGAATCTCAATGCTTCAACAAAAATATTCTGGGCTAGGGTTCCCTTAGTCTAATTGTTGTGGCATCAGGACTTACCATTCACTCTGCTTTGCATCCACATTCTGGCTAGAAAAAAGTAGTCAAAGGCCCCATTCACACTACAAAATAACCTGGCTTGTAAACCGGGTTACTTCTTTGTCATTCAGACTTGCACCATTTGTATTCAGCGCAGTTTGTGGTGGAGCAACCGAAAATCCCATTAAATCAGTGCATTTGGTACTGGATCCTTTAGTGGTTCTTTTTTTAAGAACCACAATGACCTGCATCTCTGATAGTATAGTAAGCTATTGGATTGATTCGGATTGAACAGCCACCTTTCAAGAAATGGAGCTGCCTCCATTTTGATTCGGAAAGGGGTGAATGAGAACTTCAGACTGGATTTAAATGCCACAGAGAGATTTGCTGCCGTAAAACAGTCGGAATGGTGAATTGATTTTGAACCAATTCACAGATGTGAATCCCTCTATGCAAAAAACACAGTGTGACTGGCCCCTTAATTAAATGTTCCTTATCTAGGGTTGCCATATCCCGCCGGGGGGCGGGACAATCCCGGTTTGGGCGGTGCCATCCCAGTCCCGGTCCGGTTTGGCGCCCAAACCGGGACGGCCCCGCCCACCGTGGCCACTTCAGCCCCCGCGGCGGCTCCAAGGCTTTGCTGAGGCCTGGGAGGGCTCTCCGCGGTTGGAGCTCCAGCCGCGGAGACGCTCCCTCCCGGGCCCCAGCAAGGCCTTCGAGGCAGCTCCGCGGCTGGAGCTCCAGCCGCAGGGTCCTCCAAGGCTTCGGCGAGGCCAGGGAGGAGAAGGAGGCTGCTTCCCACCGCGGTGATCGCCGCGATGAGGGGCTGCCCCCACCTCCTTCCCGGCCTGGGAGCCAGCCGAGGCTTCCTCCCAGACCGGGAGGAGGGGGAGGAAGCTTGGCACCACGGCGATCACCGTGATGCCAAGCTTCCCTGCGCCCTTCCCGGCCTGGGAGCAGGCCTAGTCTTCCTCCCAGACCGGGAGGAGGGGGAGGAGGACAAGGTTTAAAAATCTAGGACTTTTTTTTTAATTTCCTAGCCAGGAAATTAAAAAAAAAAGTCCTACATTTTCAAACCTTGTCCTACATTTGTCCCGGTTTGGAGGTCCTCAATTATGGCAACCCTATCCATATCCCCTCTCTCTAAATAGGAAGAAATAATTATATCACCTTGACCTGGGAAGAGCCCGTTTAGTTAAGATTTATATGTTAATCTCTCTCTCTCTCTCTCTCGTTTGAATGAGAAGCTGTAATCAACTGTGGTTGGTACTTGATGCCTAATGCAGAATGTTTCATTACATCATCAGGAGTTGACCCTGGCCTCAGGTTTTGGCCCAGAAAATTCAGGGCCTGGGCTGCTCCCAAACTGGCCACCCTAACACAGCTTGCTTTGTGTCTCCAAGCTGTTTTGTTGATGTGCTGGCTCATTATCATTGATGAAAGAAAAAAAAAAAGATTAAACTGCTTAGTTCATAAATGGTAGTGGAGGGATAATTTTGATCTTTGCCTCAGGCAGCAAACTCTTCTAGGTCAACACAGTCAGCTTTGCTCCTTTTCTCTTGCCAACCTACACAGTACTTGATGAAATGGTTGGATAGGTATACAACCTTAGGGGCTGCTGTCCCACCAACTTATGCAGAATGCTTAACTGGAGGCACCCTTGTGTACTCATGCACACATAGGTCGCTGGAAGGCAGATTTGGAGAGAAGATATACACACACACTTCATCTTACTCAGTTTCTTTTTATTTTTTTCCATGTTTCCATTCCAGGAGTGAGAATGTCCTTCAGTCTTCAGATCACCAGCCTTATCTCTCTATACTGAATAACAAAATTTGTGTTGTGACTAGCGCTGTTTCTCTTGGAGATGATTGGAAACAAAACACAGTGGCCTTGTTGTACAAATGTGTCATTGAAAAAAGAGGCAAATGTAATCTCTTGGCCTATCATGGAGTCTGCTGAGGCCAGCTTTCAATTGTATGAAGATTTACATTCTGCATCACACTTTAGTTGCCATTGATGTGGTGTGATTGGGCTCTCCTGGAGTATCCATTTAAGGGGGCCACTGTGGAAACACACTATTATTTAGCAAAAGGATTTGTAAGAATTTACCAAGAGAATCTTTGAAGATTTGGTTTTAAAACAGAAAAGCAGAGTTTGAGAAAGTTACTTTGTGGACATGGGACCACTAGTCCAATAAATATTTTCCCCCAAGCTCTAAAGAAAAGGACATTACTGTATAATACATAAAAACCAGAAAGGCAATAAGCCAAGACCTGGGTGTCGTGAGTTCCCCCCTCACTCCAAATCAATGGGAGCTATAGTGTGAGTCTTTTATAACCTTTATTTTCCAAGATTTCCATTTCTCAACCTACTCAGCAGCAAAGAATTTGTCCTTTTACAAGACATGGCTTGTTCGAATTTTAACTCCCAAGTGTGCTGTTTTCTAGCCTCTCCTCCTCCCTGTGCCTGCCTCTTCTTCCATTCAGCTTCCTTGCTGTTCGGTATTTGTGGGAACAGAATGTGTCAAAAATGTGTTAGAAGCCTAGTTTTTCATTTGCTTTTGAACTAGAACTATCACTTTATTCTCAGTTTCACATCACTGTTCCCAAATGTTTTTAAACTCCAAAAGCACTCTAAAATTTAGAACTTTCATTTGATTCTGTCCAGTGGAGAGAACTGGCACATCCCCTTGGCTAGATTCCTAAGCTTTAAAGAGGAGTCTGTGGCTTTTCTGTCAATGTATCTTCAGTATATCTTTTTAGTTTCTTTCTGTGATAGCAGAGGTATATCTTTTTAATTTCTTTCTGTGACAGCAGAGTCATGACAGCCAAGAAGAATGATCAAATCCATTTGGAGTGCCAAGATGTATGGAGGTGGAGCACAAAATTTGGACATTGCCCCCTCATAAGAATTCTGTCTCTCTAATGAAATGCTGGAGCCAGTGTGGCGCAGTGATTTGAGTGCTGGACTGGAGACTAAGGTTCGATTCTCAACTTAGCCATGAAATTCATTGGATGGTCTTGGGCAAGCCACATGTACTCAGCCTCAGGGGAAGGCAATGGCAAATCTTCTCTGAACAAATCTTGCCAAGAAAACCTCATGACAGGTTAGTCAGAAACGACTTGAAGGCACACAATGCACACACACACACACTGAAATGCTCTTTCACTCCCCAGATTTCTAGTATTACAGAAACTTAACATTTCAGTGGAACATTTAGAAATACAGCTTAAGCATCTAAAGAAAAGAGACAAAATTGCCAAAAGAATGTCAACACAACAAACTCCAATAGTTCCAGGTGTGAATGATTTTGAATGTCTCTCTCTCTCTCTCTCTGCAATGCTTGAAATCTAGTATCCCAATTCTACAGCTCAGAAAAGGTGTGTGTGTGTGGTTCTTTTTTTTTTTTTTACTAGAACACCTAGAATGCCCAAGACAGCATGGGGAACAAGCAGCAGCAGCAGCAGCGGCTGCGGCAACTTTAGTAAGCTTTCCTATGGTAGCTGTCAGGCCATTGTTGGAGACAGAATTCTAAATCAGATGGACCTTGACCTGATCCAGCAAAGCAATGTTTATGCTCTTATCAGTGAGTCTGCATGCTTAATTACTGTGCAGATGGCTTCAGAGCTAGTGAACAGAGTGACCAGTTTTGTGAGTGTTTCACAACCTTTACCCCTTGCTCTGTCATATTCCTCTACTTGGCTTGGAGTTTGGAATGCTTACTATAAGCCTGGAATACAAGTTCTTTCATTTAAACCTTTTAAGCACAAGCACACATAATTTTGGATGTAGCCATACTACCAAACCAGGGCAGATCTTGACCACATACTTTAGCTCTTCAGTTAGGATAGATCTGAGACAGAAGCTTTTAATTAAAAAAACTCTACAAACAGCTTTTCTGTTAGATAACTCCAGCTTCTGTTTCTTACTTCTTTAAAAGAACGTACACTTCCTGGAACACACTATAATGGTGTTGCAAGATGAAGTGCATGAGACTGATTCCACTTTCCCACGCTTCCAGTTAAGTATATTTGCTTTTAGCAAAGAGGACCAGAATGTATGGGCCCAAACAGACAGGCCAAAATAAAGCTACTTCGGGTCACTTTGGAGGTATGCTGTTTAAATGACACACACATCTTAAGAGGCCAGAAGCTGTGCCAAAGCTGCGCTCCAGTCCTTAGGACTGGAGCCCACCAAAGGATTTTGAGTGGCTCACAGGGATGTGGAATGACTTCAAGGCTTCTCCGCCTCTTGACCTCCTGAGGAGAGGGCCATATAGAGGAAGAGGAGGAAAGTTGAATGTTCACCCTGTATGGCTCCTACGCCACCTGGCTTTCTCCTGAGAAGAAGGCCAGGTGGTGGAGGAAGAGGAGGACAGGCGAACACTCACCCTGCAAGATCCTCCACTGCTCGGTTTTCTCCCAAGTGGAGGAGGAAGAGCAGTGGAGGAGCCTAATGAGACATCCAGGTGGGGGAGGAGAATGACAGGAACGGCTCCCCTGCTGCTCAGCTTTCTCTTGAGGAGAGGGCCAGGCAGAGGAGGAGGAGACAATAAATATCAATTAATTCTAAGTAATATTAATTAATTGATATTAAAATCTCCTAATATTAATTAATTAATTAAAATCTATATGGAGCCCGAAGAAGTTTAACCTATTTTAATTTTGGCCCCTACCTACTGGCAAGTTGTGCACGCCTGCTTTAGGGCCACATGGGCACTCCTCGGCCTATGCGGGTGCCACTCGGGGTCATGAGTGCTGCTCCGCTCCCCGTGGTGCTTCTCAGGGCTGCAGAGGCTCTCTTTGGGAGTGGGGGTACTGGTCCACCCCAAGCGGGAGCATCTTGGGGCCATGTGAGCGCTGCTCGGGACCACACAGATACCCCTGAGGCCTGCGCAGGTGCTCCTGTGTTCTTCCCCACCCTGGAGATGGAGCCAGAAGTCCCTCCTGGAAGTCCCAACCCCCCCCCCCAACAGTGGGTGTCACCCAGTGCGGGAATACCACTGGCTAGGGAATCCTAGGAATTGTAGTTTATTGTGACACCAGAGCTCTCCGACAGAGAAGGCTAAATGTCTCACAAAACAGAATTCTCTAGCATTCAGCCATAGCAGTTAATGCAACCTGAAACTGGATTATTTCTACAGTTTGTTTTGTATCTAGGACACAGAGCAATGGATTCAAGCTACAGGAAAAGAGATTCCACCTAAACATTAGAAAAAACCTCCTGACAGCAAGCTGTTTGCCAGTGGAATACGCTGCCTCAGAGTGTGGCAGAGTCTCCTTCTTTGGAGGTTTTTAAACAGAGGTTGAATGACCATCTGACTGAAGTGCTTATTGTATTTTCTTGCATGGGATGGGGTTGGGCTGGATGGCTCTGATGGTGTCTTCCAACTCTATGATTCTGTAATTCTATGGGTAGGTTCCTGTCTTGCCCTTAGGCTCACAGACTTAACTTCTGATCTGGGGTGTCTCAGCTTGGTGTCACAAAGTTTGACTGGTATCCTCCAATTAAAAAGTTCGGTGAGATTGAATCGGCACATGGGGCTGCTTCTGCTGAGACCCTGGTTTCATCATGGATTGCCAGTATCACAGGCTGATCTACTATCTGGGTTTTTCCTGCATTCAAAGCACATATTATAGCTAGGTCCCAAACCAAGTTTGGAAAAGTGACTTTGTTAGATTACAAAAAGCACCAGATCCTGTCTGTTCCTGGAAACTAAGTAGGTATCAGTCCTAGTTAGTTCTTGGATATTTGATCCCCAATGTATCCCAGGTGCTTATCACACAGAGCGTTTTGCAGCTCTGATCCGAAGCCACTGCGGGTCCAACCATGCGAATTCACATTAAAACATGATGTATTATCTCACGTGATTGCTTTCTATGGGAGGTCGTTCCAAGGTGGATCCACGGTAAATCCAAAGTGACGTCTGATTTTTGTGAATTCAGTAATAAACGAATTCACAAAAATTGTTTCCAAGCTCACTTCAATTTCAATCTGAATTGGTCTGGTGTGGAATACAACTTTGCTTCTGTCCTGGAACACCCCCCATAACCTCCAAGGTTCCACATTTCTCATGATGCTGCACTGCAATTTTGTTCCATTTGCTTCCAGTACTCCTTCAAGAACGAAGGCTGCATAATATTTATTTAATAATAATAATAATAATAATAATAATAATAATAATAATAATAATAATGTCTTCATCCCAACACACATCCATGCAAGAAAAATGATCTCCATTCTAAGGAGCTCTTGAAGACAAGCAAAACACCGGAAAAACAGAAAGAGGGAGAGTAACTCCAAACAGACAATCCAAAAAGTATTACTAGATTTGGGCTGCTGCAATTAACTTACATTACCTTATCAACGTTTGTTTGCAGGTACCCAAGGGAGAACAAGGCACCCTGCCTCCAGCCTTGAGGAGAGACAAGAAAGAATTTTTAATAATAATAATAATAATAATAATAATAATAATAATAATAATTTCTTTCCTGCCTCTCCTCAAGGCAGGATACCCAAAAGAGAACAAGGCACTGCAAAATAATAATAATAATGATAATGATAATAATAATAATAATAATAATAATAATAATAATAATAATAATAATATATTATTATTATTATTATTATTATTATTATTATTATTATTATTATTATGGAAATATTATTATTAATAATAAAAAATTCTTTCACTGCAAAATAATCAATGTAGTTGGAAGTAAACCCTTTGGATCTGAAGGTGTGCAGAAATGATCTGATTTCCATTATTCTTCATGCTCCCTAAAATACCACCTCCCTGAATCCAATCCACTCTCCTTCCCTTTGTAACAGTTGTCTTCTCTTAGGATGCATAAGCACTGGGGAAATACAGTGGGTCCTCGCCTTACGCGGGGATCTGTTCCGGATCCCTCCACGTAAGGCGAATTCCGCCTATGCTCAAGCCCCATTGTAAACAATGGGGCTCGTGCACGGCGGCACACGGATCGCAAGTTAGAAATGCCAGAGAGCTCTGGTGCCTCAGCAAACTAATAAATAATAATAATAATAATAATAATAATAATAATAATAATTATTATTATTATTATTATTATTATTATTATTATTATTATTATTATTATTATTATTATTATTTTGCAGTGCCTTGTTCTCCTTTGGGTACCCTGCCTCCAGCCTTGAGGAGAGGCAGGAAAGAAATTATTTTATTCATATCATATCACCTCTTAACCTTCTTTTCTCCAGGGTAAACATCCCCAGCTCCCTAAGTCGTTCCTCAGAGGACATGGCTTCCAGACCCTTCAACATTTTAGTCAACCTCCTTTGGACACGCTCCAGTTTCTCAATGTCCTTTTTGAATTGTGGTGCCCAGAATTGGACACAATATTCCAGGTGGGGTCTGACCAAAGCAGAATACAGTGGCACTATTACTTCTCTTGATCTAGACACTATACTTTTATTGACGCAGCCTAAAATTGCATTGGCCTTTTTGGCTGCTGCATCGCACTGTTGACTCATGTTCAACTTGTGGTCTACTTGGACTCCTAGATCCCTTTCACACAGTGAAGGTTGTCAGGGATGATGGGAGTTGTAGCTTTTCACCTCTGGCTCGAACTCACCACCTTGTTACGCACCGCGCTGACCAGTTTTGGCCAGTGGTTAAAGCTTTGCTCAAAAGCAGCAGAGTTACAGAGAATAGGCTGAAGACCCTGACAAACTCTCCAAGCCTTCTCACTCTTGCTTCCACAGAAGTCTTCACCCTTCTTCAGGATCCAGCTGGTTCTTGTAGCTTCACCCAAGACACCAGACAACTCAGTAGTCTTATATAAAAGATCTACTTTATTCTACTATATACAGCTCCAAAACTATCCAACACAACTCCAGTACTACTCCTCCACAACTATCCACTATTACCCACAAAATACATTGGGATTCATAGCCATTATTATAGTCATTGCAACATACCACCCACTGTTGTCTGTTTCCACCCAGTGGGCGTGTACAACCATTTTCATTGGTTCTCTTGGTTCATCCCACAATTAATGATTTCATCATCTCACCTTGTCCACTTTAACAATTCTCAGGTGTGTTCAATTATTCACTTTACACTTCTGTCCTTGGCATTTAGGACTTGTTAATTATATTACCTTCTACACCTGTGTAGCTTCTAATTGCTTCTGCTGAGTCACCCTGACTCTCACATACATGTTTTATTTCATTCACTGTATATCCCATGTTGCTTTTTCCTTAATAAAGGTTACCACACTGGGCTTAAGGGATGTTCTCAGAACAGAACGAAAGGGAACGGAACGAGTGGGGGACGGAACGAGTGGGGGACGGACTGAGAATTATTTTGAACAGTTCTCAAATATTGCCCCCTCTGGAATGGATTAAGAATGGAAGAGAGGGGGAACAGAACAAGTGAGGGACTGGTGTGTGCGGTAAAATCCGTCCCCCACTCGTTCCGTACTCGTTCCTGCTCCTTCCGTTCCATTCTGAGAACAGACTGAGGAGGAACAGTGTGCTAAACTCTGTAGTCTCGTTCAGCCAGATGTTCCCCATCCTATATCTGTGCATTTTAGTTTTCCGCCCTAAGTGCAGTACCTTACATTTTTCCTTGTTGAAATTCATTACTTTTTTTTTTTTTTTAATTCCAGTTGAATTCCAGGCTAAAAGTGACTAACACACCACAAAAATCACCAAGATTTCAATGTCTCTTGTTATTATAGTGCATTATACCTTCCTCTTGAATAGGGTGGACTCCCATCACATCTCAGTATCAGCTATGCTGGCTAATGCTGCAGGAAGCTAAAATTCAGCAAATACAAATACAAATCTTACCCTATGTTCTTAAGAGAACAGCATTTCCAAAACATCTTCAAACATGGCTTAAAAATAGATTCATAGTTATGGATTTATACAGTCTGAGTTAGGGCTCCCTGCAGGCTTCAGAAAATTGTATCTCTTCATCACTCCATGTTTGAATCCTGGAAATAAGGTTCTGTTTGTTTGCACAGGAGTTGCAGTCTGCTAACAGATGGACTACAAGTGGGCTTTACTTACACAAGTTTGTAGCAGCAAAAAAGGGCCTTTTGATTCACTGCATTACTTCTGTCAAGACCACCTGTCATTTCATATCTGTCTGGATGCTGGATGTTCTGGACTCTGGGGTCAGAAAATATTGGGTACGTGCAGAGTATTCCTGATGTACTCAAGTTACAAGCCTTTGGGGCAAGACCTTTTCCTCTGTTCAGCGCACAGATCAATTTAGGGCATGGAAATAGGAACAAATACATTTATCTTTTGCCGAAAACACCAGTGGCAGGATGACTGACAGGAGCTCAGCTGTGTAGGGCTCATCTAGTTTAGCTGCAGGTCAAGAGTGAGGTACCTTGGCACTGCGGGGGCTTATACTGTGTTTACTTGGCTCTTGATAGTGTTGTTTGTCCTTAACTTCATAAGAAGTGAATTTCAGCTCAAACATCTGAAGTGAAAACTAAATAGTAACTGATGTAAAACAAATAACAGGAAATGACATTTGTAATCAGGTTGAATGATTAAATTCTCATAATTGCAAGGCATTCTCTTAGATGGAAGTTTGTTTTACATACATTTTGGTTTGGATTTCCCTGAGACTTATGGACATCCAGGCAAACAAAATAATCATATTTAAAGTGCTTCTTCATTCCCCCAAGTAATCTGCATTTCTTCTCATAACTTGGACCTCCCAGTCTGAGCCACTCCAGTTTTCCATGGTTTTCTCATCAGACAGGTAAATTATAACCCTACTGCAACCCCCCTAAAAACTCTGCTATCACTTTTCTATAATAATAATAATTATTATTATTATTATTATTATTATTATTATTATTATGCTTTATTTATATAGCGCTGTAGATTTACACAGCGCTGTACATACAAACAATAGAATAGATAAGAGTAAACCTGCCCATGGCGTACAATCTATGAAATAATAGCATAATACATATAAATAATACATAACAATACAGGAAAGGTAAAGTTAACCAGGCAACAAATTAAAAACGTCAAATATTATTTCCATTTCAGTTAGCTCTGTATGCTGTGTCTGTGTGGATTGCTATCTTGTGTGCGTGTGTGATTGCATTGTGTATATTTTCTAATTAAATAAAATCTTAATTCACCCAAGATCTGAAGTCCTTCCCACTTACACTGGTGCAATCAGTCCAAAGGTTACCCAAACCTCTTGCAAAGCTAATTACCCCAACATTTGGAGTAATACGGACAGTTGGTGGGGGGTCTCAATCCCCCCCACCTGCTCTTTGGGTAACTGACTCTTTACTTGATTACTTTATTTTTACTAGTATTTCTGAATTGCTTTTCTTCTCACCAACGCTTCTAAAACATACTTTAATGTTAAATATATATATAGCAAAAACAAATTTAAATAGCAGAGGTGCATATGGAATAATAATATTGGCTTTGGAAACTCAACAAGCACAGAGCCAGTTTGATTTCCCTTAGAAGTTAGTTCTATATTTGAGGAGATGCTACTACAAAGCCTTGTATTACTATCCTAGGGGCCCTTTCACATAAGAGAGACAATTATAGCATCATGATCCCACTTTAATTATCACAGCAATATCCTCTGGAATCCTGGGATTTGTAGTTTATCTAAAGGCATTACGAATTCTCATCCAGAGAGATCCAGTGTGTTACCAGACTAGAAATCCCAGGATTCCTTGGGATGTTGTCATGGTGGTTAAAGCTTAATCATAGTGCTGTAATTGTGGAGTGGAAGCATATGTATGTTACAGGGACTCTGCTGGAGATCTCATGTTTAGAGTTTATTGGAGAGCCAAGGTTCCATGTAACAAGAATAAATAAGTACACCAAAGACTTGCAGAGTGGAAACTATAATCAAAAACAGGGGTAGGTATTGGGTATTTTCCCTTGGACATTTGGAAGACAGCTTCCACATGCAGGATGTGGTGAATTGTACTTTTGAAAGAGGTAATGCTTGGCTTCAGTTCTAGGGATACATCCTCACATCTTAGAATGTATGGCTTAGAAAAACAATAAACTCACAGAGATCTTACAATAAACAATGTAAACTTGCTTAGTCCATAAATTTATCATTCTCTTGTTACTCCTAAGTGTGCATGCCAGCTGAAGTTTGAACTGCTTGATTAACCCCAGAAAGGTGATTGACCTTGCTTACAAGAAGAATTTATTTTGCATCATGTTTCTGCAATACAGTCAGTAAAACACTTGTTACAATATTTCTAGCCTATAAATGAACTATAAACAGAGAGTACATCAAAACTAATGCCAATGACCTTGATTTAGGGCTGTCAGGGTCTGTGATTAACATATCAGCTTTGAATTAGCCCCTCCACCCCATAGAGGTCTTAACATTATGTAGGTCCAATTGTTTACAAACCAGAAATTCTTCCTCAGTTTCTTTTTCCCCCAGGAGTCTAAATCTTCACTAACTTAAGTCATTCTTGTGTTAAGGATTAGAAGAGTCAGCATTAAAAGCTTGCACTGCATGGGGTCCCTAAATGCTCAAGCATGAGCAATAATCACAGAAAGAATGTCAAAGGCATCTGCTGTTTCAACTTTTCTGAGACTGCAGCTCTATGGCCAGCATATTAGAAAGTATGCTTCATCTGACAGAGTGGTACTTCTGATTTAAGATTCTTGGATCAGACAATGGTTTACCATCAAGTACACCCAAGAGTGACCTTTCTGTGGTCCTCCAAAAGGGTACAGTGAGTCACCTGGAAGCCTCCAGAAGTGGGAATTGATATTTTAAGTAAGTAGCAGGGCTGCTCTGCACAATTTACACATCTCCAACATTTCACAGGTAATCATAGAATCGGAAGATACCTCAAGGATCATCCAGTCCAACCACTTTCCATGCAGGAACTCACAGACAAAGCACTCTTGACAGGTGGCCATCCAGGCTCTGTTTAAAAATCTCCAAGGAAGGAGACTCCATCACACTCAGAGGCAGCGTATTCCACTGTCAAACAGCCTTTACTGCCAGGAAGTTCTTGAAGTGGAATCGCTTTTCCAATCATTTGAATCCATTGCCCAGGATCCTACTTTCTGGAGCTGCAGAAAAGAAACTTGCTCCATCTTCAGTATGACATTCTTTCAAATATTTAAACAGGGCTATGATGTCACCACTTAAGCCCCTCTTTCCAGGTTAAACATACCCAAGTCTGTATGTTGCTCCTCACAGGACATAGTTTCCAGACCTTTCACCGCTTTGGTTGCCCTCCAAACAGCAATGGTGGTGATGTGGTTAAATGCCTGTACTGCTGCTACTTGCTCACAAACCACAAGGTTGTGAGTTCAACACCAGGTTGTGAGTTCAATACTAGCCAGGGGCTCCGGATCGATTCAGCCTGGCATCCTTCCTTAGGTTGCTAAAATGAATACCCAGCTTGTTGGCAGTAATTAGCTCATACTTTGTAAATTGGTAAGCAGTATAGAAATGTGCTTGCTATTGCTACTCTGGACACAAGTAGGGTTGCCATATCCCGCTGGGGGGCGGGACAATCCCAGTTTGGGCGGTGCCATCCCGGTCCTGGTCTGGTTTGGTGCCCAAACCGGGACGGCCCCGCCCACCGCGGCCACCTCAGCCCCAGCAGCGGCTCTAAGGCCTTGCTGAGGCCTGGGAGGGCTCTCCGCGCCCTTCCCGGCCTGGGAGCAGGCCTAGGCTTCCTCCCAGACTGGGAGGAGGACTAGGCCGCTTGGCACTGCGGCGATCGCCGTGATTCCAAGCGGCCCCGCGCCCCTTCCTGCCCTGGGAGCAGGCCTAGGCTTCCTCCCAAGCCGGGAGGAGGAGGAGGAGGGCAAGGTTTAAAAATGTAGGACCTTTTTTAAAAAAATTTCCTAGCCAGGAAATTTTTTTTAAAAGTCCTACATTTTCAAACCTTGTCCTACATTTGTCCCAGTTTGGAGGTCCTCAATTATGGCAACCCTAGACACAAGCCATCTTATCAACATCCTTTTTTAATTGTGTTACCCAGAACTGGACACTATTCCAGGTGAGGCCTGATCAAACCAGAAGAGAGTAGTATTATTACTTCCCTCAATCTAGACACTATACTTCTATTGATGTAGCCTTGACTCACATTGGCTTTTTTAGCTGCTGCATCACAGTATAAGGAGCAACAATAGTCCCCCATCTGTTGTTCTTCAGCAACTGTCTGTCTGATATGTACAAGCGGGTTATGAGCAGGACTTTTTGATACAGTATTTTGATGTAATTTGTTGTTGTTGTTGCATTTTAAATGGTTTTAATTTATATTTTAAAGGTAGGAGACCTGATTAACTTGAAATTCAATAGGTATAGCTTACTAGTATTAATTTTTAAAAAAACTGTGTTGGAAACTGCCTTCATCTCAGCCATGGGAGAAAGGGAAGTTATAAATAAATAACAGTTGATAATAATGGGACTTTTTGAAGAGTAAATGTGGATAAGACCAGTGCTGTGTAGTACTGTGGTATATTTCCAAGAGACAGCATAAAATGGGGGGAAAGCATATGACAAGGTGAATCATGAAAGCCCAGTGATGCAGTGGTATAATTTTTGGAGACTAGACTCACAAATAGGATATAAAAATGTTAAGAGGATTCCTTGTACTTACTCAAGGGTGATGCAACTCTGGGACAAAAAAGAGAGAAACCATGAGAGGTCATCATAGAATCATAAAATCACAGAGTTGGAAAAGACCACAAGGACCATCTAGTCCAACCCCATTCTGCCATGCAGGAACTCCCAATCAAAGCACCCCCGACAGATGGCCATCCAGCCTCCGTTTGAAGACCTCCAAGGAGGGAGACTCCACTACACTCCGAGGGCGTGTGTGCCACTGTCGAACAGCCCTTACTCTCAGGTAGTTCCTCCTAATGTTGCGGTGGAATCTCTTTTCCTGGAGCTTGCATCCATTGTTCTGGGTTCTGTTCTCTAGAGCAGCAGAAAACAAGCTTGCTCCCTCCTCAATATGACATCCCTTCAAATATTTAAACAGGGTTATCTTATCACCTCTTAACCTTCTTTTCTCCAGGCTAAACATCCTCAGCTCCCTAAGTCATTCCTCATAGGACATGGTTTTCAGACCCTTCACCATTTTAGTCACCCTCCTTTGGACACGCTCCAGTTTCTCAATGTCCTTTTTATATTGTGGTGCCCAGAACTGGGCACAATATTCCAGGTGGGGCCTGACCAAAGCAGTGGCAATATTACTTCTCTTGATCTAGACAAATAATAATAATAATAATAATAATAATAATAATAATAGACACTATACTTTTATTGATGCAGCCTAAAATTGCATTGGCCTTTTTAGCTGCCGCATCATACTGTTGACTCATGTTCAACTTGTGGTCTACTTGGACTCCTAGATCTCTTTCACATGTAGTCTTGTTCAGACAGGTGCATTTGTATATCTGTGCATTTCATTTTTCTGCCCTAACTGCAGTACCTTACATTTCTCCGTGTTGAATTTCATTTTGTTAGCTTTGGCCCAGCTTTCTAGTCTATTCAGGTCATTTTGAATTTTGATCCTGTCCTCTGGGGTATTAGCTATTCCTCCTAATTTGGTGTCATCTGCAAATTTGATAACTATGCCCCCAATTCTGTCATCCAAATCACTGATAAAAATGTTGACTAGCACTGGGCCCAGGACAGAGCCCTATGGGACCCCACTGGTCACTTCTCTCCAGAATGAAAAGGCGCCATTGTTGAGCACCCTTTGGCTTCGGTCAGTCAACCAATTACAAATCCATGTAATAGTTACCTTGTCTAGCCCACCTTTTACAAGCTTGTTTGCAAGAATGTCATGGGAAACCTTGTCAAAGGCCTTACTCATCAACAGTTTTGTTTGTTTTTCGCTTATCCCTGTATCAGTAGCAGCTATGCAGCAGAGCTTGGGGAAATTCTTTTTTGACTATAACTCCCAGAATCCCCCAGCCAGCATGGCCACAGGTGATCTTGAGTTATAGTCCCCCAAACACTAATATTTTCCAAACTCTTGTGTACACACTCAAATGCATTCCACTGTGATACTGATTTTTATTTAAACAAAAACTACTTCAAAAGTGAGTACAATAACTAGATGCCAAGATTTAATAGTCCCTAATATTTTGGGCATAAAATTGAAACCTAATTTGAAAAAGGTGGTACCTGGCAGTGGTATCACTAGGGGGGTGCGAGGGGTGTGAGTGATGCCACTGCCTGGCGGCATCACCAGGTATCACCCTAGAGAGGAGGGACACCACTGCTCCTCAAACACCTACATTTGGGCAGAAATGGGCTGTGACATTCATCTGCTTTCCTTAAAAATGCTTTAAGAGATGGTGGGAGTGGGATGAAGCTCAGTGAAAGCCCAGATTTTTTTTAAATTCAAATTTCAAAATTTTAAATTTTAATTTTTTTGGAAAATTTAAAATTTTTATTCTTTTAAAATTTCCTTTAAAAACATCACATTTTAACCAAATATTCACTATGCATATGCAAATACATTTAGATTGTGCATAAGCTATTGTAATTTTAAATGGGAGAAGGTAAAGGGGGGGGCAACATCATGAGCTACTGTTATGGGTGACACCAACCCTAGGGATGTCACTGGTACCAGGACTCAAGCCTATCTGAAATGTATGATCTTTGACCTGATGTGCAGGGCAAGCTCTAGTTCAGCGGTTCCCAATCTTTGCTCTTTGGATCCTTTTAGGGCTCCGAGAGTCAAAAAGTTTGGGAACCCTGCTCTAGTTGATTCCTCAAAAGAGAGAGGCATACTCACAGGCTCTTCAATCAAGCCTAGGCAAGTTTTTAAGGCTGTCAGTCCTGCTGTTTTCAAATATTTTTACTCCCTAATACACAGATTCCTCGAGAAATTAAGTGTTGTCTGCCTAAGAAAAGACTGATTAGATTCACACAGGACAGGGACATCAGGATTTCAAGAAAAGTTATTCTTCTACAGCTAATGGAGCTGAAATTTTATTACCTGTCCTTTACTGCCCTTTATCCCTACATGGCTGATAAGGAGAGCAGCATCTGCCTGCGCTGAAATCCCTCAATACCATCTTAACTGACAACATCTCAGACAGAATGTACGCTTGTTACTCTAACATTGTTGGCATTCTTTTTCTGTATGATTTTTAATATCTTTGCCTAATGAAAAAGCCAGTAAAGTTTCAAAAGCTTGCATAATGTATTTTATGCTTTGGAGGTGACCCAATAAAGATATCGGTGCTTGCAGATTTTGTTGTATTTTGCTGCATGGCCAACATAGCTACTCCTCAATATTTTTACACCCTAGTAAGTGTCTTTGGGATTGCAGTCCATGAACTGAATAATGCTGAATGAAACTAAACCCTGAATAATTGGAATTCTCCTTCTACCATTGTTTATTTGAGCTGGTAAATTTTACAACTCACATTAATTAGCAGTAGCAATTGCACAGTTATTTCTATATTAAAAGTCATGAGAAAGAGTTACTCTTAGAATTGATCCTCCTGTCATTGACTTAATAGGTCAGTGTGGATTAACACAAAAGGGGGTTTATGGATGGCTACATAATCACTTCTTAGTTCTTTAAGTACTCAAGTTATTTAAGGCATTTATTTATATGCAACCCTATAACTACATTCTCTGTGTGGCTCATGACAAGAATAAAGGCATAATTAAAGTACAAAAGGGCAGGTCAACTATAAAATGTATAAAGGCTGCAGAAAAAAAAATTAAGAGAAAAAATTATTTTGCCTGGAACAGATTATGAGGCCTGTGAAAATAAAGTCTGTTTATTTCCCAAACCCACTGTGTGACCTTGGGTAGGTCACATGCTCTCAGCCTCAGGGGAAGGCAATGGCAAACCTCCTCTGAACAATCTTGTCAAGAAAACTCCATGATAGGGTCACCATAAGTCAGGAATTGACTTGAAGGCACACAACAACAAGGTTCCCAAATGACAATTAGCAGCTGCATAGTGAGTCTCTTTCTCTTCCTCCTCCTCTTTATTTATATCACACCTTTTCCCCAGATTGAGAATTAAAGTGATTAACAATATTTAAAAACATTGTTAAAAATGCACAAAATACAAAAGTTAAAAAACAATTACAGTAATACAAAGATTAAAACCAGGTTGAAACATATATTAAAACACGCACACCAACACAGCATATCCAGGGCACTGTGTAAGATGGGCCTTAGATCATTATTCATCATATGCTTGTCAGGATAGAAAAGACTTTGCTTGTCTGCAAAAAGAAAGTAGGGAGAGTGTCTAGGAACACTTTTTGAGGCCATATCCTCACCTGCCACTCCTTGCTCCTCACAGCTGTGGAGACAGTTGAAGAGAACCTGAGAACATCTTAAGCTGCAATTCTGTGGGAACCCAAAACCTGATTGACTTTAAATGCCAAAATCAACATTTAACTCAGCCTGGTAATGCACACCTGAATACCCTAAAGGCACTAACTTCCCTCTGATCTTGGAAGCTAAGCAAGGTCAGACCTGGGTAGTCCCGAGGGCAGGGAACTGTCTAACTAAAAAGATTGCATGTACAGTGCTGTGTAAATTTACAGCGCTTCATAAATAAAGGTTAATAATAATAATAATAGTACTTGGTTAGGAGATTGCCAAGGAAACTCAGGTATGGTAGGCTATATTGAGGAAGGAACTGGCAAAACCACCTCTGAATGTTCCTCCCCTAAGAAAATCCTATGAAATGAATGAAGTTGCCATAAATAGATGAGAAGGAACACACACATTCTCTGTCTTGTTTTGAGATCATAATGACTTTTATCCTGCTGTGTTTTTAATTTGTATTAACTGGGGTCACCATAAGTTGACAGGTGGGTTGAAGCAACATACACACTCTGGTAACACACAGTAAATTAATGAAGCTGGAAAATGCATGTGATAGATTCATAATGCTTAGTCTCCATTAGTCAAGAGCTTGAAAAAGTTACTTTTTGAACTGCAACTACCAGAATCTTCCAGCCAGCAGGGCCAAATAATTTCTGCAGGTTCTGTTTCTGCTTTGTCTGGAATGTGCCTTTATTTATGAGGCTGCAATCTTAAAAGCAGTTATTATAACAGGAGTGGGGAGCCCTTTCCGGATCAAGGGCTGCCCCTACTTTTGATGCTTCTACATCCCAAAGGACATCAGGAGGCAAGGTCATCCCCACAGCCATGCCATGCTCATCAGATCTGAGGCTGAAGTGTTACCTGGCGCTTCTCCAGCCAGTACTCTGGTTAGCAGTCCAGCTTTGATTCTTCTTTGCTTTCTGGGGAAAGCAGAGAAAGAGTGAAAAGCAATCCGCTGGTGCTTGAGGAGCTGGCTGATTTCCAAGGTTGGGGCTTAGCTGGTTCATGAACTCCCACTTGAGCATGTCCAGGTCTGCTCCTTCCCTTGTCCTCATGAGAAGGCAAAGGAAGGGTGAAATAGTTGTGCCACAGACTTCAGCTCAGTTTCTGTTCCTTGAGCTTGCTGACCAGTTATCATAACCGCAATGAGACTGCAAAATGTAGGACATTCAAGAAAAATGGAGGACATGACTAAAAGCTAAAAAACACTCATACAACGATACATTCATTCTTCTCAGTCATGCTCCAAATGGAGGACATTTTAGAATTCCTCCTGGACAGAAGACTGAAATGGAAGTCATGTCCTGGAAAAATAGGACATCTGGAGACAGGGCTACATTCTGAGTCCCTCCAGGACAGACATGTTGGCCAAATTTGGTCTGCAGGGCAAAAGTTCCCCAACCCTAGGAAGCAAGGGACTGAATCCATCTGATGAAGTAGACTTAAGTGTACAAAAGCTCATGCTGCCAACTTCTTTCTTTTAGTTAGTGTCAGAGGTGCTGCAAGATCTTCTTAAATATTAGGAAGCAAGGGTGTTTGCAAACAGTGCTTCTAGCACCATTTATTTATTTGCTGCTTTTCTCAACTTGGACCCAAGTTGGCTCACAAAAACTTAAAAAACTACAACAGTCAATCAAGACACTGTGCAGCTATTCCATACTCTACCCCTCCCATGTTTCTTTGGTGAAAGAAAAAAAGATAGGGAAGAGGTGATAGGAAAACATAGGAGACTTGTAAGTGGAAGAAGGCATTGTTCGGAGGCCAGAAGATAGCATGGTGAAAGCTGTGTCTGGAAGCTGCTCTCAGTGAGGTCTCTTTGACACCATACAGTGGTCCCTCCACATTTGCTGGGGTTAGGGGTGAAGGTCCTTGTGAATGTGGAAAACCGAAAATAAAAGAACACTATTCTTTTTACCTGAGACAACACCTCTCTAGAAATCGCCAGGTTCTCCAGTGCAGCTCTATGGTCAATATCTGCCAGAAGTTGATCATAAAGGGCCCGAACAGACAGGCCAAAATAAAGCTGCTTTGGGTCACTTTGGAGGTATGTTGTTTGAATGATGCATTCAAACAACAAACAGCATGGTTTTGGCTAGAAACCATGCCAAAACCATGCTCCAGTCCTAAGGACTGGAGTGCAGCTTTGGCGCAACTTCTGGCCTCTTAAGATGTGTGTGTCATTTAAACAGCATACCTCCAAAGTGACCTGAAGCAGCTTTATTTTGTCCTGTCTGTTTGGGCCCAGAATTATGCTGGAGGACCTAGAAATGCCTAAAGGAGTATTTTCTCTAGGAACTTCTAGGTTTTCCAGCACAACTCTATGACCAACTTCTGGCAGAGTTGTGCTGAAAGACCTAGAGATTCCCAGAAAGAACATATTAATCAAAACTGAAAATAATCAAATCCACAAAAGTCAAAGTCGCAATTGTGGAGGCCTAACTGTACAATTATAGACCTTTGTAACACAGTTTAGAAGAATGCTCTTAAAGAAATGGGAATGCCACTGTATTTGATAGTCCTGATGAGGAATCTCTATTTAGGGTAAGAGACTATGGTTAGTACAGAATATGGAGAAACACAATGGTTTCCAATTGACAAAGGGGTCAGGCAAGGTTGCATCCTTTCACTCTATCTGTTCAACTTGTATGCAGAAATTATCTCACAAAGAGCAACCTTGGAGAGAGAAGAATGAAGATAGGAGGAAGGAATACCACAACTTGGAACAATTATTAAAGAAAGTCAAAGAAGAAAGTGCAAAGATAAGACGAATGTTAAACTTAAAGAAAACAAAAACAACAGCCACAGAGGATTTACATAAATCCAACCTAGATAATGAGGAAATTGAAATAGTTAAAGATCAAACACTGATCAGAATGAAGACTGCAGTCAAGAAATTGGAAGATTAGGAATGGGAAGGGCAGCTATGAAAGAACTAGACAAGATCCTAAAGTGTAAAGATATACAGCTGAACACTTAAGTTAGAATCACCATTGTATTCCCTATTACCATGTACGGCTGTGAGAGAAACATTATAGAGGCAATCCGAGGGTGGCAGAAAGCCATCTTTTAAGCGGGATTGGGGGGACAAAAGCAAAGGAGATGATAGTTTATATGCTGGAGAGGCAGTGTGTAGTGGTTTGAGTGTTGGACTACGACTCTGGAGATCGGGGTTCAATTCCCCGCTCAAGTATAAAAGCCCACTAGATGATTTTGGGCAAGCCACTTGCTCTCAGCTTTGGAAATGGCAATGGCAAACACCCTTCTTAAGAAATTTGCCAACCCCCCCCTCCCCCCATGGCCTTAGGGTTGCCATAAGTCAAACTTTACTCGGAGGCTCACAACAACCAAGTGTGTCATTGGTGTTTTATATGTATGGTATATGTATAGGTCTTTGTTTAGATCTCATTTGTATATGTTGTTTCTGTTTGTCATTTGCATTATGTATGCCCTTTTCATATTTTAAGGTTCTGAAAACTGATAATTTTACAAGAATTTTCTGACAGAGGGCTCTAGTGCTTCGCCAAAGTACTCATTCCAGGGTTCCCTGAGAGCCAGTTAAAGTGGTATCGAAGTGCTATAACATGTAGTGTGAAAGAAACTGGAGACTTCTGGCCCAGATTTGCCCAAGGCGGACTCCACTGCACACACAAAAAGGCAAAAGGATGTTTTTTTGAGCTATGAGGCCATGTTCTAGAAGAGTTTATTCCTGACGTTTTGCCAGCAGCTGTGGCCTGGCATCTTCTAGAACATGGCCTCATAGCCTGAAAAACCTGCAAAAAACTATGGATGCCGGCTGTGAAAGCCTAGACAAAAGGATGTTTGCTACATCAGGGCAACATCTCTGTGTGTGCAGTGTGACCAGATGCCCTAACCTTAAAAGAGGTCAAGGCACTGCAAAATGCAGTCCATTCAAGAAAACTAGGTGACACTACAAAATAAAAGCTAACACAGGATTCATATAAATATAAATGCATGCTTCTTAGGTCCAAAGCACACTGCAGAAATAAGCCAGTTTAGGACCACTTTAACTGCCTTGGCTCAATGCTAGGCCATTCTATGAACTGTAGTTTGCGAGACATTTAGAATTCCCTGTCAGAGAGCTCTGATGCCAAAATAAACTACAATTCTCATGATTCTGAACCAGGGCACTGAAAGCTGTCACAAACCAGATTATTTCTGCAGTGTGCTTTGGACCTTAGTCCTACTCAAACTGGAGGACACTCTGGAATTCCTCCTGGACAGAAGGCTGAAATGGAGGGCACATCCTGGAAAAGGAGGGCGCCTGGTCACCCTGTGTGTGTGTGTGTGTGTGTGTGTGTGATGTCTTTGGCATCCCTCAGCCCTTTGCACAACAGAGTCGATCCTAGAATTTGGGTGGGAGCCACTGACCCAGTTCTGGGCTGAAGCTGGGTCTGCTTGCCGCTTGGCTCAGAGCATGCTCCTTTCCTCAGGAAACCTCAGTGAATTATTAAAACCCAATTTAAAGAACCCAGAACTCTCACTTCATTCCCGCCAAGATGTCTTGACAGCTTTGCGGAAAGGATGTCTCTGTGGCTTCAGGCGAAGGAGGATTTTGCGAGAACACACTGCTCACATAATCTGGTTTGACACAAACTACCATTCCCAGAATTCCATAGCATGGAGCCATGGCAACTAAAGTGGTGTCAAACCACTCTGGTGCTGCAGCAAACTACCATTCCCAGAATTCCACAGCCGAGAGCCATGGCAGTTGGGCCCAAAACACACTGCAGAAATAATCCAGTTTGAGACTGCTTTAACTGCTCAGTGCTACGGAATCCTGGGAACTGCAGTTTATTGTGGCACCAGAGCTCTCTCTGACATAGAAGGCCAAATGTCTCACAAAACTACAATTCCCAGAATTCCCTAGCATTAAGATAGGGCTGTTAAAGAGACCTCAAATTGGATTATTCTTGCAGTGTGTTTTGGACCTTAAAGTGGGGTCAAACCACTCTGGTGCTGCAGCAAACTACCATTTCCAGAATACTACAGCACCGCTCCACTCTGGGCCCACAACAAACTCCAGCTCCCAGAATTCCTTAGCCTTGAGCCAGAAAGAGTTAAAGCGGTGCCAAACTGGGTTATTTCTCCAGTGTGGATGCAGCCAAAGAGATGACACTGACCCCACCAGGATCTGGGGCTGGAGTACAACTACTTCGTGGAGAAGAGCTGCACCTGCACTGCAGAAATAAACTGGTTTGTCATCCCTTTTGACTGTCATGCCTCCATGCTATGGAATTATGGGAATTGTAGTACATTGTGGCACCCATAATCTGACTTTGTTCCCCCCTGGACTGCTGTGGCTCCATGCTATGGCATTATGGGAACTGTAGTTTATTCATGACAGCTATAAACCGTCTTGGCACCATTTGACTCCCATGGCTTCAAGCTATGGAATCCCCCAAATCCAGTTTGTCCCCCATCCTCTTGGACTGTTGTGGCTCTATGCTATGGAATTCTGGGAACTACTATTCCTAGAATTCCATAGCATGCAGCCATGGCAGTCCAAGAGGGGGCGCCAAACTTGATTACGTATTTGTGCCATGTGGATGCAAGCAAAGTAGGAATGAATAGCTGTCCCCTTGAGGGAGACCCAGTCTATTGGGGCAAATCTGCCCTTCATTCATGTTCCTTAAGGACTCTGGACGTCGGGAGATCTTGTGTAGCCCCTTTGAGACTCCCTGAAAGAAAGAAACTGGCAGCAAGAACTGGCCTAGACTTCAGATTATGATGCATCTGAGGAAGTAGTCTGGAGCCAAGGCTTCTTCTTTTCAATGAGTCTCAAAGGGGCTACACAAGATCTCTCTACATCCTGATTCTACAGACTAACACAGCTGTATCTTTTAATAATAATAATAATAATAATATGCATCTCCTCACTGGTAAAGGGAGACCAAGAGCAGGACTGACTGTCTCGATAGCTCTTTCCCTTAAGACCACTTTGCCGGAGTGTGGCCAGATCGCCATTGCAAGTTTAGCTGATTTTGGATTCGTGAGCTTAAGAGTTGCTAATGTTTCTCTCTCTCCTACTAGCAAGAGAGAAAAGCTAAAACGTATTCTCTAGAAGAATACTTCATAAGCCTAGAAGCTCTGTCACCCAAGAGGCACATTTAATGGTGATGATAATACTAATAGCAATATGCACCTGAGGAAGTAGCCTGAAGCCTAGGGAAGCTCCTGCTGCCACTGTCTTCCTTTCAGTGAGCCTCTCCCTGCGAACTGCTTCCAGAGACCAACAGGGCTATGTCTCTCTCGCTGGATTTTGGGAGGGAGGAGGGGGCGTTGGCCAGCCCTTGGCGGCCAATCAGGGCCCAGAGGTGGGAGGGGAGCAACGCCTCCTCCTCCTCCTCAGGTAGCTGCTCTGGGGAAGCGGCGGCGGGCTGCCGGGCGACGTGTCCCTGGTGGGGGGCGGAGAGGCCCGTCACGTGCCGGAGAGGGAGGGAGGCCAGAGGAATAAAAGGTGGGCCAGGTGGCCTTCCAAGAGGGAGGCATGCGGTGCGACCAAAGCCGCCGAGGGAAGGGGTCCAGCTGGGGAGCCTTGAGCGCTGGCCTCTGCAGAGAGGGTCTAGGGCCCCTCTGGTCTTCCAGGGCTTTTGGACTGCAACTCCCAGAAGCCCCTAGCCAGCTGGGCTAGCCCTTAAGGATTCTGGGAGCTGGAGTCCCAAGCCTCCGGAGGACGAGGCGGACTGGAGCAAAGTTTGGGCAAGAGGCGTCTGTCTGGGGAGCCAGCCTCGCATGCCGCCACCTCCTGCTCCTGCTCCTGCTCCCTCGGGGGCCATGGTGAGTGAGGGCCCCCAGCCGCGGGAGAAGGGCCCGGCGGAGGAGCCCCAGCAGGCCAAGCCGGAGCTGGAGGAGGCGGGCGGGCGGCCGGAGGAGGAGGGGGCCCCGGCGGTACGGCTGAGCTGGCGGCGCTGGCCGACGGTGCTGCTCTTCAGCGCCTACTCCTTCTGCAACGCCTTCCAGTGGATCCAGTACGGCAGCATCAACTCCATCGTCTCGGGCTTCTACGGGGTGAGCCCCTTCGCCGTGGACTGGCTCTCCATGTGCTACATGCTGGCCTACATCCCGCTGCTCTTCCCGGTGGCCTGGCTCCTGGACCGCAAGGGCCTCCGCCTGATCGCCCTGGCCGGCTCGGCCCTCAACTGCCTGGGCGCCTGGGTCAAGACCGGCAGCGCCCGGCCCCAGCTCTTCGGGGTCACCCTCCTGGGCCAGGTCCTCTGCTCCCTGGCCCAGGTCTTCATCCTCGGCATGCCCTCCCGCATCGCCTCCGTCTGGTTCGGCCCCAAGGAGGTCTCCAGCGCCTGCGCCCTCGCCGTCTTCGGAAACCAGGTGGAGACCCCGGGGCTTCTTCCTTTGGCTCCAGGTTTTATCCCGCCTTGGCACCCAAGGCGGCTTACATATATTCCCTCTAGCCCCCCATCTTGATCACTTCCTTTTTTCTCCTGGGAAACCCATGAGGGCTTTATTTTATTTTAATCCTTATGAAGTTTTATCAGATAACAAACTTGTAAACCATACGGAGAACAGACCTTGGAATGAGCTTTCCTAGACTGGGCCTATTTCCTCAGCTGCAGATGAGGAAGTCGATCGAAAGCTTATCCTCAGGGGAGAATTAAAAGGCTAGCCATCTTGATCACTACATGCATCTGAGGAAGTAGACTGAAGCCTACAAAAGCTCATTCATGCTGCCATCTTCTTTCTTTCAATGAGTCTCAATGGTGCTACAAGATCTCTCTACATACTTTATTACTTTCAGTCACTAAAGAGGGGAGAGGGATCCTGTAGCACCTTTGAGACTTAACTGCACCAAAGACGTTGAAGCATGAGCTTTCCTAGGATTGGTCTGCTTCCTCCCCTGCATCTGAGGGAGTAGTCCAAAGGCGTATTCCACACTGCAGAATTAAAAGAAGGCTACCCGCTTTGAGACCGCTTTAGCTGCCCTGGCTCAGTGGTAGGGAATCCTGGGAATTGTAGTTTATTGTGGCACCAGAGCTCCCTGACAGAGAAGGTTCAATGTCTCACAAAATTACAGTTTCCTGAATTTCCTAGCGTTGAGCCAGGGCAGTTCAGGTGGTCTCAAACTGGATTATTTCTGCAGTGTATTTTACACCTTAAAATCACTTAAGACGCAAATTCAAAGATACAGCTGTGTTAGTCTATACAGTTGTTATGTAGACAGTATGATATTAGCTGAAAGAAAGAAATTGGCAGCATGAGCTTTCTTAGACTTGAACCTTCTTCCCCAAATGTATCTGAGGAAGTAGACTTGAGTCTACAAAAGTTCATGCTGCCAACTTCTTTCTTTCAGTTAGTCTCAAAGGGGCTACAAGATCTCTACATTAAGAGAGGAGAGGGATTTATAGTACCTTTGAGACTAACTGCAGTCCAAACACAGTGCTGAATACCACACCAAACTAGGCCATAACTCTATCCTACAGAAATCCGGGATTTGTAGTCTGTTGAGACTACATCTACCAGCTTGGTAGATGAAGGGAATGCTGTGGATATAGTATATCTTGATTTCAGTAAGGCTTTTGACAAGGTTTCCCATGACATTCTTGCAAACAAGCTTGTAAAAGGTGGGCTAGACAAGGTAACTGTTACATGGATTTGTAACTGGTTGACCGGCCGAACCCAAAGGGTGCTCAACAATGGCTCCTTTTCATCCTGGAGAGAAGTGACCAGTGGGGTCCCACAGGGCTCTGTCCTGGGCCCAGTGCTATTCAACATCTTTATCAATGACCTGGATGACAGAATTGGGAGCATACTTATCAAATTTGCAGATGACACCAAATTAGGAGGAATAGTTAATACTCCAGAGGACAGGATCAAGATTCAAAATGATCTGAATAGACTAGAAAACTGGGCCAAAGCTAACAAAATGAAATTCAACACAGAGAAATGTAAGGTACTGCACTTAGGGAGGAAAAATGAAATGCACAGATATAGGATGGGGGACACCTGACTGAATGAAACTACATGTGAAAGGGATCTAGAAGTCCAAGTAGACCACAAGTTGAATATGAGTCAACAGTGTGATGCGGCAGCTAAAAAGGCCAATGCAATTTTAGGTTGCATCAATAAAAGTATAGTGTCTAGATCAAGAGAAGTAATAGTGCCACTATATTCTGCTCTGGTCAGGCCCCACCTGGAATACTGTGTCCAGTTCTGGGCACCACAATTTTAAAAGGATGTGGAGAAACTGGAGTGTATCCAAAGGAGGGCGACTAAAATGGTGAAGGGTCTGGAAACCATGTCCTATGAAGAAGGACTTAGGGAGCTGGGGATGTTTAGTCTGGAGAAGAGAAGGTTAAGAGATGATATGATAGCCCTGTTGAAATACTTAAAGGGATGTCATATTGAGGAGGGAGCAAGCTTGTTTTCTGCTGCTCCAAAGAACAGGACCTGGAACAATGAATGCAAGCTCCAGGAAAAGAGATTCCACCTCAACATTAGGAGGAACTTCCTGACAGTAAGAGCTGTCCAACAGTGGAACAAACTCCCTCGGTGGAGTGGAGTCTCCTTTCTTAGAGGTCTTTAAGCAGAGGCTGGATGGCCATCTGTCAGGGATGCTTTGATTGGGATTTCCTGCATGGCAGAAAGGGTTGGACTGGATGGCCCTTGCGGTCTCTTCCAACTCTATGATTCTATGAGACACCAGAGTTCTATAACAGACCAGGCTGAATACCTCTCCAGTACCTCCCAGGATTCAGAGGGTAGACTCATAGCCGTTAAAGTGGTGTCAAACTGCTTTAATTCTGCAGTGTGAATACACCCTTGGTCTACTTACTCAGATGAGATACTTCACAGAAGTAGACCAAGCCTACAAAAGCTTATGCTACAACTTCTTTCACTCAGTTTAGTTTCAGATGTGCTACAAGATCCCTTTGCATATTTGTACTCAAGACTAACAAGGCTATTTTTATGAATTCTGTTAAGATAGGAGAGAAAGTGTTAGGGAGGAGAGGAAAGAAGGAATTCCCTGGTTTTGGAAAGTGCATCCTTAAAAGCTGAGCGGGGCTTGGTTAAGGAAATAATTAGAGTGTATCCTTACAATCAGGCTGAAGTCCTGAATGGATAAGAGGGGACATATTTGTGAAGTAGATACAACAAGAAAAAAAGACGAGAAACCTTTGGCACTGGCATTGTAGAATGGCTTGGGACCCCATATCTGTCCTGCCTATTTTGAACTATACTTCTCATCTCCTCAACTGTTGGGAAAGCTTGCTGGGGATGATGGGTAGTCCACTCCAGTAACATCTGGATGACCTTTGGTTTTCCATCCCTTCGTTACAGGGAAATGACACACTATAAGATGTATTCCTGTATGGCAGGGTGTTGGACTGGATGGCTCTTGTGATCTCTTCCAACTCTATGAAAACTTCATTCTTTGGACATAAATGTTTGTCATGGGAATGTTATTCACTAGTATCTCTTCACTTCAAAAATGCTGCTGCATTTAGTGTGTATGATAAGAAAAAGACAAATGATTGAAGACATGGTTAAGTGTCAGGTACAGGTATATGTCTACAGAGAAGAAAATAATTTAATGGGGAAAGGTGTTTAGGATGAGAAAGAAGCCATTTCACAGTAAGGTTAGACTGGCACTCTCCTCACTCTCTTTCTGCATACAGGTGAAGAAAACCTTATTCTTTCAACAGTCCTTTCGAGGACTTGAGTCTACACGGCTCATCCTGCTGAATCAATGTGCTGGATTTTCTATTTGTTATTTTTGTTGTGCTCTTTTAATGGTTTATGTTTTGAACTAGCTTTCATTCTTTTTGGAAAATTTGATTACTTTTTAACTTTTGTATTTCTTGAATATGTAAGTTTGTGGGGGTATTAAATCAGTTTTAAGCTGCCTTGAGTCCCAAACAGGGTAAAGGCTGGGATATAAATAAATATTATAATAATTATAATGCAAGTAATAATCATAATAAGGCAATGATAATTACGATAATTACAGTAAGGCAAAACAATTCTGTTAGACTATTTAATCATGCTAATAATGGTAACTCTGTGGAAATTGCCTTTGATGCAACACAGTCAGAGTTTTAGGGTACAGCCCTCAAGAAATTAAATGTTCACTACATGTACAAATGTTTACTAGAGACGGTTATACTTCTATGTATTGTACGCCCACATTTTCTTGGCTCAGCAAGTCTCAGCTAGAGCTTCTCTGAGAGCAAAGCCCACTTTTAAAATGAGTTTGTTCACTACAGATTACCTGCCAGCATGATGAGAGGCTCATTTGGGAAGTTGCCTTAAGCTGTACAGCGGGCACATGATGCCTTTCTGGGCTTACCGTATGTGATTCACTAGGACAGTCAGAAAGCTACCAGCAGAAACCACAGCTAGGATCCCTGCCTTGAGTCTAATGACATCAATTCTTCCCTGTACCTCTCAAATGCAATCCAGTTGCTCCTTGCACCTCCCAAAGTCCAGTTGAAACAAAGCATGAAACATCTACAGTTATGCCAACTCAACATGTGAAAGGAGTTACAAAGCCTAAGAACAGCCACTGAGAAAGCCCTCTCCTACATTTGCACCGAATGTGCCTGTGAAAATGGTAGGACAGAGAGAAATTGTAAAATATGGTCAGGTTCATAAGAGGGAATGCAGTCCTTCAAATATCTGTTGTTCACATCACTACAATACTAAGGTCCTAGTTTTAAATATTAGTCCATGCATGTTTGTTTTGTTGTAAGCTAAACTGATGTAACTGAGAATTTATTTCCAGTTAGCATGCTATGTTTCTTGAAAGAAAATTAAAAAAGGGCTACTTTGTAATACCAGTAACTTGCGTTTGGTGAGCCTTTGCACTGGATATCAAAGCACAGGGATTATACACGGTGTCTGAAAATTATATTCAGTTCTATTTATAATTTCAATTCTATATACAATTTAAATTGTAAAGATAATGTTTCAACACTCTATTTTAGAAATCTTACAAAACTAATGTGTCCCTTCTCTTTATTCTCTTACCAAGCTTGCTACTTTCTAGTTGTCGTGCGGCTCAAAAATATTACTGCATTTTACATCTATCTTATTATTTGGCTTTTTTACATCCTAAATCAGGATATTGCTATAGTTTCAGATATGTGAATTGAATATGGTAGGCTAAAATGAATTGCACTCTAGCTTCTGTACCCCTTTAGAAAATGCTTACTATTATGTCTCTTCACTATTGAAAGTCTGAATGTGGTGAGGTTTCAGCTGTGAGATTGCTGGTATTCCAGAGGCTTGTAGCTCATGTTTTATTTCTTTTATACACGCATTGGAGGCAGTAGGGATGTGTCTGGTACAGTCAACCCTCCTTATCCACAGATATTTTATCCATGGATTCAAGTATCCACAGCTTGAAAATAATTTTAAAAAACTATAAATTCCAAATAGCAAACTTTGATTTTCCATTTTATATGAGGAACACCATTTTGCTATGCCATTGTCTGTAATGGGATTTGAGTATCCATGGATTTTGGTATCCATGGGGGTCCTGGAACCAAACCCCAGCAGATAACAAGGACCAACTGTAGTTGTACTACATCTTATCTAGAACATGTTACAGACTTCAGAACTCTTACATTTCATGATTGCTGTGGTACACAGAAGTCAGTACCATGTTGCTTATCCACACTGCAGAATTATAGCAGTTTGATACCACTTTAAGTACCTTGGCTCCATCCTATGGAATCCTGAGAATTTGTAGTTTTATGAGGGACTTAGAATTCTCTAGTACACTCCCCCAAACTACAGGTTTTCACAACTACAAATCCCAGGATCCCATAGGATGAACTCATGCCAGTTAAAGTGGAACCAAAGTGGGATCAAACTGCTAAAACTGGGCAGCATGGACATACTCAGTATATGTTAAACAGTTCTGATATAAATGTAATGATGAAGAGTTCCAGGCTCTTATCAGGGATGGGAAGACTGTGGCTATCCAGCTGTTTTGGCCAACAACTCCCAACAATCTAACCAGCATAATCAATGAGGAGAGATGACAGGAGTAGCAGCCTGAGAGCATCTGGAGGGCCACAGTTGTCCACCATTCTTGTCTTACAGATTTAAGAAGAGGGCAGTACAAATGCACACCAACTGTCAACTGAGATAAGTTGCCTCTACCTAAAGGGAACTTGTAGCATCCTTGAGACTGTCTGAGAGAGAAAAATTGGTATTGTAAGCTTTTGTAGATTTAAGTCTACTTCATCAGATACACTCCATGCATCTGATGTAGATTTAAGTCTATGAAAGCTTATGCTAACAACTTGTTTGAGTCCCTTTGAGAGAAGACCCCTTTGTATGGCTATGTCGCTGAATGTTTCTACCTAAGGAACAGCACTCACAAGTGCTGCTGTTGCATTTTCAGTTCCTCTTTATAGCAAAATCTCCTAGCTTTGCAAATTCCATCTGAGTTGATTTCAGAGCTAAGTAAGCAGTTGAACAATTCCCTGTTAGATTTCTGTCTAAACAAACCCACACTCAGTAGTAGGTCAAATGTGGGAAGTCAACTATGGGGGCTTTCAGTCTGCTGAGTTCAAAAGTGGGATCCCTACTTTGCCAGAAGAGGATGTAAGTTCCTGTAATGTTTGCAGGGGTTGAGCCTTAAGGCTTGACCAGTTTGTTGGTGCTGTTTCATAGAATATTATAAATAGAATAATAGAATCATAGAGTTGGAAGAGACCACAAGGGCCATCCAGTCCAACCCCCTGCCATGCAGGAAATCACAATCAAAGCATCCCTGACAGATGGTCATCCAGGCTCTGCTTAAAGGAAGGAGACTCCACCACTCTCCGAGGGAGTGTGTTCCACCATCGGACAGCCCTTACTGTCAGGAAGTTCCTCCTAATGTTGAGGTGCCTTCAAGTTGCTTATTGACTTATGATGATCTCATGAATTTCATAGAGTTTTCTTAGGCAAGGAATACTCAGAAGTAGTTTTGACAATTCCTTCCTCTGAAATCTAGCCTACAGGGTCTACTATGCTTTCAAAACATTTATTTGGGATTGAGGCTAAATTAAGATATGCTACATCTTCAAACTATGTCAGATTTAAGGGTTGCCACAGTATTACTTAATAATTTTTTAGTATTTTTAGTGTTGTTTTAGTATTTATTTTTATTTAAATGTCCCTCATAATATGAATTTCTGAAACGAGGATGGAGCAAGCTTGTTTTCTGCTGCTCCAATGAACAGGACATGAAACAATGGATGCAAGATACAGGAAAAGGGATTGCATCTAAATATTAAGAGGAACTTCCTGACAGTACATGTTGTTTGACAGTGGAACACATTCCCTCAGAGACTTATGGAGTCTCCTTCCTTGGAGGTTTTTAAACAGAAGCCAGATGGCCATCTGTTGGGGGTGCTTTGATTGTAAGTTCCTGTATGGCAGGGGGTTAGACTGGATGGCCCTAGTGGTCTCTTCCAACTCTATGATTCTATATGTCTTATTATGTTTCTCTGTAAATCCAGCATTGTTGCCATGCGGCTTACCACATGCTATCTTCCCTTATCTGTGTCCTTGATACATGGTGGCTGTGAATTCCTCTTCACTGGCTGAGCTAATCCCACTTTCCTTTTTTTAAATTGATCAGCTTTCCTGACTGTTCTGGGGATCAAAAGTCTACATATAGATCAGAAGTTATATATGAAAGACAACTAGTACTTGGGCACTCATCTGGACTAGGATATGTATTTGGCAATGGCAGGAGACAGATTTCTTGACTAAACTGAACTGGCACAGGGTTTTGCAATAGCATGTAGTCCCAAGAAATAATAAATATACATTTTAATAGATGTAAATAAAGGTGACCAAGAGACAGTAATGCTTAACCTTTGTACAGTGCTTTCAAATGTTCATTGTGGTTCACATATATTATCTAGCTGTAATCTTTGCAATAGCCCTGTAAAGCAAATCATTATTATCTCTCATATGGCAGAATTGGGGCAGAGAGAGAATTAAAGCTGACAGAGCGGCTTACCTGCCGGTGCATCCTGTCAAAGGGCCTTTACTACACACAATCCAATGGCAGCATGCAGCTACTCAGCCTTTCCCTTCTCTGATTTTCTTTGCTATGAAAAAACAAAAAGACAGAAAAAATAGAGAAACACGGGACAACTGCTAAGTGAGCACTACATTGTCTGGACTTTCCTCCAACTTCCATGAATAAAGCACTTTAATTTCACAGTAAAAGCTTCATCTGGAAACACAGAAAGATGGTGTCTTGTGAGCACATGCCACAGGCAAAAATTTAGCTAGAAACACCTGTCCTCACTAACTCTCACTATAGAGGTGATTAGCAATGGGTGATAGGGAGGGATGTACTATGGAGAGTAACTTGAGAGAATGTGAATGCATTGATTCCTTCGGAGTGGCCACAGGAATGTACTTCAATTAACAAAGTACAATCCTCCCTCCGTTTTCATGGGGGATCCATTCCAGCCCCCCCCCCCCCCGAAAAAACAAAAAACACACATATTCAAGCCCTATTTACTTGAATGGAAGCACGCTCTCCTGAAGGCGTGCAAGTGTGCACGACAGGCATGCGCCCCATTTTAATCCCCTCCATTCACCGCCCGTAAATAGTTAAGGGGTGCAGATAGAGTGAGGAATGTAGATTTGTTATTGGACATTACTACTTTAAAAGAAAATTGGTCCCGGAGGCAGAAGTAACATGGAAAGAAGAGGATAAGGTTTCAAGGATATTTTCTTGTACCAGCCTCTGTTTTTCACATGCTTCCCACTCTGGTGGCCAAACTTAAAGATTTATTTTTCAACATGGTGTGGGTAGCAGTTGAGGATGACTTACCTGTTTTCCCATTTCCTCTCTGTTTTGCTGTTCATGTATGCTCAGTACAGGATTCTGGAGGCAGCTGGTGTTTACCTTGCCTGTTGTAGACAGGCATATATAGCTACAATGGGATTAGCTAGAGTAGAATCTTCCTCTTTCCCAGATCAAGCTTCATTGCATTTTTTTACTGCAGACACACTGCTGCAATCTAGCAGTTGTGCTTCTCCAGCCCTCTTTTACCTTGTCCCAATGCAGATGTTGTTAAAAAATACAGCTAGACAGAAGACAAAGTAGAAAAGGTGTGGCTGGGATTGTGTAAAATGACTTTGCAAAAAATAAATAAAAGAAGTTCTGGGCACCACAATTCAAAAAGGACATTGAGAAACTGGAGCGTGTCCAAAGGAGGGCGACTAAAATGGTGAAAGGTCTGGAAACCTTGCCCTATGAGGAACAACTCGGGGAGCTGGGGATGTTTAGCCTGGAGAAGAGAAGGTTAAGAGGTGATATGATAGCCCTGTTTAAATATTTGAAAGGATGTCATATTGAGGAGGGAGCAAGCTTGTTTTCTGCTGCTCCAGAGAACAGGACCCGGAACAATGGATGCAAGCTACAGGAAAAGAGATTCCACCTCAACATTAGGAGGAACTTCCTGACAGTAAGGGCTGCTCGACAGTGGAACACACTCCCTCGGAGTGTAGTGGAGTCTCCTTCCTTGGAGGTCTTTAAGCAGAGGCTAGATGGCCATCTGCTGGGGATGCTTTGATTTGTATTTCCTGCATGGCAGGGGGTTGGACTGGATGGCCCTTGTGGTCTCTTCCAACTCTTCTTAGAATTCTATGATTCCATGAAGAAGAAATTTTTGGTTAGACATCTGGAATAAAATTCTGTTTGTGTGCCACAGTGAATAATGTCCTTGGTTTAGGAGTATAAGTGGAACTTACAAACATGCAATTCTGTATTATTTCCCCCTTCTCTTATCCAAGGACTATTCTGTATCTTCACATTTGTTTCTGGCCTAGTCTAATTGTACATACAGTGCCATGTAAACTGCCTTGATCGAAGGAACGGCGGTATATAAATAAAGACTCACTCATTCATTCATTTATTCATGTAGCTATTGGATACCCACCTGGGGCACACAAATTTGTTTTGCTGTACCTGCTCTGTGAATCGTTGAATCTGAAGAGACCACAAGGGCCATCCAATCCAACTCCTGTTGCACAGCAATATCCAATCAAAGCACCTAACAGATGGCCATCCAGCCTCTGTTCAAAAACCTCCAAAGAAGGAGATTCTACCACATTCAGAGGCAGTGTGTTCCACTGTTATGCAGCTCTTACCATCAGGAAGTTTTTCCTAATCTTTAGATGGACTTTGCAAACATTTTAACATTCTTATTTAATTCTTTTTTAAAAAAATCTTATTACTGTAACCCTGGAAAGGTTGTGTGGCAGCTATTATTTCAGCATCAGTGGGGACAAAAACAACATTCCTAGGAGGAGTTTGCTTGCAGTGATACAGATTAGAATCTTGAGAACTGGTTGTGATGAAAAGTTATGTGGTTTGTGCTGTTCTTCAGAGGCAGCAAGACCAACTAGAACAGTACCTGTTCCTGGAACATTGGCAGGGGATTACTACTAGTCCCTAGGGTTGCTAGAGTAAAAACTATAGAGGAATTCTGGCTCCACAGAAGAAAAAATTTCAGCAGGTGCTGCATGTCCTGTAGATAATAAGCAGCACCTACTCAAATTCCACACAGTTATTAATGGTACAGTTTTCACTTTAGCAATCTTACCAGTGCCCCACACGAGATAGTTTGCAATACATTGAGCTACAGTTCATAATAATATTTCACCAAAGTTAGAAATTGTCAGTGGAATGTAGAGGACAGCTTGGGAATGTTCAGTTTTGGGTGTCTCTAGCCGTGCTATAGTAGAATTCTGGGAATTGTTGCCCTCGAAAAGCAACTCTCCCAAATTCTAAGATAGAGTTTCTGCAAAGACATGGATGTTTCTTTTTCTCTGGATGAGAGGATGGTGTGTGGACAGAAAGTGGAGATAGTGGAGAGGTAAACTTAGGGAAAACCCTGTGATAAGTTCACTCTAGGGTGGCCACAAGTTGGAAACAACATGAAGGCACACAACAAAACAACAAGGACAGGGAGCTGGAGCTGAAGGTGTCCCTGACATTGGAAGGTATGCTGGCCTATCAACCAGTTTGGCAATTGCTGAAGGAGACCATAATAGCCATATGTGACAGGACCAAATCCTCCTGCAGAATTTCTTTTCCATCTTAGTCTACATTTGAATATTCTAATTACAGGAGACACAGCAAATGTGGCCTCTGGCTTTTAATTACTTTTTAAGGTTCTCAGGCCAAACTGGAGGGTGTGTCATGTCAAGGCAAAGATGTGGCTTCTGCAAAAGTTACTGGCTTTTTAAAACTAGATGTGAGCTGTGGGAGAATTTAGCCACAGCATGACACAAATAACTTCTGTCAACATACCAACTTCTGAATAGCAGCCGTTGGCTCTTAGCTTAGGTCTCTCTGTGTTGCACGTATTTTGGGGGTTAGATGCAGTTATAACCAGCAGCACATCTAATCTCCACAGTCCACACATACCAGGGGCTCATGTCAACGCCAGGCTCCTAACATCAAAATGGCTAATAGGACAGCTGAAGAAAAAGTAGTGCTTCAGTGGGGATTCTTCAGTACTTTGTACAGTACTTGTAGTCTGTGCAACGTTTGTAGCAGTTTTGCATAGTTTGAGTCTTTCAGCCAAGGCAGAAATTCAGGGTAGTTCCATCTTCTCTGCACACTTACTTTTTTGAACTACAGCTTCTAGAATCCTTTAGACAGCATGGGCAGTGGCAGGCAGTGGGAATTATAGTTTAGACTCCCAGTGGATGAAAGCAGAAAGCAAGATTCCCAAGATCTTACCCTTTCACTTTATGGATCTTATCACCATTTATTCATGTGCAGAGAAGACAGTGCTCTTGTTGTCTAAGGTGGCATTGTCCCCTGTTTTATAGGCAGACATATATTTGAAGGCCTGTCAGAATGCAGTCATCTGATTAAAACTGTCCTTTGAAAAACTGTCCAGTCCATGTCCAGTTAAGAAGCAAAGGAAATGACCTTGAAGCTGACCATCAACAATTGTCACCTGGATAACAGACCCACCAGGACTAGAAGCCAATTGGTTACATTCCCCTCTATTATTATGATGACATTTATTGCTTTTCTATTTAAATTTGCATCTCTATAAAAAAACTCAAAAATGTATACAAATCGCAACCTTTTTTTCCTGGGGGGGGGAGTGCATTGCATAAATATATACTTTATTCTTCTCTGTAGTAAAGAGTCGAATTGATTCTAATATGAACTAGGGCCATGATGGTGAACCTATGGCATGCATGCTAGAGATGGCACGTGAAGCCATTTTTCAGGGCACATGGAAGGCAGGGATGAGAAAGAACAGGGGGAAGAAGTCCTGCCCCAGGAGGGTGGAAGTTCTGCCCCAGAAGTCTCTCCACTGACACCAGTAACTGCCAGTGCTGGAGCACCTTTTAGTTTGGGCACTCGGCCCCTAAAAGGTTCACCATCACTGTTAGCAGACTGTAGAAAAGAACCACATTAGTCAAATGTAGCATAGTGAAATATTTCCCTCTACTCAAAGTGCTTTCTTCATACCTTTTCCTCCTAGAATGCCCTTTTGAGATGAGTGGTATTTGCTCAAGTATTATGTTCTGGACTGGTCTTGTTCTTTTGGAGCCTGCATGTTCTGTTCTTCAGTCTATACTCAAAGGCTTCCAGAAAGTAAGCTCCTAGGCTTGCTTAGTTAGGAGTACATCCTAGTGAACACAGTGGGGTATTTCCAAGTAAACATGGATTGGAGTTTTCAAAATGTAGTGGTGTGAGTCAGTCATAGCAAAATAATAAAGTTATAGTAACAGCCTTAAAATGACTAGATTTATTATAGTATGAGTGTTCCTAATAAAACAACCCACTTTATCAGGTGCATGGAGTTTTGTTGTAGAGGGTCACATGGTTGAGAGTGATGTGAACCATCAAGTCCACATTTGGATGAAGGATTCCCCCCCTAAACATTTCTATATTTCTAAACATTTCTAAGCCTGATGGGTTTTTTCCCCCACCAGAGTTTGCTGCTATCCTTATTTGTTTGTGTATGCTGCAGCACTTAAGCCTGAAGGAGCCAGCATGGTGTAGTGGTTTGAGTGTTAAACTACAACTCTGGAGAGTAGAGTTCGATTCCCAACTCTGCCATAAACCCACTGGGTGATTTTGGGCAAGTCACATGCTCTCAGCCTCAGGAAAGCAATGGCAAACCTCCTCTTAACAAATCTTGCCAAGAAAACCCCAGGATAGGGTAATCTTAGGGTCTCCATAAGTCAGAAACACTGTGAAGGCAGACAGCAGCAACAACAACAAAAACAACATTTGCCTGAATATTAGTAATAAAGGAGCTGGTACAGATGACAGTGTTTTTAAGCAATCCGAGTTATGATTAGGCATTAGATCAGATGTTGTTTTGGGTAGTTCTTTTCCAGTGTTTGCTTGGCCCCGAAAATGTTGCTATTCACAGTAGAAATGTGCTTTCTTCTGTGTTGATGCCACACAGTTATAATTGACTCTTACAAATGATTGTTTTGTGGTAGTGGTGGTGTGCCTTCAAGTAGTTTCCAATGTACTGTACTGTATAGCAACCCTAAGTTGAACATGGGGTTTTCTTAGCAAGATTTATTCAGAGGAGGAACCCTGGTCTCCAGAATCTCAGTCCAACACTCAAACAACTATGCCATGTTGGCTCATGAATTTTGTGAAATATTGCTTAACTATGAATAGCTCATTGTTTGCATATTTTTGTAGAAGAGTATTTTGGATGCTCAAATACAGATTTTATTCCAGCTGGCTATTTAAAAACAATGTTCAACTTACATTTTCAAATAAATTAGTCTCTTGTGCTGATTATGTCTGTATGTGGTGGGATAGTAAACCTATTTGTGTGCCTTGTGGGAAGCCCTCCTGTAAAGCTGAGTTGAGTGGAGAACTCAAAATATGGCCTTGCACACATGTATTTTGTCATAAAACCTTCTGTAAACATCAGCCATGACAGATGAAGTTATCTGTCCCTTGTTTTTATGGCTGACAGAATAGTGTCAAGAAATTTACTTTATGATCAGTGTAATAGACATGATGCAAATGGACTGGGGAGGCGAGATTCTACCAAGCAATTGCAGGTACATAATTTATCTTCTATACAGGAATGGCTGACAAAGGAATAGTTCTGGAAGGAGATGACGCAGTTCTTCAGTTGGTTCCAACCAGATAAATGGTTTTAGGACTCCTTCAGATGCAGCCAGGTAAAAATGCCAAATGGGCCAAAAACAGGGACAAGGAGTGGCTAATTAGTATCAGAACAGAAGGACAAGGATATAGGGGTAAGGAGTGGCATAATAATTAACAGAACACAGTATAGTTACAGTGGATACTTGGGAGTGGTGGTGGAAATAACACAATTGAAGGTATGCATTTGTTTGTTTTACACAGAGCAGAAACATTCCTTTAAAAAACTGATGCAAAGCAAGGGTGGAATTCAGAATAGGCCAGTCTAATTAGCTGCTGTTATCATAGAATCTCAGTATTTAACTTTTTAATTGTGTTAGGTTAGCATTAAAAATTAGAAAATTATTTTCATTTTCGTCAGAAGACATAAACAGACAAACTCCCACACCATTCTCCATATTAAATTGTTTCATCTAGGCCTCTAAGTTTTCTTGTCAATTTGACTTGCTCGGGTGCTTAGCACTGAATGAAGGCCTCCAAGTAGACATGATTTGATATAATCTTTCAGACTAAAGATCTGAATTAGCAGTCCATTCACTTTGATGAAGATGAGACAAGAAAACTGGCAGGAAAAGAACTTGGATAATACCATCTCTGGGAATGTACCTTCTTCAGAATTCTGTCCCTGAGGCAGTCTGCTTGAGATCAAGGCACATAAGGCTACTTTAATGGTCTCTCCTGTCTGCATTGATTTCCATCCCAAAACTCTGAAAGGCCTAGCAAACTTCATTGATACCTTTTTACTTGATGGACATGTCAAATTCTGGGAAAATTTTCACAGATTTCCTCCTAGGAGGCACAACTGAAAGGAACAGTAGTTGCTAAGGTTTCAAACAAATGTAGGCATGCGGGGGCAAGGGGTTGGAGGACCACACTGTGCCCTTTGGGGCACTGCTAGAGCTTTGGAAGGCTGCCCCATCCTGCTGCAACCATTTTGGCTGACCAAAAGAGATGTTGCATCATACCTGGTTCCTTTTTGGGGCTTAAGCTTAACTTCAGAATCCCAGAAACAATTTTATTTTGCAGTGTTTGCCATTATTTCTGTATTTTTAGCCGATTATGAAGGGAGGAGTGCTGGTGGACTTGGAGGTGCTCCCACTAAAGGCCACGATTGGACTGGTTCTCACCCTCATTTTGAAGTCTTGGGTGGCATTTAAAACCTATGCTAAAACATGGTCTTACATTGCCAACATTTTGTAAACTTCCTGCTTTTGAACATTACACATTTTGTTATTTGTTGTTAACTGCCCTCAAGTTGAACCTGACTCATGCCAATCCTGTGGCCGAGACATCTTCATTTTACTGAACACAAAACACTGATTACAAAGTAAGCTACTGCGCTTAAGTCGCTTGTAAAAATGCCCTTTGCCTTGAAGTATGAAGTAGTTTGCTCTTCTGCCAATAGAAGGAACTAAATCTGAGTCTGTCTTTTAAGTAGATATAAGTATAAAATTGCCCATCATGATAGTGAAGAATTTTGACTGAATTCTCATCTATGAATGCTCATGTCTGGAGGTCAAGAGCTCATAAATAGAAGAGATAACAATGGGGTGATTAAACATCAGGTTTACATTGTCCTACTGCTGATTTTAGGCAGAGGAGAAGGAAACTGGCAAGCATTCAGTTTAGGGTTTGTAGTAGTAGTAGTAGTAGTAGATCATTAGCCATATGACCTAAGTCGCAGTCTGAAAAAGAAACTTCCAAGCTCTGCACCAAACACTTACCTGGGGGAGTACAAGGCTGTGGATTGTCATTTGTATTGCTTAAGTGCAACAAAGGAAAACACTCTCAATTTCAGATGTGCTTCTCTGGTGCATAAAATACCCCCTTGGTTGTTAGAAAAGAATGATGATGTGCATCACAGGTGCCAATGAAATATAAGGGATGTGGAACCCAATTTTCTTGGTTTACAAAAATGACAAGAAAAAATGGGTATTCCTTCAAGCCTGCAATATGAAGAGTGATCCCCAAACTGGAAAGATACATGAGTTTGGAAAATGTCTGTTGAGAACTCTTAAGAGGTCTTGTGGAATCTGTAGAATTCTGTCCTTTGCTCAGAATGAATAAGTGTGGTAAACTCCAGTGCAGTAGTTTCCATATGTTTTTACTAAGGGAACTAATTATCTATATGGTTAGTTACAAATATGTACATGTCTGCTCAGAAGCAAATCCTACTAGATTCAGTGAAGCTTACTCCCAGATAAATAGGCGTAGCACTATGGCTATATCTCTGACTTTAACCTGTTACTCCATCCTAAAATTACAGCACATCCTTCCCATCTGCAGGGGTTTGGTTCTATCTCCCCACCACCCTGCGGATGAAAAAAAAAAAACCCTGTGCATATCCAAGTCCCATTAGTGAATAGGTGTATACTTGCATAGAGGTATACTCACACATGCACAAAACCACATCAAGGCCAACCTGGGCTACAGATGTGAAGGTCCGTGGAAAAAGCTGACTTCCGACTTCAAAAAAATGTTGGTGGAGCGTGGCTGGGACCCAGCTTGGACCCAGGCTGATGGCAGGTGGCGATTTAGCATGTGATAATCCCTGCTTCCATTCTGCCTCCTGGCTGCAGTCTGGGATGCTTGAGGCAGTTTTAAAGTTCATGTGATAAGCTCCTAGGATACTTGGAAGAGACTTGGTTTAAATCACCTCTTCAGTCATCCTAGACAACTTGATCAAAGCTTGAGTGAGGGCCAGGTTATGTCCTTTTCACTCATCAATACTAGCTGAAGAAGGACTTATCAGTCTGTGCACTTCGCAGTGTTCCCCTTACTGTTAAAATGTGTTGGTCAAATGTTTGCATTTCCTAAATATTGCTTAAACTTTTATCTGAATTCAGCAGTGTGATCTGCCCTGTGTGGGCCTTGCTTCTTTTTTGTGCAGTTACGATCTGCATAGAAAATAAGCCAGCGGTCCTCTTTGGGCACTTGTTTGGGACCACATTGCTGAGAGAAGATAATTTTACATGTGACCAAATAGAAGCTTAGAGGTCTTGCTTGAGTTGTGTCCTCTGACATTACAATAAGTAGTATCTAGGTCCTATTCCATAAAACTTTCATCCTGCCTATTTAGTTTTTTGGCACATATGGCTGAAGTTTGTTTCCAGGCTACAAAATAGATGCATCATCTGCCTAGCAGCTGATAGGGTTATTTTGAAAAATGAATGTACAGTCGGCCCTTCGTATACACGGATTTTTGATACACGCATTCAAGCATCCACGGTTTGAAAATGTTCCAAAAAAAATAATAATTCAAATCTCAAACCTTGATTTTCCATTTTTTCCCTAAGGGACACCATTCTGAAGTCAAAGGCTTTCATGGCTGACATCCATAGATTTTTCTGGGTTTTTCGGGCTATGTGGCCATATCCTACATTCCATCTTTTTGACCAGGAGGAATTTAAAAATGTCCTCCATTTTAAGCATGACTAAGAAGCATGAATTTATATTTAGTTTTTTTAGCTTTTATTTTGTGATGGCCAACATTTTTCTTGACTGTCCTACATTTTGCGGTGCCTCCTTTGTGGTTAAGACAGGTCACCCTCCTGTCAACTTATGGAGACCACAAGAATTTTATCCTTAAGCAGGGAATATTCAGAGGTAGTTTTGCCAGTTCCTTCCTCTGAAAGGAAGCACTTGGTATTTGGTGGTGGTCTCCCATCCAACTACCGGTGTATTCATTTTTAGCTGTGCCTGTGATTGGTATGGTGAAGTGGCTTGTAATACATACAAACAGCAATGTTGTCATAGCACAGAACCATAACAACATAAAATCATAATAAACCGCAACATGAAATCAGCCTGGTTTCATGTTCTCAGTGTAATTTGTGGAGGTAGTTATCTGAGAAAATCATAGAATCAGAGGTGGAAGGAACTGTATGGGCCATTTAATCCTACAACCCTGACATGCAGGAATACACAACTAAAGCAGTCCAGAGAGATGACCATCCAACCTCAGTTTAAAGACCTCATTAGAGACTAAAACACATTTTCCTAAGTGTAGATAGTTGAAATAAATCTTCTATATAGATAAGTAAACTTTGATTCTTAATTGCAATGTAAGTGATAATACCAAGCAGCCTCCATATAATACCAAAATGTCCTGAGAACCAACAGAGTAAAATTTTCCATTCTGTTTTTCTTCACTAGTGTAGCGTCAAACAAACCAAGCAAGCTGGGCAACAAAATGTTGCAATATACTGTCACCTTTTAATAAGCAATGTCCTTGAGGATATCCTCATCTGACAGACCATTGTTCACCACAGGACCTCATGCTGTGCTCTTAGTTTTCAATTATTCTTTTAAAAGTGATCATCAAGAGTTCAGTTCTACGCAACATGATTGGTCTTCACTGGCCTTTTTTTAGTGGGGGAAAACACTCTAGGTGATTGATGCCTCCATATTTCTTTGAAAAAGCTTTGTTTTGGCCCATTTCTATTATCATTCTTCACTTAAATTTGCTAGTAGCAGGAGTGATGTGTTAACAGAATCCTACTTCCCAACAAGGAAAGTTGCAATTCTGGGATGCTGCAATTGCTGTTCTACAGTTAGGTTGATTAATATCAATTAGCTTGATAGGACTGACATGAAATATCCATACCAGCAACAAGAAATAGCTGAAGAACATGATAGTCTTAGGTTTTCCTTTGAAGAATCTTTACATTTTAGAATCAAAGAAAAAATGGTTTTGAGAAAATCAAGTGGGAACTTGGAGTAAATGGGAGGCTGAATTTAGCATCAAGGTACAGTGTACTTCTAAAGAAGGTTTCAGCAACGACATAAGGTTCATCATAAGGTTCAACACAGGGACATTGGCATCCTAATGTTTATTCTGGTAAAGCATTTGAGCCTTGTTTCCTTTCCTTGGTGTTTCTCCAAACTGCTTGATTCTTCTTCATGTATATAAATTAGTATCTTCACAATGAAAGGGATGCATGATAATTTTGTTAGCATGTCCATGTCTTTTTCTAGTTTCTTTTCATGTGAGAATAGGTGAGCCTGTGCACTCTTTTATACTTGTTGATTACAAATGTGGATTTTTTTTCTCTCTCTCTTTTTTGTTTTGTTTATTTTGATCTACTTGGTTGAGAAAAGGTAGGGAGGTAACTGGAATTAGGCATTTCATCAAAGTCACAATCCTTTCCCCAAAACACAGCAATTGGTAAAATATTATAAGATGGGTGTCAGTCACTCTGTGATATTAAAACCAAGTTCAAGAGACCTAAATCTAATTGCTGATCCCAAGTATTGAATCAGTAGGATTTGTGTGTTTGTTTGACTATTCAACAATTAATTAAATGGGTATATTCCAGCTGGATTTAGTAATTGGATAGTGTAGGGCTATTTGTGCATAAAATAAAATAAATAATAAAAATTTTATTTATATGCCGTCCTTCCTACGATCAGGGCGGCTTACATCAGATTAAAACACAGTGTACAAACAGATTAAAATCCACAACAATAAAATCAAAACAAACAGGCAAAAAGCCCCATAGCCCAACCTCTTGGCCACGGAAGAGGAGGGAGGCCCACAGGATTTTTATTCGGGGAATGCCTGTTGGAATAGGAAGGTTTTAAGATCCTTCCTAAATTGGGCCAGGGTAGTAGACGAGCGGAGCTCTGTGGGCAGCGCATTCCAAAGGGCTGGGGCAGCTATGGAAAATGTCCTCCGTGTACTGGAGACTAACCTAGCCCCAGGCACCTTCAGTAGCTGCTGCCCAGACGTTCTGAGGATGCGAGGCGGAATGTACGGGGAGAGGCAGTCCGTTAGGTATCCTGGGCCCAAGCCATTTAGGGCTTTATAGGTAATTACCAACACCTTATATTGAGCTCGGAAGTGGATGGGCAGCCAATGGAGATCTTTTAAAACCGGTGTTATATGGCTGGCCCTGGGAGCACCAGTGACCAGCCGGGCTGCCATATTCTGCACCATTTGAAGCTTCCGAGTTTGGTATAAGGGTTGCCCCATGTAGAGTACATTGCAGAAATCCAGTCTCAAAGTTACCAGAGCATGTACAACAGTTTCTAGGTCCCTCTGGGCCAGGTATGGGCGCAGCTGGCGAATCAGCCGAAGCTGATAACAGGTGCTCTTGACCGTCGCATTCACCTGAGCAGTCAGGTGAAGCGACGAGTCAAGAAGCACCCCCAGACTGCGCACGGAGTCCTTCACAGGGAGCGTGACCCCGTTCAGGACAGGTGGAACCACCGCCATTCCTGGACCAGGAGAACCTATCACTAGTACCTCCGTTTTCTCTGGATTCAATTTGAGTCGGTTTTCCCTCATCCAGCCCATTACTGACTCTAGACAGGCCACAAGAGGAGAGACGCCATCCCCAGTCACTGCATCAGTCGGAGACATAGAGAAGATGATTTGGGCATAGGCAGGAGGAAGGGATACCTTTGGAAATGATCAAAACAAAGCACATCAGACAGTGGGAGCAAGTATCTCATTGCTTCTGGTACGATTTTGAAGTCCCTGAGAAAGTGTATAATTAACTCAGTCACTGTTTTGATGCAGTTTTGAACCATGTCTTGTGTGCATTTGAACAAACATTCAAAACAATCAATAACATTTACTTTATATTCCATTCAATCCTAACATGACACTAGAGCCTGCAAGACTGGCATAAGCTAAATGTCTATTGCATAAATGTATTACAGATCTTTATGAGAAATTTCCATGTCAAATGTGTCTGGGGGAGAAAAATTTCAAGTTTACTTTTGGGAAGGAATATGAAATGTCCCCACTTGTATTATTAAACAAGAGCTACTAGACACAACTGCAGTAGCTGTGTTTCAGTAGAGTGTGCATAATCCTATAGATTTTTTGCACACTGCCAGTGACGGTGGCAGAAGCTGAAACCTAGTCTTCCTCAAAAACTGCATATGTTTGACTATTGGACAATAGTGGTTAATAGCCATCTTGCTTATAGAGTAGGAACCTGCAAAAGAAATGGATTTGGGGGGGGGTTATTAATGATTCTGCAATTAAAGCTTTAATGTTAGCATTTATAGTATTGTCCATTACAATAAAAAATAAAGACACTGACCAGGTGATCCCTTGAATAATGACCAGAAGCTTTAAAAGCAGTTAGCAGAATTGTAGGACTATCAGGCTAGGAATTGTTATTAAACAAAAATAGCAAACACTCCCCCCTCCCCCCAAAATGTAGTGTCTAACAATAATTTCAGTAGAGAAGTAAAGCAAACATTTTTATGGCTTATGAGACAGTTTGTGTGAGATGAAGAATTATGGTCTTAGTGCAAGAAACGATGCAGTATTACTAATTTGTAATGCTCCATCCCATGATGGATAAGTTCAAATTCTTTCCCTGTCTGTCCCCTTTTATGATTCTTTATATTTAGAGTTGGACTGGACCACCCATCAATAAGAAATTAATCTCAGTAAGGGAGGACACATGCATGATCACCCAAGTTTATGCTGTAGACCCATGCTTTTTACGCTATTTGACTGGCAGTTGTCCCCCTCAGTGTGCTAGAAACTGGTACTTTATTTTTGCCCACTGGCTACAATTGGTCCTTTCCTGCAAACTCTTTTTTTCTTTTCTTTTATTAAACAATATGAACACATACAACATTTATACACCAACTCGCATTGCATATAACAAATAACAATTCAATCCCCCCACCCCCCATAACCAGCCCCCATCATTCTCATAATCATACCTTCCTTCTTCCTTCTTCCTTCCATACCTTCAATCATTCGACAAATTAAAAAGACTTCCAAAGCAAACCCAAACCGTTTCATTTTCTTACTGTTTCCTTTCTACTTTTCCTTCTTTATTTATTTTAAATATCTGTAATTTCCAATTATCTATTTGACGCAATAACTTGTATATCCGTAATGCCCAATAGATTAATTGTGATATTTACTTAAACTGTCTTTTCTTATTTTATTTTATTTTCCTTTAAGGAAGTTATTATATCAATTTGATTGGATATACATAATCAGTTCTCTTTCAAGAAGCCCTTGTCAATTTTGTTTTGGATATTTGGCCATTTCTCAGAAATATAATCAATAATTCTTTCCCAATCTTCTTTTTCTATATTGCCTTCCTTCCTTCCCTGATCTGAGTAATATCGAGTGTTTCCTCTGTCCTCCAATTTTTTTGATGCCAAATCCGTTTCCATCAAATCCAATAGTTTAAAAACCCATTCTTCCATACCAATTTCTTTACTAATTTTTACTAATCGTGCTACAGTCAACATATAGAAAATTATTCTTCCGTGTTTCCTTTCGGTTTCATCTGGTATCATATTTAACAGAAGGATTTCTGGTTTGAGACTTAAGTTTAACTTGCCAATTTCCTGTATTCCATTTCTAATCATTATCCAAAATCTCTTAGCTTCTTCACACTCCCACCACATGTGAAAGAAGGTTCCCTTTTAATTTTTACATTTCCAACACCGATTTGATCCATTTCCGTATATTCTTACCAATTTATCTGGTGGTAAATGTCATCTGTAAATAATTTTATAATATTTTTCTGTAATATCTTGACAGATAGAATATTTAAGTCTTACTTTCCAAGAATTTTCCCACTGTGACAAGTCCAAAGCTTTTTTACAGTCTACCGCCCATTTTATCATATTATCTTTTATGATTTCCTTTTCCAACCAGTATTCTAACAATTTCTTATATATAGCCGATAAAGCACCCGACTTTCCCCCCTTTAACATAATTTTCTCTAATTCCGTTGTTTTCCCTGTAAATCCTAGGGTTTTTTTTTTATCTTCTCTGAATTTGGATTTGATTTGATGATACAGAAACCAATTACAATTATGGCCCTCCTCCCTTAATTGTTCCAAAGGTTTTAAAACAAAATCATCCTTTTTCTTAACTAGTATATCTTCATATGTCATTTCTGTTCATCCGGTAGATTTTTCAAAAGGTCAAATATCGCTTCATGGGAGGAAAGCCATAAGGGGGTTTTCATACTAATCCATCTCCTATACTTGGTCCAGATTCTATACATTGATGCTCTAATATAGTGGTTTTTAAACCCCTGGTGGGCTTTTATTTTTTCGTAATATAAATACGCATGAAACCCAAACCGAAGGTCATGCCCTTCTAGTTTTAATAGTTTTTTGTTTTCAAGATTTAACCAGTCTTTCAACCACAACAAGGCACTTGCATCAAAATATAATTTGATGTTGGGGACTGCAAATCCTCCTCTTTCTACACTCTCAAATAAATAAAGTTGTTTTATTCTTGGTTTTTTTTCCCAACCATATGAATTCTGCTAGTTTTTTCTGCCAATCATGCAATGTTTTATCCTTACAAATAATTGGTAGTGCTTGAAATACAAATAGGATTTTAGGAATTACATACATTTTAATAGCTGCAAACTCTTAAGAGACCAGTAGCTGCTAGCTCAGGGACTGGTCCTGGTCTAAGGGCCACCACTTTGAGTAACAGTGCTATAAAGTATAACAGTACCGGGATGGGTGTAGAAATAAAGCTGGAATCTGGAAATGAAGACTCTTCTTGTGATGCTATAACTACCCTTGTGTCAAATTCTAGTACAGTGGGCCCACCAGATTGACAGGCTAGTGATCTGCAGATTTGACCGCTTGTGAATTGCCACGTCCCATATTATTCAGTGGTGGTGTATACACATCACCACCCATTGAATAATATGGAGCGTGACTGTCCACATTTTTCCTCCACTGACTGAATCCCCACAGATGTATAAAGTGTAAGTAGATGGAAAAAAACAAAACATTAAGGAGAACAAGCAAGAATTTGGCCACTTCTCAGGTCCTGAAGTATTTGTGAGAGGAAATAGATATACAATAGAGCATACATATATGTATTGGTTGAGTAAGAGCTGAGAGTAGTTTTGAAGTGTAATATTGTATACTTGTCGATCTCTTGATTGCTCTTCTAGAAGAAAAAGGGCTGCACATTATGATCAAAGGGTGCTTTGTCCTTTTCCGTCCTATGAAGAAGTTCCCTAAGAAGGTGAGTCTCTTAACTTAGTTCTGTTTATATATTTAAGAGCTCACAGTACAGTATTTCTAATTCTCCTTTCTTACCAGATACATTTTTCACTTTTTCAACCGGCCATCCTTTTCACTGTAGATCTATGGATGCTGCTGCTGTCATCTCAGCTGAGACTAGGAACGTGTTTTTCACAGCTAAACTGTGGAAGGTTGCCTCTCCTTCTAATGTTATTCTGACTGTGTTTGAACTTATTTCCCTGTGGCATACTCAAAAAGTTTTTTAAAATTAATACTTTATCTTCCTTTTCCCATTAACTCATTGATGTGCTTTCCCACAACGTTTAGAAAATGCTGCAAAACATTTATGTTTATTCAGGCCATCATTAGAAATATAGAATCATAGAATCATAGAATCGTAGAGTTGGAAGAGACCACAAGGGCCATCCAGTCCAACCCCCTGCCATGCAGGAAATCCAAATCAAAGCATCCCTGACAGATGGCCATCCAGCCTCTGTTTAAAGACCTCCAAGGAAGGAGACTCTATCACCCTCCGAGGGAGTGCATTCCACTTTCGAACAGCCCTTACTGTCAGGAAGTTCCTCCTAATGTTCAGGTGGAATCTCTTTTCCTGTAGCTTGCATCCATTGTTCCGGGTCCTGTTCTCTGGAGCAGCAGAAAACAAGCTTGCTCCCTCTTCAACATGACATCCTTTCAAATATTTAAACAGGGCTATCATATCACCTCTTAACCTTCTTTTCTCCAGGCTAAACATCCCCAGCTCCCTAAGTCGTTCCTCATAGGACATGGTTTCCAGACCCTTCACCATTTTTGTTGCCCTCCTTTGGACACACTCCAGTTTCTCAATGTCCTTTCTGAATTGTGGCGCCCAGAACTGGACACAATATTCCAGGTGGGGCCTGACCAGAGCAGAATACAGTGGCACTATTACTTCTCTTGATCTAGACACTATACTTCTATTGATGCAGCCTAAAATAGCATTGGCCTTATTAGCTGCCACATCACTCATGTTCAACTTGTGGTCTACTTGGACTCCTAGATCCCTTTCACATGTAGTTTCATTCAGCCAGGTGTCACCCATCCTATATCTGTGCATTTTATTTTTCCGCCCTAAGTGCAATACCTTACATTTCTCCGTGTTGAATTTCATTTTGTTAGCTTTGGCCCAGCTTTCTAGTCTATTCAGGTCATTTTGAATCTTGATCCTGTCCTCTGGGGTATTAGCTATTCCTCCTAATTTGGTGTCATCTGCAAATTTGATAAGTATGCTCCCAATTCTGTCATCCAGGTCATTGATAAAGATGTTGAATAGCACTGGGCCCAGGACAGAGCCCTGTGGGACCCCACTGGTCACTTTTCTCAAGGACGAAAAGGAGCCATTGTTGAGCACCCTTTGGGTTCGGCCGGTCAACCAATTACAGATCCATGTAACAGTTCCTTTGTCTAGCCCACATTTTACCAGCTTGTTTGCAAGTATGTCATGGGAAACCTTGTCAAAGGCCTTAGTGAAATCAAGATATACTATATCCACAGCATTCCCTTCATCTACCAAGCTGGTAATTTTATCAAAGAAAGAGATTAGGTTTGTCTGGCATGACTTCTTTCTCTGAAACCCATGTTGACTTTTTGTGATTATGGCATTGCCTTCTAGATGTTCACAGACTCTGTTTAATTATCTGCTCCAGAATCTTTCCTGGTATTGATGTCAGACTAACTGGACGATAATTGTTGGGATCCTCTTTTTTCCCCTTTTTGAAGATGGAGACAACGTTTGCCCTCCGCCAGTCTGCTGGGATCTCTCCTGTTTTGCAGGAGTTTTCAAAGATTATTGCCAATGGCTCCGATATTACATTTGCCAGTTCTTTTAATACCCTTGGATGGAGTTCATCTGGTCCCGGAGACTTAAATTCATTTAGATTAATAAGGTGTTCCTGTTGTTTTTGCTTCAGTTGTGAAAAATATGTTGTTTTTGCTTCAGTTGTGAAAAGGATATTGCCCCTGAATCATTATTGTAGTTGATAGGTTATATAGTTGGCCCTGGGGATCCTCAGGGGTTCAGTTCCAGGATCTTCAGCGAATGTGAAAAAGCACAGATAATTATAATATAATAATATAATATGTCCCATATTATTGAACGGTGATGACATGAATGTGCTTTAGTTTTCCGTGTTCATGTCACCACCATTTAATAAGTTGGGGTATGACGATACATGAATAATAGAATTTACAGATCCAGGCCTGAGGGGCCAACTGTAGTTGTGTCATTTCATCCTCTGTTATAGATCTTGCTGAATAGAGCAGATCTTCATTCATTTCAAGCACACCAACAACACATAGATACTGTACTGTGTTGTGGGCTGGAAATTCAGTTCTTATGTAAGATGTGCTTGGACCCTACCGGAAGTGTCAGAAGATTTCAAATATATAAATTTTAGGAATGTGTGACTTCATGGTTCTGATATTTCAAGACTGTGCATAGCTCTCTCCAGCTTAAACCATGGATCATGGCTTCAGCTAGTAGAACATGGAATAATATGATGCTTGCTTTAAAGTAAAAAGCTTCATTCTAAGTTGTCTCATAAAGACAAATTTGCATGTTTGGGAAGCGATAAACTACTCCTGATGTGGTATTTTCGTTCTTTTCCAATTTAGCTTGGTATTGCAGTGGGTTTCCTTCTCCCTCCAGTTCTGGTTCCCAATTTGGCAGAGAAGGAGGAACTGGCCCATCATATTGCCATCATGTTTTTTATAACTGCAGGTGTGGCAACTGGACTCTTCATCTTAGTTATCTTTGGTAAGTTAAAAAAGACATATTAAATTGGATGGTGTTGAAGGCTGGGCACACAAATCAAGTCAGGCTGCTATCTGAATATCCATTTTTCTTTGACATTTGTTTCCTGTAAATCTATAGTCTCAAGGATTAGCACACAGGGATTCAAATCCAGACTTTGAAGAGTTAAGCTCTCAAAGCCCTAAGCCTGGATGCATGGATGAATCTGTCAGTTTTGGTTTTCTCTCCTCCATTCAGATTTTTTTTAATCTCAAATTCTTTCCATCTTGAATTGAGGGGGGAGGAGGGGGAAATGGGTGAATTCTTATCAAAAACGAATTGAAACAAAATTCTCAATAATCCCTAATTGCAAATCCAGTTTTATCTTTTCTGTGGGTCAAGGCCCTCATAGGGGGGGAAAGTTCTCTTCTCCAATGCAGTGTTTTAAATATCAAAATCCCTTCATATATATTTATAATGTCTATAAAATCCTGAAAGTTAATTCAGCCTTCAGCCTACTGTAATGCTAATGGAGCTGTCTCCCAAATAACGTATCTCATTTGGCCCTGAAATATTAATCTAATATCCAGTTTGGACTCTTGCTAAATATATTTGTGTTCCTAAACATTCATCCTTTTCATACTCCATGAAGAAGCATGTATTTTCTGGTTTAAAATGTCAGAGTTGGTGAATCAATACACCTTTATTTCACCAGCTTCTTTGCCTGTATTTCCACGACCTTCTCCCAGAGTCATGCAAAACACCCATTCCCTGTTACTGATTTCTAGTTTTGTGCTCCTCTTCCCTTCTCTCTCCTGCCCTAAGTGTTCCGTGAAAAACCTCCATATCCTCCAAGCCGGGCCCAGGCCATGATCCACTTGGCAGCACCAGAGGAGTATTCCTATCTGCAATCTATTGTGCGGTTGTTTCGCAATGTCAACTTTGTGCTGCTGATAGTTACCTACGGTAAGGTCCCTGCCCTGCTTGGGAGGGGTTTCCAACATGGAAAATTTGCTTTTATTCATTCATTTTATTTACAGAATTCCTGTGCTTTCTTTGTGCCATACAGTACTCATGGCAGCTTGACTAAATATAAAACAGCAACTCTTGCCTTAATAAGACATTCCTTGTTTTTACCAGATGGTTAAACTGTCTGTTGTCTGTTAATAAATCCACCTTTCTCCGTGATGTTGCATGGATGATCCTGCTTAACTCTTCTTTAGATTCCCTTGGATAGTTACCGCTGGGATTTTTTCTTCTTCTACTCTCTTCTCTTACAAACTTCCTTCTTGCCTGCATTTCTAACTTTTGCTATGAATTTGAGTTCCTTCCTTCCCTGCCATCTGCAATTATTGGTGATTAAAATATTCATATTGACTACTTTTTTATTTACTTAAGTATTTTTATTTAGTGTATTCTTTCTACTTCTTTTGTTTGCAATTCTTTGGATATGATTATTAGCCCTTCTGGTGCCCTTCTGTTAGCACCAGTGTTGCCAATCACCCTTGAACGAAATTCCCTGATTGGCTTCCCAGAATGCTCCAAAATTTCCCGGAATGAGGGTGGACTTCTGGGTCAGGGGTGGGGCTTCCGGGTCAAGGGGGCACAAGGCACTATGGGAAGGCTAAAGGGGGCTGGACGTCTGGGATGGGAGGTATGTCGGGAGGTTTTTTTGGGCAGGAAGGGTTTGCTTGGCCAGGATTGGCTGATTTCCTGGAATGTTCCTGGAAAAATCACAAACATGGAAATTCAACGGAATGCATTCAAATTTCCCAATTTCCGGAAAATTTCCTGGCAATTGTCAACACTGGTTAGCCCCCCCCCCCTTCTCTCTTTCTCATAATATCTTCTCATTTCCTCTCCTCCCCCTTTCAGTGTAAAAAAATATCCAGTTAGTTGACCTTCACTTTCTTGTTCTCCAGTTTCATTACTTTTTTTTCACTTGCAATACCATATATCTGTAATACTTTCTCAAGGGATGTCAGAAAGGGCAGGTGGATCTCTCTACCTCCTACCCTGGCTAGCATGAGCTGTCTGGTTTTCTGATGCATAGAAGGATCTGCCACTTCACTCCCCACCACCCCTATCTAAAACTGTTCTGTGATTTTGGTCCCTTGAACCATTCATTATTTCCCAGTTCCTTCTGTCCTGGGTTTTTTTTTTATTCACTCCACTAAAGGTGACCAGATGTCCTAACAGCAAAGGAGGAAAAGGCACTGCAAAATGTAGGTCATTCAAGAAAAATGTAGGACATTCCCAAATAAAAGCTAAAATAACTAATATAAATGTAAATTCATGCTTCTTTGAGTGCTCAAACTGGAGGACATTTTGGAATTCCTCCTGGACAGAAGGCTGAAATGTAGGACAAGTCCTGGAAAAAGGAGGCTATCTGGTCACCCTGACTGTACTACATTTATTCTGTTCCTGTGTCAATGTTTGTGTAGCAGATAAAAATTTTCAGACTCTCTGGGGTTTATTGTAAGGGTAGCTGTCTCGGCCAAAATTACTCTGTATTTTGCTGCTGTTCCTCCTACAGCTGGAGTACGTAGGATATGAACAGCAATTAGTTATAGACAGTAAAAACATAGGTTGGCATCTTGTTAGGTATTTACATCACTACAAACTGACTTATAATCACGCAAAAGTGAACCACAGTGTTGGGCAATGGTAGTAACAATTACAGGCCAGTCTCCCTTCTACCATTCTTGGGCAAAGTGATCGAGAGGGCAGTTGCCTTCCAGCTCCATGCAGTCTTGGATGAAACCAATTATCTGGACCCATTTCAAACCGGCTTCAGGGCGGGATACGGAGTTGAGACTGCCATGATCGCCTTAGTTGATTATCTCCATCTGGGCATCGACAGGGGAAGTGTGACCCTGTTGGTGCTCTTGGACATCTCAGCGGCCTTTGATACCATAGACCAGCCTTTCTCAAATAGTGGGGCGGGCCCCCCAGGGGGGGCGCGAGGCTCTGTTATGCAGAGGTGTACTTATAACAATTTTATAGACAAATGATACTATTTACAGTCGTGCAGGGGGCGCGAAATGTTTTCTTCTTCCTAGGGGGGGCATGACAGAAAATAATTGAGAAGCACTGCCATAGACCATGGTATCCTTCTGGAACGCCTGAGAGAGTTGGGTATAGGAGGCACTGTTTTACAGTGGTTCCAGTCCTACCTCTCAGGCAGATACCATAGACCTTCTGGAATGCCTGAAACAGTTAGGTATTGGAGGTACTGCACTCCAGTGGCTCCATTCCTACCTCTCAGGCAGATTCCAGATGATGATGCTGGGGGACAGCTGCTCTTCTAAGAGAGAATTGACATCTGGCATTCCTCAGGGCGCTATCTTGTCCCCCCATGCTGTTTAACATTTACACAAAGCCGCTGGGAGAGATCATCCAGAGACATGGGGCGTGGTGTTATCAGTATGCTGATGACACCCAAATCTATTTCTCTATGTCTCCGACTGTTGCAGTGACTAAGGATGGCATCTATCCTCTGGATGCCTACCTCAAGTCAGTAATGGGCTGGATGAGGGAAAACAAACTCAAGTTGAATCCAGAGAAAACAGAGGTACTTGCGATAGGTACCCCAAGTCCAGGGATGGAGATTTGTCAACCAGTCCTGGATGGGATCACACTTCCCCTAAAGGACAAAGTTCACAGTTTGGGAGTACTCCTGGATCCATCTCTACAGTTATCATCTCAAGTAGATGCGATGGCCAGGAGTGCTTGGTATCAGCTTCAGTTGATATACCAACTGCGCCCCTACCTGGACCAAAAGTACCTTGAAGCAGTGGTACATGCACTGGTCATCTCTTGTTTAGATTTGTTTAGACTTCTGTAATGTGCTCTACATGGCAGCCAGACTGGTCACTGGAACACCTAGATCAGACCACATAACACCAATGTTAAAAATCCCTTCATTGGTTGCTGATTAGCTTCTGGGCGCAATACAAAGTGTTGGTTATTACCTTGAAAGCCCTTCATGGCTTGGGCCCGAGTTACTTGAGGGAACGCTTCTCGCTACACAATCCTCCCCGCACTCTCAGAACATCTGGAAAGAACTTATTGGAGTACTCAAAAACCAGGCTAACAGCAACTTCTTACAGAACATTTACCACCGCGGCCCCCAGATTGTGGAACAGCTTGCCGAAGGAGATCCATCTTATCACCACCTTAGATGCCTTCATGAAGGCACTAAAGACAGATTTCTTCCGGCGGGCCTACCCACCTGATCTTTTATAAGAAATATTAAATACTCCGTTTTTGATCTGATTGTATGAATGTTAGTGTGAATGTTAGTTGATGATCTGTTATTTTAGTGAATTAATAGTAATGTCATTGTTTTAACGATTGTATTTTATATGGAATTGTTTTATTGCTGTAATCCTGTCTCAATCCGCAGAGAGAGGCGGGAAATATAAATAAAAATTATTATTATTATTATTATAGTATACTCGTGGGAGGGGAGAGAAAAGAGCCCCCAGGACCATTGCACAAATGGAAACAGCCACTGCACGACAATCCCAATGCACAGTGTGTTCTGATGCACAAAATTATATTTTATGCATTGAGACATGTTGCACGGTTGGTGCCCCATTGTACATCATCACAATTCATTAGCGTAGTTGCTTGTCATTTCAGTGAAGTAGCTCCATCATCATTAAATTACACATTTTAGCCTCTGATGTAGGATCTCAGCTATATTTTCTTGGAGGTTGATGTCTATAAAATACATGTTAATGAGTACTGAAAGCAGTGAACAATAGTTTATATTTCCAACCTTGGAGTACAAATTTCATATAATTCCAAAGAACATGAGTGGCTACAAATATAAAACATTTGATATGTTTGAAGTTTCCTTACACCATCATATACTTGCTTCGGACATGGAAAAGATTCTTTTTGTGGGCTACACTTCCAAATAGTCCTGACAGGTAGGAATTTTTAAGGTCAAAAAAGTAATTTTGCTCTGCTCTTGGCTTTTCCAGGGCCATCTGTTATTTAGATTGACAGCAGGTCTCTATAGGCAGAGGGAGGCCTCCTAGCTAAAGTGCTTTTAGCTAGAGATGCCATATTTTAAGCCAGTGTACAAAGCCTATGCTCTGTTACCTACTCTTTGCTGTTGATTATAAATAAAGAATAATAATAATAATAATTGATTCTGATAAACTAGTCTCTGAACAGCTGAGAAGGTGAAGCTTCTTTAGGTAATGCTTGTGCAGCTTGTAGTTTAGGAGATCTGATTAGTTTACCATAGGTGAACGAAACTGTAAAATTATGTACATTTCATACATTGTGAGGAGAAAAAGGATGTGGGTACAAAAACTTGTTTCTTTTTTAGGATGCCTCAGAGCCCACAATGGGAGCTTGGTGCTTTTGTGCATAAGTGCAAGCTATATCACTCATTCATCTGTTGCTATTTGAAGACAGAACTACAGTGATTTTTTTTGTTTGTTTTAAGCAGAGACAAGGAACAGAAACATCAATTCACTCTTTCAGTGTTGAGACTCATAGCATTGAAAATGAGACTTCTGCTGTGGAGACGTGCTATGGTTCTTCAATGCAAAACCAGACATGAAGGAAGTAGTCATGGGTGGTGGGTGTGGGAGAGCAACAAGTTACTGTACTGTGTTCTCTTTCAGCCAGAATTCCGTATATAAACTGTCTTATCCTTTGCTGACCATTTAATTTCTTTGCTCTGTTCTGCAGAACAGCATCAAAAGTGGAAGGGTACAGTGGAACTGTACCTCGGTGAAGTCGGTTGCTGTCCCCCAAAATTCATCCCAAATAAAACCAGTTAGTCTCAAGAATACGACAGGATGCATTGATCTTTCTGTGTGAGCCAGGCATTGATTAGTACATTTGAACCCTAAAGAAATCTTAAGGATTCACCTTTATAGGGAAAGGGATTGTGGAATTCTGTGAGAATGAATGTCTTCTGTACTGTGTTGTCTTTCAGTCTGTACTATGTTCTTTTTCAGCCAGAATTCCCTTATATAAACTGTCCTACCCTTTGCTGATTCTTTAATTTCTTTGCTCTGCGCCTTTACAGGGAAAGGGATTGTGGAATTATGTGAAAATTAATGTCTTCTATCAACAGCAGAAGTCTTGTTTTCTCCACTATGGGTCCCAATATAGCAGGAGTGAATTGAAGTTTGTGTTTCATGTCTGAGCTTAAAACAACAAACTCACTGTAGTTCTGTCTTCATAGTAACAGCAGAAGAAAAGAGTGACATGTCCCTTGCTTCTTGTAGTTTTTGTCCCGCCAGCTATGGCAACCACCCTTTCTGAAGGATAAGGTCATGCTGTTTGTAAAGACACTAAAGATAGGCCCTACAGTGTTCTGAGACATTTGGCCCAGATTTCTCTATGTAACTAAATGAGTGATCGGATGATTTGGTTGAGAACTTGGAAATGTTACCCATTTGTACATTTCCTAGAGTCTATGGATAATATGGCCTATGATTTAGTGTCATATCCTGACAACCCACAAGGCCCTGACTAACCATATGGAGAGTGGCACATAATATGGAGATCAACACACATCTTAGAATCAGCACAGAGGCTGGCATGAAGATATTAGTGTTTACTGTGTCTGCTACTGGTTGCATCCAGATCCTATCATCTTATTTTTAAAAACATTTTATAGCTAGAGCAGCAGCTGGCCAAGGATGTATGTTTTATAGGTGCATGATTTACTATTTTTATTGTTTCTTTAATAATCACCATTGCTACAGGAACATTGCACTCCCTTTTCAATTTTTGAGTTTTTTAAAAAAAATGCAAAACTACTCTTGCTCAGAGTATTTCTTTTTTAAAAAACATTTTAATTCAAGATTTGCTGATAGATTTATTTTGCTTTAGATTGTAGAAGTGAACACGTGTAATGGAAATGAAGGAAAAGAGAAATGTGAATTATGTCTGTTCCACAATTGTAGTAATACAAATGATTATCTAGAGGAGAAGAGAGTGGTGTGAGACTATTAAGTCCTGGATCTAAATCAGCTTAGCTGTGCCACTATATGGAAGGATTCATTTGGGTTAATTCTCATGCTTTATGTAGTAGATTTTATGGGCTAGAAGTTGTTTTGGAGGATGTTCCTGCTTTTCCTAATCTGTCCGGTTCAGAACTATGGAGGCTTTCCCCCTTCTCTGTACAGCTATCTCTGCTGCACTGAGCATCACAATTAGTTGCTAGAAACAGTCCTACTATTGTTCTGCTTCTGAATTTTTTGGAGGAAATGGAGAAGTACAACTTTCAGACAGAAAGACTGCAGTTCAGTAAAATGAAATTTGGAAGAAAGAGAAAGGGATCAGTTACTCCTGAAATTTGGAATTAATTGAAGTAATTCCAAAAGGATGAAAATGGATCTTCCTGAGATAATTTCTTGCATCTATGGCCTTTCACTACTTTGATGCAGTCAGGTAGTGAAGATGTTTATTCTTTTCCAATCTACAGTTTTCAAAAAGACTTTATTTTCATCTCTTTACCCAGTCATCCTCTCCAGTCTTCCTGGAAGTTAAAGCTTTTCATATGTTCAGGATTTTGTATGTACACCTTTTGCTTTTTAAGAAGGAGACAATGTGTTGTAGTTTAAAGTTCTGCAGCCACATACCATTCATTGTTTCTGATATTAAATGTTAATATTACTTCATGTATGCCTGGGAGAATTTTGCTTTGTCTTAAATTGCAGTGTGTGCTGCACAAACATAAAAGTAACATGTTTTTAGGGCACATCTGCTTATTGTGTCTAGGCTCAGTTTTGCTACTGTAGTGGTGAGTTTCCCCCTTTAAAATAATTGTTTCATAAACTGAAGTCAGAAAGAAACATGATGGCATAAAATATGTTTTGTTGGCTGATTAAGAGCCTTGCTGCTAATCATAAGACCCATTAAAATGGGTGAGGCATTTGCCATCAGTAGCCTAAATACCATAAAGGCACCATATCCTGTCTGATCTTGGAAGTTAAGCAGGGTTAGCCCTGGTTAATATTAGAAAAGACCACCAATGAGTATCAGGTGCTGTAGATTGTGTTTCAGAGGAAGGAACTGGCAAAACCACCTCTGAGTATTCCTTGCCTAAGAAAACCCTGTGAAATTCATGGGGCCACTATGAGTTGACAGATGACTTAATGACACACACACACATACACATTTGCCATTTGGGATTTCTCTCGATCACTTAGGAGCAGGAGGACTGTATGTCAGTGATGTGGAATTCCAAGCATATACAACAAGGACATTCTGTGTGTGTATGAGAGAGAGAGAGAGAGAGTCTGTCACTCTGTCTGACTGTATATGTTTGTGTATACAAACCTCTACAATAGGTGGGAATTGTGTGACCCTCCAGATATTGCTGAACAGCATTCCTCACTACTGCATAGACTGGATAGGGTTGCTGGGAATTGCACAATGTCTGGAGGATCTCATGATTTTTCCTCCTTTTCTACAATTATACTCAATGTATCTGTAGAAGGAAAACCTCATGCTATTATAAATCTGTTAATCTTGAAAGTGGTACACAACTGTGTTGTTGTATGCAATTCTGTTTCATTTAAATCATATCCCCAACTTTATTCATAACAGAACTTGAACAGCATTGAAGAAACTCAAGAGAGTAAACCTGTCCTTGAGTTATGAACAAAAAGCTAAGTAAAAAAGAGACTGGCATCCTGTTGGTGACATGCTAGTGTAAATCCAATTTACGTCTCTGTGTATTCTTATGGTTATCATGGATAGTGGAATTCAGCTCTTTCATTCACATCGACTCCCTACAGCCTCACATCTCTTCGTTGGTGCTGGGGCAGCCCCAGTGGCAACTTGGTGGCCAGGAGTGACAGGGACCAGTTAGGACTATGCTTTAGCACCTGCTGCAGGAAGGCAAACATATCCTAGACCTGTAATGGCGAATCTATGGCACGCGTGCCGCACGATGCCATTTCACCAGGCACGGGACGAGGGAGAAGGCAGAAGAGACACGTGTGTGCCCGTTCCTCCTCCCTGCCATTTTTTGGTCTCCTGCTATCTCTTGGAGACAGCGGGGAGCCAGAAAATGGTGCTTAGGAGAAGCTAGAGGCGCAGGCATCTGGCGCCTCCTCCCACCCCTGTCCCGGCCTCTATCAGGCAGTTGGAGGCCGGGAAAAGGGCGGGTGGAGGAGGAACGACTGGCCTGTGCCAGTGGTTCTTCCCAAGAGACCTTTTCCAGCCCCCGGCTTCTCTGGAGAGAGAGCTGGAGGCGCTGGGGCAGGAAAAGGTCTCTGGGGAAAAGGGACGGACCACATGCCCAGTCCTCTTCCTCCCTGCTTGATTTCCCTTTCTCCCAAACAGCTCCAGAGAGCCCTTTGAGGGAGAGGGAAGGTCCTGGAAGAAGAGGACAGGGCACGTGCCCAGTCTTCTTCCTCCCCGCTTGCCTTCTCTTTCTCCCAAAGAGCTCCAGAGAGCCCTTTGGGGGAGAGGGAAGGTCTGGGCAGAAGAGGACAGGTTGCCTCTCCCCCCCCCATTTTCCCTGGCTTCTAGCTGTCTCTCAGTGACAGCTGGAGGCCGGGAAAGACTGGGGGAGAAGTCCGGCCCAGAAGCCCTGCCTCTTGAGGAGGCCCCATCCCAGGCACGCAGCCCCCTCCCTGGGAGGCAGAAGCCCCACCACTGGCACGCGGACCTCAAAGGATTCGCCATCACTGTCCTATACTGTCACCAGTGTAGTCCTGGATATTGGCTAAATTTTTATAAAACAAATGGTTAGGTAAGGTGGTGGTGGTGGTGGGGGGAACAAGCCCAGGCCTTCCAGGCTTGAATTAGTAGCAGTTGGTGGCATCAATTTCAGTAGAACAGTGAGTCCACAGTGAGGTTTAGTTTGAACTTGAAAGAGAATATCCAAAGTCTCCAAATGAGTTAGGATTTTGAGTAGCGCCTTTAAAATTCAGGCTAAAAACACAGGATGGAATCACTATCCCACTTTCATGGCACCACCACCTATCACTGCCCAAGGCAGCTACAGAGTACCAGGCCAGAGGAAATCTGTCTTCCTACTGGAAAAAAACTGCGTATATGAAATGGAACATTATTTCCAGGAACAACCAATCGTAACAGGACAACAGATGGATCTGATCAGTTGCCAAGAGATTTTGTAGAAGAAAAATGATAACAATTCTAATTACAAAACTAATCACACAATTCCCAGTTGGGGCAGAATAGCTCCTCCCCCTGCTCTGTGGTTGCTATTTGCAGCTTTTCACATGTGCACTTTCTTTTTAAATAATGCATTTAGTGTCACTTCTAGTTCAGCTCTGTTTAAGGCTGTCCCTGACTGATCTTTGACAAATAACTTTCCTTGGTAGATTGGGTTTAAATAAAATTATTATGAGCTGGTATAAGCTACACTCTGACAGCTACCAATTCCTGTACTAAAATTTGTCTCCAAGTACAGTAGCTTTTCTTCAGAATGTAAGGTGACAGAAGAGATGATGGGTAATCTTTTTCAATGACATTGGAATTTTATGTCTGGTGTTCTTTTAATACATTAAAAACGGGAGGTGGGGGTGGGAGATGGAGATGCCAGAACTTTCTCTGTCTAGTTGTTATGTGGATATCTATTTTTCACCTCAGAAGGCCTTTCCTACTGGTTGCTAGATTTAGCATCAAAGTGTGTGTATTTATTCCCTGAGAAACTATGCATTGCTTCTGGGGTACTTTTATTTTAAACTTTGGATTCTGCAGCTAGTGGAACTCTGCACAATTCCAGATAAAGTAACACTGCACTCTTGTGACAATGTTGTCTTGTGATAAGAAAGGAGAACTCTTGTTTAAAGGAAGCATGTGTACAAATAACTCAAAGGGGATATCGGAGAGTTCTACAAAGTCCTGGTGCCTCCAGTTACTTAGATGGTATCACTGACCTTAAGTGTATTCTTCAAGGCAGCCTCTTCCTACCTCACCTTCTCTGAACAGTCCTTTCAAAACAATACAATGCAAAAGTCAATTTGTACTGATTTCTGACCACTGTTAACACTGATTCATTCTAGTCACCTCCCTTTTCTCACAATAAGTTAATTGTACATAAGGGCTTTGATATTATGCTACCCCATGCATCTGAGGAAGTTAATTGCAATCCATGAGAAGTCATGTTAGAATTTATCTGTCAGCCTTGATTGTGCTACAAATGTTTCATTTGCTTTTTATAATTGTAAGGGCTGGGTGCATGTTGTTGCCATCTCCATTCTTGTATATGAGATATGACAGTCTCCTGGAATGTGCACTGTGAGCTTCTCACTTGCCTTATCTCTTCTTGGGTCACTCACCTGCTGATTATTTCAGGACTATGCCCAAGTGATTGCTATAGGTTTTCCTGCTGCAAAAAACAGTAGTATTGGAGTTCCCTGTCATGTCATCTGAACTTGATGCTTTCTGTACTGCTCATGCAATGCCCTTTGAGTTCCTGTCCTTACCACCCTGCTGTAATTCTGCACGTTCCACCCTGTGCTTTGTGAGGTCATATTAAATATAACATCTAGTGCTCAAAGTTTGGGGAAGTTCCTTTTCTTTGGATTACAACTTTCAGAATCCCCCAGCCATGGCTGGCTGGGGAATACTGAGAATTGTGGCCTGAAAAAAGGAACGTTCCTAAGCTTTGAGTGCTTTCTTGGCCACATTTGTATGGAGTCAAACATAGGAGTCTGATATAGTGAATTTTTTTGTAAAAAACATTTTTACTATCTATATTCAGCAGCAGAGCAGTGCTCCATTTAGGATCTCAGTAATAAAAAGCTTGAGTTTTTTTTTAAAAAAACATACAGAACCTGTTCTTAAAGAGAAACGTTTGAGCTCCAATTGTGATTGCCACTGTGAAAATTTAAGGAGCTCGTAACAATAACAATTAATTTATTGCTGGTAGGGGCCAGCAATGAATAGATGAAAAACTGTATGAGTTTCCTTTAGGAATTCAAATAAATGCGCTGTGCTTTGGGGATTCTGGAATTGGTTTGTTGTTTTGCTTATTTATCTTCTTCCCATTATACTGGGTAGCTGAACCACAGCAAATGGTGCCAGTGAGTACACTGACAGAGCTGTGAATGAACACCATATCACCTTGATTCTACCACGAACTAGGAAATTCCCCAATTCACACTATATCCTGCACTACAACACTTTTACATACACACAGTGCACAAACACACATTTTCAATTTGCTTTATTCAGCAGCTAAAAGAAAAAAAGTAGATTATTGTCAGAATAACACTATGCTGAAATAGAAAGGAAATGGAAAGATAATTCTTAATAATGAATGGGAAATTTAGTGAAGTTCTAACCTATAATCAGAGGTTCTACATATTAACCCCAAATTAATTACTATACCTTCAGTCAGAAATCCTCAAAGTACTGCTTGGTTTAAGGTATTTAAAAGTAAAAACGTAAAGACAAGTTGTAATGTGAAGTAATAGATCAGACTTCCTCTTTGTACTGCTTTAGGAAGAATGTGCTTGCATGTTTCGCTTGTCATGTCCTCCTCCTTGTTCCTGTTCTTTCCTGTTCTCTGAGCTTTCAGGAAGTAGACCCATTTCTTGGTTTTGCTAAACCTCTCCTCCTTCTATGAAAAGCCACTGTCCTGGCATTTTGGCAAACTTTTGTGAACTGCTAAAGTTGATAATGTAACTGTCACTGTCAGTGTGTCTGCATTTGATTTGCCTTATTATCTTCACTGTCACCCCCAATTCTCTCTCTCTCTCTCTCTCTGTATAAATAATATAAATAATATACATAGATTGGAAATTCAGAATTAAATTTCAGCTGATGACATGAGCTATTAGTTGCTGTGATTGCCTTCAAGTTGTTTCTGATGTATGGCGACCCTATCATACGGTTTTCTTGGCAAGATTTGTTCAGAGCAGGTTTGCCATTGCCTTCTCCTGAGGCTGAGAGCATGTGACTCACCCAAGGTCACCCAGTGGGTTTCATGGCTCTGCTGGGAATGGAAGCCTGGTCTCCAGAGTTGCAGTCCAACACTCAAACCACTACACGACGCTGGCTCATCCATGAAAACTTAGGTTATAGTAAATGTACCCAGTTCTGAGCACCACAATTCAAAAAGGATTTTGACAAGCTGTAGCATGTCCAAAGGAGGGCAGCCAAAATGGTGAAGGGTCTGGAAATCATGCCCTATGACAGTGATGGCAAACGTTTTAGGTTCGCATGCCAGGGGGTGGGGCTTCTTCCCCCTCAGGATGGGGCTGTGTGCTAGGGCGGGCCTTCTGGCCCAGGGGGTGTGGCTTCCACCCTCCAGGGGTGGAGCTTCCACCCTCTAGGGAGAGCTTCTCCCCTGCCCCTTTCCCAGCCCCCAGCTGCCTCTCAGAGACAGCTGGGGGTCAGCAAAGGCCTGTGAGGGGGCGGAGCCATGGGCACAGCCCCAGTCCTTCTCTTCCTGGACCTTTCTTTGCCCCAAAGGGCTCTCTGGAGCCCTTTGGAGGCGAGGAAACGCAAAAGGGGAAGAAGAGGAATGGACAGCCTCCCCTCCCTTCTTCCCCACGGACCTTGCCTGCCATCCAAATGCCCTGTTTGTGGACACTTGGAGGCCAGGCAGGTTAAGTGGGGAGGGAGGGAGCTGGTCAGGCCCCCTGCCTTCCTCCCCACAGATCTTGCCTGCCTTCCAAGTGCCCCGTTTGTGGACACTTGTAGGGCAGGCAGGGTAAGTGGGGAGGGAGGGAGCTGGGCATGCCCCCTGCCTCCCTACCCACGGACCTTGCCTGCCCTTCAAGTGCCACGTCTGGGGACACTTGGAAGGCAGGCAGGGTAAGTGGGGAGGGAGGGTGCTGGGCACATCCCCTCTCTTCTTCCCAATGGACCTTTTTCTGCCTCCAGCTGTCAATCCCAAGACAGTTGGAGGCCAGCAAAGGTCCCTGGGGAGGAGCCACTGGCACGCACCGGTCACTCCTCCTCTCCCCACCCTTTTCCCGGCCTCTAGCTCTCTTGAAGAGGCAGCTGAAGACCCGGAGAAGACTACAAGGAGGAGCCAGAGGCGCATTCCTCTGGCTCCTTCTCCCGAGCACCCTTTTGTGTCTTCCAGCTGTCTTGGAGACAGCTGGAGGCCAGGAAAAGGCAGAGAGGAGGAGGAACAAGCGTGTGTGTGCCTCTTCCGGCTTCTCTCTCGCCCCGTGCCCGAGGAAATGGTGTCACGTGCCACTGCCACTTCCGGCACGCATGGCATAGGTTCGCCATCACTGACCTATGAGGAATGAGTTTGGGAGCTGGGTATTTTTAGGCTGGAAAAGAGATGATTAAGAGGTGATATGATAGCTCTGTTTAAGAATTTGAAGGGGTGTCTTATTGATGATGGAGCAAGCTTGTTTTCTACTATTCCAGAGAATAGGACCCGGAACAATGGATGCAAGCTACAGGAAAATAGACTCTACCTAAACATTAGGAGTTATAGCGACCCTAAGGTGAAGCTATCACAGGGCTTTCTTGGGAAGGTGGGGAGATATCTAGTGAGATCTGTATCACGAACAAACCAGCATCTGCTTTTTGACCCTGACATTATAATCTGGGCGAGGCAAGTAGTTTCTTAGGTATTTCATTGCTTGGGAATTAAACTCTGGTTTATTAGTGAAGTGCATGAACACGAGATGTTTGTACAGCAATAAAAATGATCATTACAAAATGAGCTTCAGGGACTTTATGTATATGCAGCACTAGGATGTGTCCAAGTATTGATGCAGTCCACAGTATGAAAACATGGTGCAGTCTGAACAGAATTCTTGCGATCAGTGTTACACTTCAGGGATGCTCACTTTATTTTCTGTATTTGCAAAAGCTTGTGCCTTTTTCATGTAAAATTATCTTTCATATACTGTAGTTGAGTGAGGTTTGCCATGAACTGATGATCTCTTCTGCTTATTGTCTCACATATATCTGCATTTTAGTGTTGTTGCTTTTTCATAAGTAAAACTACTGTTGCTGTTGTTGTTGTTGTTGTTGTTGATGTTAACTGTCCTTGAGTCCACCCGCAACTCACGGCGGGCCTGTGGATGAGACATTTCCAAGTTCCTCTATCCTCCACTGCTCTGCTCAGGTCCTGCAGATTCACGCCCTTGACTTCCCTAATTGAATCTAATCAACTGGTGTGTGGTCTTTCTCTCATAGAATCATAGACTCGTAGAATTTGAAAAGTCCACAAGGCCCATCCAGTCCAACTCCATTCTGCCACGCAGGAACTCACAATCAAAGCACCCCTGACAGATGGCCATCCAGCCTCTGTTTAAAGACCTCCAAAGAAGGAGACTCCACCACTCTCCGAGGGAGTGTGCTCCACTGTCGAACAGCTCTTACTGTCAGGAAATTCCTCCTAATGTTTAGGTAGAATCTCTTTTCCTGTAGCTTGCATCCATTGTTCTGGGTCCTATTCTCTGGAGCAGCAGAAAACAAGATTGCTCCATCCTCAATAAGACACCCCTTCAAATCCTTAAACAGGGGTATTATATCTCTTCTTAACTGTCTCTTTCGCTGTCAAACAGCTCAAATGCTGTGCTTGAGGCCTATCTATTTAGGGAGGTTTGTTACTAGCAAGTATGATATAATTTACTGCATGCTAAAAATCCATACCCTCCAGCTGTCCCTGTGTGGCAGGGGCAGCCCTGATTAATTCTCTGTGATCTTACTTGTTCTGTTGCTTTTCAATTGTAGTCTTTCCTAACTTGACATTTCTTCTTCAATAATAACTGTTGCCATGCTGTTGCTTGGCCATGTATGTCTCTGTTTCCATATGTGAAATGCTAGAGGGGGTGAAAATCTCGTTTTCTCTACCTTACAGGCTTAAACACAGGATGCTTCTATGCTCTTTCAACAATGCTGAACCGGATGGTGGTGCTGAATTATCCAGTAAGTGTTTCTCTTTTCAGAAAGTTTCGTAATGGATTTTCCTTTGAGAATATTGGCTCTGGTTATGTAATAGAAGATGTAGATAGTTTGCTCTATTGAAACCTAAGAATTAACACTTATGGTGAGAGTCTTAAAACCACCCTTGGGCCTCTTATTCTGTTTATGCAAACAATTGATTTTTTTAAAAAAAATGTGCAATGGGAAATAAAGAGGGATTTGTAAAAGAACAAAGAAAATGGTGGTGTGTTTGTGGAAGAAATTGAAAGTTAATTCATTTTTATACCAGAAAGATTGAAGCAATAACCTCTTTAAGTCTTTTCTGTGAAAAATGCTTCTAATGGCTTTGATGAGAGAGGAATTCTACATCTATTATGCAAACAATCCCAGCGTACCACTTTCTGGAGGAGAAGCAACATGCAAGAAGAGCATGTTACTTAATCCTTTCATAGCAGCTTGGGTTCCCATTTTCCAGGGCATGGCTCTGAGTCTTTGATCCTTAGGCAGAGAAATCTCAGGGTGAGATCACTGTCTTCAAACGTAGGTTTGCATGTATGTATTTTTCATTTGTTAAACTTTATTTTTTTTTTATTTGAATGGCATATTTTTGTAGTTGTGTTTGATGCTTAAGGTATTATGCTTAGGGCTTCCCTTTCTGATACCACAAGGAGGTGTCCCTTGGTCTCAGGTTTTGGGCCTGAAATCTCAAGGCCTGCAACAATCTTGGCTTGCCTAGTCTAATAGCAGCTGGTGTTTCCTGTCTTGGTTGCCTTTCCCTTTCTGATTTCCGAAACTGCTACAGCAAAGCATTCTTTTGCAATGAAGAAACAACCAGCCTTTGACGAAATGTTGTGAAAGCAAATTTAAAATATATGGTGGGCTGAACTTTTAAAAATTCATTGGAAACTACACATCCCTCACCCAGTTTAACTGCTATTTCTTGTGGATTTATTTATTTATTTATTTAGGTTCAAACCAAGGAGAATTACTGGTTTCCTCTAAAGCAAACTGCTGGGCCTTGTGTTAGGAAAAGAGTGAAATCTTGGTCATCTGTAGTTTTGAGGGTGAAACTTCCTAGACACCATAGTTTTCAAAGCAGTGCAATTCATGGAAGGTCTGGGGATGTGTGCATTCAAAATTGGTCCCAGACCTTCCAAAGTTGCCCTCCCTGTTCTTAAAAGCTCAGTGTCCTCTGTTCTTTCTTGCTTCATTTTATCATCTTAAATCAGTAAGGAAAGTTAATCTGAGTCATGGCTGGCCAATGGATTACCCATTGAGCTTCATAGGAGAGGATGGCCTGGGTCTCTTTGGTCCTAACAGATAGCCGATCTGCTCTGCCTCACTAGCTTTCAGAACTGGCAATGTCAGTCTGAGGCCTTCTGGTATCTCAGCTTTTTCTGTAGTCAAAAATTAACTGCTCTCTGTGTTTCTGTCTTCCTGCAGGGAGAGGAATTGAATGCTGGCAGAATTGGTCTCACTATAGTAGTGGCGGGCATGGTTGGAGCTTTGATTACCGGCATCTGGTTGGATAGAACCAAAATGTATAAGTAAGTCCTTCAGTCTTCCTCTCCCCTTTCTCTTTCTCCAGAGAACAGGCTTTTGATTGCAAGTTGAACATGACCCAGTAATATGATGCCGAAGCAAAAAAGGCAAATCATATTTTATCCTGCATTAATAGAACCATACTTTCCAAGACAAAAGAAGTAATACTCCCACTATATTTTATGCTGATCAGACCTCATCTGTAGTATTGTGTTCAGTTGTGGACACCTCATTTTGAGAAGAAAGTAGACAAATTGGAGCCAGTTCAGAAAAAGGCAACAAGGATGATAAGAAGTATGGAGAATGAAACATATAGGAAAAGTTGAAGGAGCTGGTCATGTTCAGGTTGGTGAAGAAAAATCTGAGCGGGTGACATGATTGCCATTTTTAAATATCTAAAGTGCTGTCACAGTGAGGAGGATGCAGGTTTGTTCTCTGCTGGCCCAGAGAGTGGGACCAGGTCTAATGGTTTTAAGTTCCAGGAAGATAGATTTCAGTTGAACACCAGAAGGAACTTGTTGACAGTAAGAGCTGTTTGACAATGTAACCAATTACCCAGAGAGGTGGTTGGAGTTGCTGTCTCTGAAACTATTCAAGAAGGATCAATACAGTTACCTGCTGGGATGCTCTAGCTCAGGGCAACCTTTTTGAGCCGGGGGCCGAGTTGCTGTCCCTGAGACAACTGGGGGGCCGAAAGGGGGGGAGCTTCCACCCTCCGGGGGCGGGGCTGCGTGCCGGGGGGGGAGCTTCCACCCTCGGGGGGCGGGGCTTTCTCTGCTCCCTTTCCCAACCTCCAGCTGTCTGAGAGACAGCTAGAAGGGGGGGATTGGGAGAGGGGGTGACAGGCGCGCGTCTGCTCCTCCTGACCTTCCGTGGCCCCCAGCTGCCTCTCAGAGAAGCAGTAAGGGCCCGTGAGGGGCAGGAGCAACAGGCGCGCGGCTTTGCCAGGCCTGAAGTGTCCTCCGAAAGACACCTCAGGGCTGCCAAAGCCCCGCGGGGAGGAGGAGGTGTATGCCTGCCCTCTCCTCCTTGGCCCCATCCTTCGGCCGAAAGGGCTCCAAGGGGCCCTTTCGGCCGAAGGGGAAGGCCGAAACCACTCTCACTGTTAAAGCAGACCTTTTAGCATTGAAAGCACTGAAAATACACAGAAATGCACTTTGGAAAGTCACACTGTCTCACCTTCAGAAAGAGTGCATGTCCCACAAACTGCCATTTATCCTCTCACTACCACTCTCATGTAAAAGCCGACCTTTCGGCATGGTGAACGCACTGAAAATACACAGCAATGCCTTTGGAAAGTCACCCACTGGCTGTTATAGACAGCAAAATAAAAGCGCTTCGACGTCACAGTGGGAGGTCTTGGTGTTTCAATGATGAATGCGGTCCTACGAGTCCAGAAGTCGCACCAAAGCACACTCGGACTGGATGCGTGGCTTTCGGGGGGGGCTTAGGGACTCATTAGGACGCATGCATATTGTGAAACACCATACTCCACTGTGACTCGAAGCAGTTTATTTTGGCTGTCTTGGACAAAAGGGCCACTGGCGCACCGGAAGAAAAAGAGAAGGTAGGAAGATTCACTCTTGCCTCCTCCGGCGCCTCCCGCACCGCACCTCCATCCTCTCCTGCTCCTTTCTTCCTTCCTCCTTCTTCCTCCTCTTACTTCCTCCTCCCCTCCCTCCCTCCTCCTCTTGCTCCTCCTTCTCCCTCCTTCTTCCTCCTCTTCTTTCATCCTCCCTCCCTCCCTCCCTCTCCTCTTGCTCCTTCTTCCTTCCTCCTCCTTTCTTCTCTTCTTCATCCTCCTTCCCTCCCTCCTCCTCCTCCTCCATTCTCCTTCTTCCCCCGCGCTTGCCCCCGCCCCTGGAAGGCCAGAGGCATTCCCAGGGTGGCGGGGGGGGGAAGGAGCGCTCCGGGGCGGCCCCATCGCTTTGCCCCCACCCCCTGGCGCAGGCCAGGGGCCATCCCAGGGGGAGGGAGGAAGGAAAACGGGAGCACTTCCGGCGGCCCCAGCGCTTGCCCCCGCCCCATGGGAGGCCAGGGGCCATCCCAGGGGGTGGGGAGGAAATGGAGCGCTTCCGGTGGCGGCAATCGGCGGCAGGGTCTGCCAGGGGCCGTCCTCCCGTGCTCTTGGGCCGCCCGCGGGCCGTAGGTTGCCGACCCCTGCTCTAGCTGGAGATCCTACATTAAGAGGCTGGAAGTTGGACTCAGTTGGGGCCCCTTCCAGTTCTATGCCTTGGCAACATAATAATAATGAGTGATGCAACAAATTACTTTCATGTAATGAAAAACATATAATGCAACAAATGCCTCCCCCTTTTTAGGGCCTAAATACTCTAAAGGCACCAGATCCCATTTGATCTTGGAGGCTAAGCAGGTTCAGCCCTAGTTAGTACTTGGATGAAAGACCAAAAATGAATATCAGGAGCTGTAGGCTATATTTCAGAGGAAGGAACCGGCAAAACCACCTCTGAATATCTCTTCCCTAAGAAAAATTTATGAAATTAATGAGATTTCCATAAGTCGAACGATGACTTGAAGACACACACACACACACAAACTTGAGCAATTGGGAATAAATTACATTTAAAAAATAATATAAGGTCTGGTCATAGTTGATGGTAGTGGCCCAAATAAAGTTGTTGCAGAAATCCCTAATGAGGCTAGGAAGGTGAATTTCATTTTTTCCTGTGCCTCTGAGCTACATCATGTTGCTGTGTGCCTCAAGTAATTTCCGACTTATGGTGACTCTAAGGTGACTCTATCACAGGGTTTTCTTGCCAAGATTTGTTCAGAGGGGCTTTACCATCGCCTTCTCCCAAGGCTGAAAGAGTATGACTTGCCAAAATCACCCAGTCAGATTCTTTAGTTGAGTGGGGATTTGAACCCTGGTCTCCAGAGTCTTGACCTGCATCCACATTGCAGAAATAATCCAGTTTGACACCACTTTAATTTCCATGACTCAGTACTGTGGAACACTGGGAATTGTAAATTTGTGAGACATTTCACCTTTTCTGTCAGAGAATTCCATAGAATTGAGCCACGACAGTTAAAATGGCGTAAAACTGGATCATTTCTGCAGTGCAGATGCAGCCATATTCCAATATTCAATTTACTATACCATACTAGCTCTTGAGCTATATCATAGGGAAGGATTCCACCACCTCCCCTGTAGCCTCCATGTTAGGACATAACATGACATGTACCTTCTGTTTGTGTGGGGACTTGATAACAGAAGCTGCCCACTGGTGATAGACAGCTAGGAGACTCACTGATACCTCCTGTCACTCTTCTTTCTAGAGCTCTGCTTGCCTGCCTCTTTCCTTTCTTTCTTTAACTCATTTTCTGTGTGATTCAAACTTGTTATGATCTCTTTATAAATGAAAGCTACAGGAACTACTATTTAAAACCACAGGCGTGAATGACATGCTCACAACAAAAATATTCTGAGAAAAACAGAGAGGAAGATCTACAGGGCTGTTCAGGCTATAAGAAAACTAAGAAAATTGGTGACTAGTTTGAGTAGTTTTCTCGTAACATGATGCACTCTAGATATATTGAACTGTAATTTCCATAAATCCTAACCATCATAGTTAGGACTGGTTCTGGGAATTGTAACCCAGCATGCTCAAAAAGTCTAGAACTAGAAACAGGTAATCTTGTAGAAGATTGAGGGTTGCTGGAGAATTTCCACTGGCTATGCTAGCCGGGTGGGTAATTTTTCCAAGTTCTGGATTTTATTTGATATTTTAAATTGAATATTTTTTTAAAAATGTTTTTTTTTTAACTTAGTTCATTTTATTTTATTGTTAGATGCCTTCTTCCATTTTTTCCACACAGTGGCTGCAACTTGTGGATGTGCAGGGTGTTGCAATGTTATTAGTGTGACTCAGTCATGGTTTAGTGAATGCTTATGGCATTCTTGAGTCACTGTCTTTGGAAGGCAGCTGGGCCACTTCATGGAAATTTCCATCAAAGAGCCTTCTGGCTATACTGCAGGAGCCAAGAGCCACATTTTAACACTGCTGACCTAATGCTTATACTGTAGTGGCCTGATACAAAATTTATCTTTTTAGACTTAAAATGTTTCCTTTTTTAGACTGAGAGGAGCCAAAACATGCTGTAGAAATAATGCAATTTGAGACTTCTTTAACTGCCCTGGCTCAATGCTAGGGAATTCTGGGAACTGTAGTTTTGTAAAGCATTTAGTCTTCTCTGTCATACAGTTCTGGTGCCACAATAAACTACAATTCCCAGAATTCCCTAGCACTGAGCCAGGGCAGTTAAAGTGATCTCAAACTGGATTATTTCTGCAGTGCGTTTTGGATGAAGATTAACTTTTCCCAAATTCTTTAGCCAATACAACTAGTGATGCTGCTGGCAAGGATATTCAGGGAATTGTAGTCCACAAAGGTAATTCTTCCAAATTCTGAATTCATACTTCTGTAATTGTTGGGTAGAAGTTGGAGTTTGGGTATATGTGGACATTGGTTATGCTGTCTTGAGATGATGAGAGTTGCAGTCAAAAAACTTCTAGAGGGCCACTGGAAAGATTATCATATGTGGCTTTTAAACTGCAGTTACAGTTGTGAAATAGCACCTTTGGCAATAGCAAACTTCCTAATAGATTTTGCCAAGAAATCCCCATGAAATAGGTCAAATCTTGGGACAAACAAAAGTGGTTTCAGAATATATAAAGTGTATAACTAGGCTATACATGTGTGTATGAGAGACTGCATGCAAAAAGACTTGTGTTGTCTTAAAATTGAAATTATATGTGTACTATTATTTGGCAAGCAGTCCCAAAGCAAGAGACCATAAACACACACACACACACACACACACACACACACGACTGAATCTATAAGGTATGGATTGTGGGCTGAGGTGGCATTCTAGTTTCTCAGTGAGAGAAGAGATAAAACAGTTTTTTCTTGTTTGTAGGAGAAATGCTGTTGAATCTGCAGAAGTGGAGATTAGATTATGATTTGCTCTTGTCTCCCATCCACCCATATCCAGAGAATGGAGCTGGCATGTTCTGGTTTGTTGAGCTTGCTTGTGGTGGTGTCTTCAGCTGGCTTTCTCAGCAAGGGCTCTGTTTTCCCCCAGCTCACTGTGCAAAAATCTTTAATCTTTCTCTCGAGAGAAATGATAGGGCAAAGGACAAGAACAAGGAGCCGAAGAGTGGCAGGGCTGCTTATGCATGTAGATGTAGTGTGCAATTTCTTGCTAGGGATCTTCAGGCAATGAATTCTTATTTTGCTGTTGCTGCATGCTTGCACACCAGGCTCCTTTTCTCTGTTTCTCTGGATGATAGCTTGTCCCTTATCTATGGAGCAAGATGCTATTATCTCCCTCTGGGAGTCATGGTGTAGCTCAGGGTTTATTCTCTAAGCACCACAAGAAGTTAGAAAAATGGTATCAAGGTAATAAGAATAAGATAATCAGAAAATTTTAAAAGACTGCTGTAACCTTTTAGTGTTTGTAATCTTATAATAATAGGATAATATTTGGAGCAACACCTTCGCTGACCAAAGAAGGTACATGCATGAAGCTGCTTTGGATGTGACTGTGTTGCTGCAGGCATTGTCAACTGCATCCCACACTCTTTTCTACACATTAGAAACAAATAAACTAAAAATCATCTTTTTTAAAAAAAATTAAGACCCATGAAAGACTGTTTCGTTCTGTGCATTTTATTTTCCTGATGCATACAATGGGCCCAGCTACAGATTAGAATAATGCCTGCTGTAGTTTCGATTTTCCAAAAAGTAGTAATCTCTGCTATCTGCCCACTTCAGAATGGTGTTGTATTAATTTCATTTGTATTAATATACACATATTGAGTTACTTCCATGTACCTTTACATCTGTCAAGTTAACTGTCTATCCTTTTCTGCCGGGTTCTCTGACTTTAGGTAAGCAGTTTGAGAAACAGTGAGATCTTTTCATGGACACAACTTATCTCAGCGCAAGGTTCTTCTTTATCTCCCTTTCACACATTGCTAGTCTCCTTCTGTAGCCTGCCAGCCAGCCAGCCAACCAGGTTCTTGAAATAGGTGAAATGTAACCAAAGGAGACATGGCAGATTCCCTCATTCCTTTGACTAGAAAGCATATTGGACTGGAAGCTTTTACAGCAATCAGATCTTGTCACATGACTTGCTCTTATCTATTGTTATTCAGTAAATGTATGTTGGTTTTGTTCCATGTTGAGGAGTCTATTCAGTTTCAATTTAGGCTTCCAGATATCTAACATCTTGCTACTTGGCAGCCTATTGATACTGCATTTCAAAATTCAGAAATGATGAATAGTATAACCATTAAAAAAAAAAAAGGCTTGCATGTTACTTTGATTTTTGCATCTTTCCCTCATAACAGACCATATTAAATTCAAATCTGGTAAAGTATGAATGAAAGAGAAATATTGAATACAGGGAGTAGTAGTTTAGTTCTGATGGTACTTTTTCTGTTACAGGCAGACGACCCTGCTGGTTTATGTCATGTCATTTGTGGGCATGGTGATTTACACTTTTACTCTGGACCTAGGTCACATCTGGGTGGTCTTTGTGACTGCAGGTGTGCTGGGGTAAGTTAGCTTCTCTCCTTGCCCCTCAAGGGTTCATTTTTCAAAGCTTCCCTCAGAGGCAGTAGGTGTTTCCTCTGACAGTGAGATGGAAATTCCTCCCTGCTCTTCTGTAGAGTGGATGGGGAGGGAGTAATATGAAAAAAGGATTCTTGATCAGTATGAGATATGTATAACTGCCTCTACACACTTTAGTGTCTTTGCTGACCAAGAATATCTTGTCTGGGGCAGCCTAGATGACTGAAGTGCTGAGAGAGAATTGATGGGACTGTGTTGTGGCTCAGGAGAAACCAGAGTGTGGAAAGTTATTTTTTAAGTAATTACACAGTCAGCATTTCAAGGTTTACCCAAAAAATGGTGTGATACATTATAATTACAATTATAAGAGATTAAAGGAGGTATTATCTTTCTTTTTATTCAGAAGTCTCTAAAATAGTTCATTTTTATTGATTTTAAAAACCCATTAGAAAGCTATATTCTACTAGCCTGTGGTGCAAACAGTTCTTAAGTAGCAAGACCACATTCCAAAACAACAAAAGTAACTAAAACATATTCCAAATGAAGTTATTTCAGTTGTCTTGTAACTTAGTAGTGAAGGAATAAAACTACAAGTAAGCAGTTACTTGTACTCATTACTTGAGAGTTTGGGGAGAAATGGAGTCTGGAGTAGGTTTATCCCTATTAAATGTCATGGCCCTGATACTTAATTATTTCTCCTATGCTACAGTTTTTTTATGACAGGGTATCTGCCACTGGGCTTTGAATTTGCAGCAGAATTAACATACCCAGAATCAGAAGGGACATCATCGGGCCTTCTTAATGTATCTGCACAGGTGAGTGCTTGATCAACAACTATGTAGGTAGGCATATACACATCTAGCTATGGCTTGGTTGTTGGATATGACAGCAACTTCATCAACTGATTGATCCAGATATTCCATAATGTACTGCTGTAATTTTTGTTTTTGTAATCGGACTATCGTAACAATTCCCAGAAACCTCTTGAATTTGGTTTCATGATGAAACCCATAGCAGTGCCTTTTCCTAAAACACTGATAGAGCTCATCTTAGAATCCATCTGTGTGGGTAAAGGAGACATCAGCAGACACCAGCCTTTCTTTTTCTTCCCCATGACAAAACACCTTGACTTTTCTTTTCATCATCCATAAAGAGAGCAACATAATATGTATCATGAATGTTACTTAATATCCACTCTATAGCCCTTTATTAGGCACATTGTGTTTTATTATTCTCATATATGACCTATATAACTAAGCAGAAGTGGTTGTTTGGGGGATCAAATTCAGATAGATGCCTGTGCAAAGCAGAAGAGAGTGAAAAGAATGATGAGAGTGCATGTGTCCAGCAGCTAGTAATACTTATTAAGGAATAAAGATACCAGTGGCAAAAGAAACAAATGAAGATTTTATTGTAAGAACTATTAATGATAGGGAAGCCATCTAAGAACTTTATCACACGAAGCTAAAAAGTGGAATTTTAACAGGATAAAAATGTCTTTGGCCAGTATTTGTCACACAACATCATGTCCATCCTGTTGCTGCCTTGCATTCCATTTGTTACTGATGAGCATCTTTTTATTGACGGGCAAAACCTGTCAATAGGCTCTCAGTCTCACTGCTGTTCCATGACTGCCTTAGTATGGTAGGCTCTATCTGCTGCAGTTCCACTTTTTAGGCAGTCACATGGTGTGAGTTGGTGTGATTCTGCTGCTCTCCTCTGCTTCCCCATTCCTCTCCCTGTGATTGCAGATTCCAGTACCTTCCTGAAGCTGGCTTCTGTGTACACATTCACACGGCAGCCAGTTATGGGAAAGTGTTGACAGCCAGGATCGCTTGTCCCACTGCTTCCTCCTGAAACATGGGGCTGTTAGATAAATGTGCACACAGCAGCATTGAGCTTCAGGATGGGGATGCAGGAGGAGGAGTGGCCCTGACCACTAACACGTTCCCAAAGCAGCCTCATGCTTTGGGATAAAGCGGGGGGTTAAAGTGATTCTGGCTGCCAACACCTTCCTGAAGTCAACACAGCAGCTGGATTTGGGAGTTGGTTGGCTGTTGCAACCTCTTTCCCTTCCTCCTGGAAAATGGCACTTGGCAGTGCAGAAAGCAGATCATCCGACTACAGATTGCCAAAGCTTTATCATGATAAAAATTGTGATAAGAAATTATGCTTCCCATTCTTAGACTAGTGGGATTGTGATGGAATAGCAGACTGTTGAGATGAAATTCTAAGGGTTTGAGAAGATTTATTAAAAGCATCACCAGTTATGGATATCCTTGATAAGGAGATGTCTGTTTTGACGATCCTGGGCATAGCCCTTAATATTATGGCCTAAACCCACTTGTTAATCCCAGCCAGAGTGGGACAGTTTAATCAGTTTAATTTATGTGAGTGCTGACTTACCATGTTCCTGCTGATTCAATTGGTCAAGAAGGGGTATGCTGCATAATTTTGCTCAGTTTCTTAATATGACTTTAAAAAAAATCTTCTGCTAGATTTTTGGAATCATTTTCACAATCAGCCAAGGACAGATCATTGATGACTTCGGGACTCAAGCAGGCAATCTCTTCCTTTGTGCCTTCCTTTTTATCGGCACTATTATAACTGGTAAAGTAGTACAATATATCTCTCCTTCTCTTTTTGTAAAGTGCTTATATGTATGTGTATGTATCTTGAAGTCATCTGTCATATGATAACCCCATGAATTTCATAGGGGTTTCTTAGGCAAAGAATACTCAGAGGTGGCTTTGCCAGTTCATTCCTCTGAAATATAGCCTACTGAACCTGGTATTTGTTGGTAGTCTCCCATCCAAGTACTAACTAGAGCTGACCCTGCTTAGCTTCCAAGATGAGATGGGAACTGGTACCTGTAACATTTTGTATTCCAGTTTAATATGCTGTAGTTTTGCACAGGGGAGCAGTGTTTAATTACTTCATTAATGTTGCCAACCAGAGCTTTATTGGCATTTTTTAAAGAAGAAACTACTGCCTGAATCATGGAGTGTTCATGCAATTGCATGTCCATTCATTATTCCCAGTGTTTTAAGCTCTGGCCATGTCATATGCCTTTGGTCACATCCAGAGCTGGTTATTGCAATTTGTTATATGTGGGTTTTCCATGAAAAGTACTTGAAAATTCCTCCAGCTTTCAGGAAATGCATCATGCAGAATGGCTACTGGGGTGTGTACAGTTGGGAACATATTACACTAGGGGTTTTTTTTCATATGCATTAGCTTCCACTTCATTTCCTGGCTCAAATCAAAGTGCTGGCTACAACCTATAATGCCCTAATCTGGTCTCAAGCCATTTATTTAAGGACTGACTTCTGCAGAAGCTTACTTGGGCACTATTTTCCGTATTTGGTTCAAATACTTCTGCCTTTGGAAGTGTGCTTGATGCGTAGGCTTTCTCAATGGTGGAACATACATTGAAGAACTTTCTTCTGATTATCTCCCTAAAGGCAGCAGATCCTGTCTAATCTTGGAAGCTAAGCAAGGTCTTAATATTTGCGATTTATTCTTTTATTGTGTGCAACTATTTTTTTAAAAAAATCAATTAGAGGTACATGTGGTTTTTTGACCTATTCAATATAACTTCATACGTTTTAAAACCCTATTTACAATACATTAGTAAGGGGGGAGGGAAATACATTCACAGTTGAAGGCAATCAGTAAGAGACTGGAGAGGATGATGGAACTGGCTGTAGAATTTCCCCTCAAAATCTGAAAGCTTGGGCCCTCTTGTATGAACAAATATTGAGCCCCAGAACCTAGATCTAAAGGGATTTATGAGTCATAACTGATATCTTGAGTTGTGCCCAGAACCAGGCTAATAATTGTGTCTGGAAATAATTTTTTCTACAACTTCCCCTTAATTTCACGAGGCCTTCATGAGATTTACTGTATATTCCGGCGTACAAGACTACTTTCTGACCCTCTAAAACGGGGTCAAAAGTTGGGGGGACGTCTTGTACGCCGGTAAGAGCACTTACCTGGTTGTCCTGCCAGCTTCCAAAGGTGCCTCCCTGGCTGCCGGCTTCCAAAGCCCTCCAGAGCCCCTTGGAAGCCGGCGTTTGTGGGCATCAGGCCCCCTAAACTTGGCCTATAGTAGGCCAGGGCACTGCCTGCATGCAAGGCAGGCTTTGAAGGCCTCAGCAAAGGCCTGAGGAAAATAAAAATAAAAAATGAGAGAGAGAGAGGGAGAGGGAGAGAGAGTTAGAGAGATAGAGATAGAGAGATAAATAGATAGATGAGAGAGAGAGAAATAGAGAGAGAGAGGGAGATAGATAGATAGAGAGAAATAGATAGAGATAAGTAGATAGATAGATGATATATATATATATATATATATATAGAGAGAGAGAGAGAGAGAGAGA
>NC_056522.1:339850863-339886098 GCF_019175285.1 Sceloporus undulatus
GAGAGAGAGAGAAATAGAGAGAGGGAGATAGAGAGAGATAGAGAGAGAGAGAGAAATAGATATAGATAGAGATAAGTAGATAGATAGATAGATGAGATATATATATGAGATAGAGAGAGGGAGAGAGAGAGGGAGGGAGGGAGGGAGAGAGAGAGGGGGGAGAGAGAGAGAAATAGATAGATAGATAGATATAGAGAGAAAGAGGGAGGGAGGGAGGGAGATAGATAGATGAGAGAGAGAGAGAGAGAGAGAGAGAGATAGAGAGAGAGAGTGAGAGAGAGAGAGAGAGAGAGAGAAGCAAGCAGGCAAACAAGCAAGCAAGCAAGCAAGCCAAGATTAGAGAACGAGTTGGGGTAAATGCAGTGATGTTTTTTAAATTTTTATTTGATGTGCATTGGAAGAGGGGTGGTCTTATACGGCAAGTATATCCCAAACTCTATATTTTAACTGGAAAAGTTGGGGGTCGTCTTATACGCCCAGTCATCTTATACACCGGAAAATACGGTAAGCATTGTTCTATATGTTTCCTGATGCTGTACAACAGCCACTTACAGCCTGCACAGAACAGCTTTCTATTTTTTTCCTGCTTTGCCTCAGCTTTCATCAAACCTGATCTCCGGAGACAACAAGCCAATCTGGAAAATGAGCAGACTGTGAGTAAACAATATATTTCTATGTTGGTAGCTTATGTCACCTGTCCCCACCTCTGAATCATGATGCTATTGTCATGATGAATCACAGTGCCAGCCTGAGGAAGCATGTATCTTGTCTCAGCTGTGCCAGGTATAGTTTATTAACAGATGAGTGCTGCTGTTAAGTACTCCTTCAGGAGTTAGCACAGCATGGCATGTACTGTAGCTTGCTCCTCTAGTGCCCAAGAACAGCTGTGAAGACTAAGAGATAGGGAGACAACATCTTTGTGTGATACCTTGTATACCTAGGGATTGAGCACACTGGCAATTGGCTATCTCTATTGCCTTGTAAAGATTTGGGAGTGACAGTAAAGGTTAATTAAAGAAAGAAATTAAGATCACAAGCCAGGACCTTATATAGCACAACCAGGATGTTTTCGTACATAGAGAGATCATGTAGCACCTTTGAGGCTCATTGAAAGAAAGAAGTTGGCAGCATGAGCTTTCATAGACTTAAGTCTACTTCCTTGGATGCATTTGGTGGAGTGGAAACCAGGGACATACACATATATATGCCATTAGTATGTGAGAATGTCAATTCACATTCAAAATCCTTTGCGTATGGGAATGAAGTGGCAAGTCCAGTTTTAACAATGGTTGTTAGTGAACAGAGGCATTGAGAACTAGCCTTTGTGTATGGAAATGAAGTGGCAAGACCAGTTTGACTTTGGAAACTAGCCTGTAGGTGGGGAGAATAGATGGTTGTAGGACCTCTGCCTGAGGCTGTGGTCAGATAGTGTTGAAATGTGTACAGTGAGCCAGGAAGCCATTATGTTTTTCAATCCATTGTTGAGAGACTGTAGTTTGTGGAGGAACTCCAATTCTGCCTTTTCTCTTTCCAATCTACCTTTGTAGTTCTTTTGTTCAAGGACCGCTGTTCTGAGGTCTGAGATGGAATGCCCAGGGAGGTTGAAATGTTCTGCCACTGGTTTTTGTGTATTCCCATTCTTAATGTCTGAGATGGAATGCCCATCTCAAGGACCTCAGATCAGTGATCCTTGATCAAAAGAACTACAAAGGTAGATTGGAAAGAGAAACAGTTATGAACTTGTGAGATTGTTTAAACTTTAGACATCACCACATCTGCTTCCTTCTTGTTACAAACTGTGCTGTGGATTGTGTTAGGTGGCCTATGAGGAGATATCCAGGCGATGTGATGGTCTTATGTTTGGGAAAGGGACTGGACTAAAATAAGAGTTATGATTCCATGGGCCATCCATGGTTGCTAGTGTTTGGGGCAATAGGAATTTATCTGTTTATTCACTGTATCAAAAGACTGCAGAGTGGCATATAATGAAATAATCTATCCTTGTACAGTGGTACCCCGGGATACGAATTGATCGCGTTACGAAATTTCCGGGGTACGAAAAAGTTAGCTTGGAAAAAACTGTTCCGGGTAACGAAAGATTTTTCGGGTTACGAAATTTTTTTTGGTGTGTTTCGGCGCTTTTTGGCACGAAATTTAAAAGCCGCGGCTTTCCAGCGCTAGCGGTTTCGGGTTGCGAAATCTTTCGGGTTACGAACGGCGCCGCGGAACGAATTAAATTCGTAACCCGGGGTACCACTGTAGTCCAATAACATCTGAAGTGCCATAGGTTCCCTACCTCTAGGATAAATTGCATTAATTCTTTTGAGCTGTAAACATTTATGTCTATATGCTAAATGCTGAACATGGGAATTGGGCTGGCTTTTTGATTTGAACCAAAGCAAAAAATGAATTTCCTGTCCTAAATTTTTTTGCTAATTTTGTTGCCTAATATCGGATAGTATTTTATTTCAAGAATTGATTTTGACTGTTGAACTTTCATTATATTGTATAACTAACTTTCAGTAGCACTCATCACTTCTAGAGAGCAGATGTGCACCCATACTTGATTTATTTTTTTTAAAAAAATTAGACTCTCACCTCCTACAAGCGACCAGTGATGCAACAGCAGGAGGAACTAAAAGAGCATGTCCGGAGGGTCTGGAATGGCTGCAGTGGGATCAGTTTCTCCTTTCCCTTCTGCAGCATCTACTGAAGCTGGTCCTGAGTAGGGGTAAAATTGGTGCCCCAAAAACCTGGTCTCTTTGAATTAGCTTTGTTTACCTTCAGGTAATACTGGTCATAGTACCAGATTTTAACAACACCATGGATTGTGACATTAACATCATGTTCACCATGTGGCCTTCGATTATCAGGGATCACATTTTGGAAGAGAAGTGATGAAATTTCAGTGCAGAAAGATTAGCAGATGTGAGAAGGGAGTACAATAGTAGAAGAAAACCACCAGCTGAAATTAAACATACATGCCTGGTTTTTAATTTTTTTTAGGAGTCGTAGTTTGCTTCCAATAGTTTTCACTCCCAAAATGTTAACATGCTTCCAATAAAATATTGTCTCTCAGAGAAGCAAGCTGAAAGTTCTTATGCAGTGTTGTGGCGGTACTGTTCTATAGTACAGGTAGTTACATCAGATTTCCTTCTGTCTTGGTAGGTGTATCCCATTGAAAATTATGTTTCAGAGATCCATTGAAAGGGGATGGATCACATTCTGCCTGTAGTTCTGCTTTCATGTGTTTTTCACCAGTCAAGATTATTCTCCCACTATCTCTTTGATTTTGTTCTACTCTTTTCTTGATCGTGAAATGTGGCTATTGTTGCAGAGACTCCAAGGCAGTAACAGTCAGATAATGAATTATGGAATTTGTACCTTAAACCCAGCATTACCCATCCCTGTCCAATAACCCTCAAACAAAGGTAGGAGAACCATCTTAGCCTGCTTACCTAACTTGTTTTTGTGAGGCTGCACTAGCACAAAACCAAACCAATGGCAGATTCAAGTTTTAGCAGGGGATGCTATTTTTACTGTGCAGTCACTAAGATGCAGTTTTACTCTTGGAAAAAATATTTTTTTTCACCAACACTACTAGTAGAGTGTATGGAAAATGGGGTTTGGCAGAAAAGAATATTGTGGCATTGTGTACAAATGATGTGTATTGAAACATTTTTCCTGAGAGATAATTTAGGATTTCTCTGGAGAGAATGGCGTGTTTTCACTTTGAAATGAGGGTTATGCTGTATTTCCCTGATATATTTTTGCTCATCTCCATCAAATTGCCAGCCCTGCTTCATAGAAACCTAGAGATAAATGTAGTGATTGATCCTTCAGGCAACACAAAGTCAGAAATGTAGGGATCAGACAGTTGGCTTTTGATTTTTGAAATCATCCATGGAGTAGGTAATATTCCTGCCTTAATATAATGTAGGACTTAGCAACTGTGGCCTGCCAGATTTTTTTGGAGACTTCAGCTTCCATAATCTACCAGTGTTGGCTAAAGTGGGTCTGATGGGTGTTATAAATCAAAAACCATCTGGAGGGAAACAGTCACACAACCCTGGAATAATGTGACTGGGAAAAGGCAGCAAAAATGAGATTGGGAAACATTCTGTTACCTTTAAGGTAACCAGTTAGGTTGCAGTTGTCTTTTTGTCCCAATTTGCTGAGCAGGAAATGCTCTGTCTTAAGGTGGGAAGACCCTGCTGTTAGATATGCAGGTATGTATATCTAATGCAAAGAAGTTTGGTACCCTTCTTGGGCAAGTGCTGGGTGTGGAAAAAGTCATATGCCTACTGGATTCAGCTTCCAATGTAGAGTTTGATTACCTATCTGTCCACAGTCAAAGGGAATGTTAAGTCCCTCATTTGAAACAACCACTGGAGTTTAAGTGACTAGTGCAACTCACAAAAACACTCTGCTTTGCAATCATAATTCCCCTTTTTTTTTTTAATTTAAGGAGACCTTCCTATTAATACTTTGTTGCTCTCACTTTTGGAGTATGCATGATCTAGCTATCTATTTTTCCTCAAGCTTTCCTTTCTTTTGCTCTTGTTTTCAGAATGGTTGTTCACACATGGATTACTCACTATTCTCAAGCAATCAGTCCCTTTGGGCAGAGGCAGTCACTCAGATGTAATAAGGAATTGCTGAATTCTGAAGCTATTGAGCAAGAACAGATAAAGAAAAAGTGTGTGTGGGGGGGGGGGGGGGGAGTAGCTCTCAAGCAGTGCTAGATTTATTGATTTTCATTTACATTTTATATTCTTCCTGCCTTGCAAGCTCACTTTAGATGGTGAACAATCCATTTGTGAACACTGGTGCGTCTTGCAAGTGTTCAGAAATAAACCTGTGCTAGTCTGTTTCAGCATAAAAGTGGGGGATGCGGGGGAGAATATAGCAGCCTCTGAATCTGATTTATTTTAGCATGAGATTTCATGGATACCTTTTTCTGGATATTTTCGTATCTTTCTTTAAACTGTTAACACTATACCCTACATCTACAACTATGTAGCTATGCCTAACTACCTCTATCTAGTTAGTGCATCTGAAAAAGTGGATATTAATCCACTTCAAGATCATGCTGAAATAAATAACTTGGTATCAAAATTGCTGTTAGATGCCCACACTGTTTTGTTTTTCCTTTCCTTTTTCCTTTTTGTACATCTTGCAAGGTCATGTTTCCTTCACAAACTCATGTTTTATCTTAACTGCGTCTAGAATTGCTGTTTGCAGAATGTCAACACACACACTCATAAGCTACTGTTGCATCTGATCTGTTACTGTCAGGATGGAATGATTTTTGTTGTTTTCAAAGTTCTTTTAGAATCCTTCAGGCCTGTTGTAGATGCCATACAGGCCTTGTTAGCAATACCAGTGTAGGGACATGGGGAAGCACTTTGATCTCACTAACATTTTGTTTCTAAGAGCCAGTGAGAGAGAATAAAGTGATCTGGATTGGAATCAAAGGTAAAAGAATTAAACCCTTTCACTGTACTGGTTTTCAGATGGCTGTCTCTCCAAATAGTGGTGGTCCGTACTGGAAATATAGACTTATGTACATTTTCCTTACCATAGCTCATACTCTGGGTAGGTGAGTGGGTGGGTGAGATTATCCAGAAATTGAACAACCATGGCAGGGGGTGGGGTGGGGGAGAACAAGAGCTTGCATCTTCTGTTTCAAATCAGTACTACTTCCCTGTTGATTGAGTTTGTTTATTTATTTTAGAAAAAGGTGGAGATGCATTCATCCTTCTCCATCACTATAATGGCATCAGCATCTCATCAGTCCCAAGATCAAGGCTTCCTTATTGTGTCATTCTGTGCTAATCATAGACTGTTAAACCAGGCAGGTGGGTCAGAGAGTTATGTCTGTAAAAGTAATAGTTTAGTGCTATATCTGAATGTGACCATAGCTCCCTATCTTAAAGCAAAGATAGTTTAAACAAATATGGGTCAAGTGTACCTTCTGTTCTTAATATAATTTAGATGTCAGCATTAGTAATTAAATGGTTAAGTCAACATGCAAAATCTTATGGGATAATATCTGTGCCTGTGCATTTGAATGCACTGTGCTAGATAATGTCAAGGCTTTGAAAATTAACCTTGAGCCCCACGTTTCTGCCTCTTTGATAACATTCTTATGCACATTCTCATGACACTTGCCTTGGCAGAGCTCCCTTTTTAGTTCAGTGTGTTTTTTGTTCACTCTTCAAGGTGCCATCAAGGACTTCATCCTTGATCAGTGGACTATAGGTCGTATGCTACCAGCTACCAAAGCGTTGTTGTTGTTGTTGTTGTTGTTGTTGTTGTTGTTGTTGTGTGCCTTCAAATCATCTCCAATTTATGGCAACCTTAAGACGAACTTATCATGGGGTTTCCTTGACAAGATTTGTTTAGAGGAGGCTCACCATTGCCATTCCATGGGGCTGAGAGAATGTGATTTGCCCAAGGTCAAACAATGGGTTTCATGGCCAAGAGGGGAATCAAACCTTGCTAAAATACTACAACTATTCACTCTTATGTATCCAGTCTTGTACATACATTGGACACAAGAAGAATTATTTGAGTAATGGGCTTACATTGAGGTGCACCTGTTTTAAAGAAGCTACAATCGTTAAATGTTGTTCCTTTCATAAATATTGCACAAAGGTTGGGATGTAGACATTTAGTAAAAATGACATTTTTAAAACTGCCAACCACCTCCCGTCCAAGCAAAATGTATTTGAAATCTTTGCCAAGGAAGAACTGAGAAATCCCACTATGACCGAGGCTTCCAGGATGGAAGGTTGAAGTGTGCATTTGTTCACCTTTTAAACAAGGTGAAAAGGCTGTGGCCTTCCAAAAGTTGATAGAACTCCAACTCTCACCATCTCAGACATTTTGCCATGCTGGTGGGGACTGAGAGGAGATAAAGCAACAGCTTTTGAAGGACCAAAGGTTCTCCATACTGGCTGCTAATGCATGAGGTTCTTCTAGTTGGCTGTTTAATGAGATTGTTTTGTGATCCAAGCACCAGAGCCAGATTTCATCAGTAGCAACCTTAACGTGCGACAAAGGAATGGAAGGCTCATTAGGTCGTTTTTGTGGGTTCTTCGGGCTATGTAGTCATGTTCTAGAAGAGTTTCTTCTTGACGTTTCACCAGCATGCCAACCAAAGATGCTGGTGAAACGTCAGGAAGAAACTCTTCTAGAACATGGCCACGTAGCCCAAAAAACCCACAAAAACTATGGATGCCTGCCATGAAAGCCTTCGACTGCTCATTAGGTCCTCCTGACTTACAAGGCAGATGGGAATTGTTTCTGTTTTGTTTCACTTCCGCTGGTTTCTATAATAATAGACTTTGTATATTGTTTTGCATATCTTATTTTTGGGAGAAGGGGGAGGTTGGACTGGATGGCCCTTGCGGTCTCTTCCAACTCTACGATTCTATGATTCTATGAAAAGCCAAATACCTAAAAGCTGCAACCTTCCTTGGGTAATCCCAACTGCACTCAAGCTTGGGCTATACTTCTGTATTTTTCCTTGGTGATTTATTCTTCCCTCTATTCTTTATACGTTCTCTTTTTTTTCTTTTCACTTCTTCCTGGGGGGGGGGTGAATACAAGCACACACACTCCTGCACTTTCTCACACACACTTTCTGCCTGAGATGGAGCAGCAACCTTCTCTTCCTATTTGGTTAAGTTATTTTGATTATATGAGGCAGAAAATTCCAACCTACCTCTTCTTTACTAATAAACCCCCCAGAAAATTAAAGAACACTTCACAAACCTTTCATGTTACCTGAAATCAGGTAGATTAGGCATCTTTGTTGTTGTAGGCCTTCAAGTCCTTTACTGGGGCTGAGAGTGTGTTTGACTCAAGGTCACCCAGTGGGTTTTTATGGCCAAACGGGGAATCAGAATCTGAATTTTGGAGTTGTAATTCAATGCTCAAACCACTATACATGGTGCCTAGTGGAGACAAATAGACTTGGAAAAATAAGAGCTTCCTTCCCTATTGGTTCTCCAGAGATGATAGATTCTCTAGCGAGAGTTTGATGAAGAACTGACTGATCACAAGAGTTGATTTATGTATAGAAGTCAACTGGTGGAAGCCAGGGAAGAGTTTTGGACTCAAAATTTAGTTAAAATTTATGCATTATTTCAGCTGTATTCTCTACTGACCTTTTTTTAATTTTAATTTTTTTGTCACACACACACACACAGATGTATTGGCCCTGTGGTACTACAGTGGTCCCTTCTTTTACATGGGGCATCCATTCCAGACCCTCTTCCGCGTAAAGATATTCTGTGTATGCTTGAGCTCCATTAGAAGTAATGGGGCTTATGCTCGTGGCGGCGCTTGCACACCACGGGTGCAGGTGCCATTACTGCTTCCTATGTGCAATGCCACATCTTCCAGCGCTGCTTTCAGCATATGTGTATGACGCGGGCACACTGTATTAGTGTTTCTACTCCAACTAAATTAGTAGAGATAGCTGAACAAAATGTTCCTATTGATTTAGAAGAATGTATTACTCCAGTTCAATGCAAAGCCTATATTCAGCATGTAACTCATATATTGATATGCAACCTGGATGTGAATCTGGCCTAAAAGTCATTCCTGGTGATGTACACATAGTCTTGATAGTATCCAAAGGAAGAATGACACCTTCTGAGCCTTCAATTTAGCTTCTTGGGTTTTGCAAATTTGATGAAGTCAGTGAGTACATTTTTAGGAATGACATGGGCAATAGTAATGTTGAAGGATGATTTCTGGAACTCATGCTGTCATTACCTTAGACACCAAGCGAAACAAGAATGCTTGTTGACTAGTGTCTGTCTTTCCTTCTCTTTTCTGCTTCTCTTACCTGAAAACACTGTTCTTGGTTTCTAATTTGGAAGGTGGCCTTTCATATTTGAGGCTGAATTCGTTCTATCGACTTTTCTTTATAACTCTAGAGAAGTAATCTGGATTAGCCATCTATGACTAGAGAAAATTCATACATATATATATTTGTTCTGTCTCTTTTTTCTTCATGTTTTGCTTTTCCTTTGGGGATACCCAAAAGAACCAGATGTATTTTGCAGGAGAATATGCTGCTGAACTTCTTGCTCTCTGTTGCCTTGATCCAATCGTACCTTCTTTCTTTGATTTTCAGAAGAAATTGGGAGATATGCCTCAAGACCAGCATACCACACTATGAGGAATCAAAACTCAAGCGTTTGGTGGCAAGGTACTGCCACTGTCCTTTGTTGCTGTCACTACTACCTGCACCAACCTCCAACTCAACCCACAATGCTACTAATGTTGCTGAGGAAAAAGATCAGCAGAGCTTGAGTCACTCTCATCATCTGAACCAGCTTCTTCGTCCCTGGTGTGTCTCAGCAGACAAGGACTGAATGCAACAATTGACTTGTCTTGGCAGTTGTAGCTGAACCTTGAGTCCAGCATTGCTTCTTCAAGTGTATTCATGATGGACTGAGAAACACCCTCTGTTCATCCACGTATATGTCCTGTAGATCTTCAGAACAGGATATGAAATGGATCCAGAGGAAGATCCTTGCTCCTCAGGGAGAATTAGAAAGCCCTTGCTCTGTGAGCAGACCTAAATGACGTGCAGCCCTTGATTTTCATGTAGGGAACTAATCCAGCCAATGACAGGAGGAGCAAAAGTGGCTGAGATGTCTTCCTTTTCAAAACTCCCTGCTGACAGAGCATTTTGTAACCAAGTCCAGCAGATGTTTTTAAGTTAGTAAGCCATCATTTTGAAATTTAAAAGCTCTATGTTTACCAACTTGTGATTTTACTCTTGAAATTTTGTGGGGCAATTAGTTTTAAGCAATATTTGAGAATTACATCCTGCCATAGATTGCTTCCCAATTAGTTCTTTTTAGCTTTACTAAAGTACTGTACATCTTTTCTAAAATTAACTGGATGCAGAAATAAAACAGAGGTTCCACATTGTACTGTTCTGTAATGCTCTTCCCTATTTCCAAGGGCCTTCTCTAATGTTTACTCACTAGTTAACTACTGTTCATTAGTGGTCCCTACAATGTTAATGATGTTAACTAGCCAGTTTCTCCTACTCTGGGGAAGGAAAACGACTGGTTTCCTTGTATTTTCTATAAATAAGTCTACTTCAGCACAAAAAAAGCGAATGCAAGGAACGCCATTATTAAAGTATTCCATCTAATAATTAATTAAGAGGTAATTCATCATCTCTTTTGACAGATGTGCTGAACAGGAATAAATAAAACTCCCAAGGAGGAACTTGAATGAAAGCACAATATGCTTAAAATCCTCAATAGTGTTTTAAATGTCTACACTAGATAAGCTGGCACTGTGAGTGCATTTTATTGTTAAAAAAGAGGCACAATTAAGTTTTGTAGAAGCACAGAGGAACACTGATATGCTACAGTGTGATAACATTTGGATTCTTTGTGAAAAGTGAGTGAAACATTAAGGATGATTTTTACTGAAAAAAAGCCCCACATGGAAATAGGTCAGATATGCAGTGGCATATATTGTGGCCTATAGAAGATATTTTAACTTCAGGTAGATTTTATGTGAATTCACCCTTAAGCAGGAGAAGAAAATGCAACTTAATTTTATGGGGGGAAAACAAACCATCTGTATTTTGAAAAGGTTGTGTAATTAAACAATGTAGTCACACCTAACTGTACACCATGATGATCTATGAATGTTTCCAAATTGAAAAAGTCATTGCACAAATCAAGTTAGTTGTACAATTTTCAGTAATTTTGAAAGTAGTTACTAAAGTTGCATGGAATACCTGTATAGTCCTCCATTTAAATGTTTGTTCAGAGAATGGTATATGTAATTTTTTAACTCCATAGAATTTGAAACTTGTTTCTGAGCTTTTTGATCTACGATGTGTAGCACTTTATTTAAGAAAGTACTGTGCAGCTATAATTTTTTTGTGGGAATGTCTCACACAGTAGCATTAGAGAGGCTACCTCCAAGCAGTGTTTGGTTTTAGAACAAAAGTAGAAACTTTCAGTTTCATGAGTGCTTTATAGGTTTTCTAATTCACAACCAAGACCCCGCCTCATCCCAAAGTCTCTGAATAATATATCAGATTTGTTAAAATCTTCACTCAACAGTGTAGCTCAGTTAATACATGCACCTCTCCACATATAAGATTGCAATGCCCATTCAGCATTTGCTGGCATAGCCAGTAGTGAGCAATAATGGGAATATCTGGTGGGCAACATGATTCCTTGTTCTTGGGTGATCCATTCTTAGCCTACCTTACATGAATTTATTGAGGATAAATGATGAATAACTGTATTTATTTTTTATTTATTAAAATATTTTCCTGCCCTATATCAAAAGATCTCAGGGTGGCATACAAGTAAAACAAATGCAAACAAAATTGAAACAATTTTTAAAAATCAAAATAATTGAATAAAAACATTTTAAATACAATTAACAAGTTAAAAACAGGTTTAAAAGATTAAAACAATTTAAAAACCTTGTGCATTAGTATTTTAAGATAAATCAGTGAGGCTCAAAAATTTTAATAAATGGCCATGTTTTTACTTGGCACATAAATAAATCCTCCAAGGGGAGGGCATTTCTCAATTGGGATACAGAGGAATAAGAAAACTAACCACTGTTCCTCATTCCCATTTCTGAGATTGCAGGGGTTGTTCAGTACTTAGCATTTCTTTCTCCCATTAAAAGGAACAAAGTTTGCAGCTAGATATTAGTGTGGCTTCAGATCAATAAGTGGCTGTTCTCTATAGAAACAGAAATTTAGCATTGAGCTTTCTGGATTCCATGGAGTTAAAGAATGATGTTTCTAATGCCTTCAGGTCAGCATGCCTAAAACTTCGGTTTAGATATGCTACCTTCATTTCTTTTCCTCAGAAACCTGCCTGCCACTTGTCTGAGGCCTAAGAATAGCAATCTCTGTTTTGCACAATAGTGTGCGACAAATACAGCTTCTGCCAACAGCAATGAGGATAGCTGTATTAGTCTGTTGTGACATAAACAACAGTCTTATGGGCCATAAAATGTGGCACTTTAAAAATTAACACAGTAAACACATAACATTATTATGGCATAAGCTTCTGGAGACACAATTCACTTCCATCAGTCAATGTCCCCAAAAAGCTTATGCAAATTAAAATGCATGTTGTTTAAGATGTCACATGTCTTTTTGTGGTGACTACAGCAATTGTTGGCATGGTGAGCACTTACATCCCTGCCTATATCCTGCAAAATAAAAAATAACATATGTACCAGGTCATTTTCTTCTGCAGTCCCTTAGATTAAACCAAGGGTTGAACTTACTTAGAACAGGCCCATTGAAATGAATGAAAGCCCATTCATATAAATAAGCCTATTCTTAAGGAGGACTAGCATTCATTTCAAACTAATGGGCTATATTCAGTGTAGCTTGGGTGATGCTTTCTTCCTCTATTCTTTTCCACAGCAGCTCCATGTGGTGCCCATAAACTGGCTTTGGAGGATTTCTCAGGCTTCCAGAGTTGTACAGTGGGCCCTTGGTATCTGCTGAAATTTGATTCCAGGACCTTCCATGGATTCTAAAATCCATGGATGCTCAGGTCTCATTATATACAGTGGAAGAGTAAAATAATGTTCATTACATAAAATGGCAAAATCAAGGTTTGGTTTTGGGGAGGAAGGGGAATATTTTCAAGCTATGGATGGTTGAATCTGGAAATGCAGAGGGCTGACTGTAGTAAGGAGGGGAATCATCCACCTGATTCTTCTGAAACCCAAAATCCACAAAAATAGTGACAGCTTTATTAGCCAACCAAAATGGATTCTTCCAGCAGAGGTCCACAGTTGGATCCTTCAAACTGAGTGACTCCATATTGATATATTTTATCAATTTCTTCTCAACCTCCTTTTAGGCTTGCAGTGGGAGGCAAATCATAAAAAGTCACCAGTAAACTGATAAAACTATAAACAGTGGAGCCTTCAGGTAAAAGGACTGGTTTTAGAGGTGTATCTCAATAAAGGTATATTGCAATTACTGTATTTTTCTTACTTAAATTTGTTCTCCTTAATTCTCTTTTATCAACAAATCTGCATTTTGTGAACTTTTTTTGCTTTGAAGTCTGACATGTCTAAATATGTTGTTCACTCCTTCTGCCTTGGTGTATATTTAAGCAATCATATACCACAGAGTGATGGTGCAAAATTAAACATTAATAATGAAAATTTTATATGTGTTTACCCAATTTAAAACTTTATTTTGTTCAGTGGGATTTAGATTACATTCGCAAGCACATAACAGAGCAGTTTTGGGTGAGTTGAGAGGTAGTGATCTGATGGACTGTCTACACTAGTGGTCCCCAAACTTTTTTGGACTGCTGCCCCCTTTCCTCTGGTAACAACCCTAGTGCCCCCCATCTCTTGATATTAGGTCTACTGTTCTACTGCAAATTCAAAACAACCAATCTTGATCACTGCTCCCTTTGCCACTCGGTTGTCTTGGGAGCAGCAACTGAGCAGCAAGCTGTCCCTGTGGTGGCCCTGTGACAAAGCCAGTGTGGCCAAGACAGTTGCTGCTCAGCCAGCTGCTCGGTTGTTGCTCCCAAGGTAACCAGGTGCAAAGGGAGAAACTTCTTCCCATTGAGAAAGGACTTTCAATCCTTTGGCCGGGGAGGAGAGGGGTGCAGCTGGTGCATATGTAGATTTTTTTAAATATTTTTATTTGATTTTGACATAGTTATTTACATTCATAACCAATATGTGTATTATAATATTACATATTGTTTCCAATATATATATTACATTCTATACAGATTACAAAATACAAATACTGAATACAATCTTCCCAAACTTATACAGTGCTACCTCGGGTTACGAAATTAATTCATTCCGCCGTTCCGTTCGTAACCCGATAATTTCGCAACCCGAAAAGGCTTTCCGTTAGCGCTGGAAAGCCGCTAGCCGCGCTTTGCGTTTGAATTTCGCGCCGAAATAAATTTCGTAACCCGAAAAAAATATCGTAACCCGGAACAGTTTTTTCCAATCTAACTTTTTCGTATCCCGGAAATTTCGTAACGCGATCATTTCGTATCCCGGGGCACCACTGTATATATTTCAATATGGTGCATATGTAGATTTACAGAGGCCACATGCTCTGGACTGGAGACTGGCATGGATGGAGAAAGGGAGAGATTTTAATTACAGGAGTTATTCCAAGGCAAAGGACTCTTTCCAAGAACTGATCCCAGATACTCCTTCCCCAGAAACATGTCTTCCTCACACTGCTTCAAGTGTTCACCCACCCATAAAGAACATTGTTCTGCTACCTCTTCTCTTGGCCCGTCTGATGAAAGAAAGCAGGAGCAGCAACCTGCTAGGCAAGTCCTGGCAAAGTTCACAAAGCTTATGAAGGGTCCTAAATTTGAAAGTTCCTTTTTGCCACTATTTCTGCCTCGTCACTATGTGCTGTAACTCTTTGCTCCAGTCAGTCTGTCCCAAAATAGTGCCACTCATAGCCACAGAAGCAATGCTGTGTATCCACAGCTTGTGAGAATTTCCCAGCTGCCAGTACAAGCAACAGATGCAGGTAAGAGAGTGAGCCCATGTGGGGAGGTGAAGAGTGGGAGACACCATCCACACAAGTGATCAGCAAGACTGTGCAGTGGTTTTCAGGGACACCCACCCTCATCATGGCCCTTAAGGTTCCTCTTGTCTTTCTTGCACACTAATACTTTGACTGAAGACTTCCTGCTACACCCTTTTTTGCTCATCACCCCCTGGGGGGGATGTACCACTCACTTCGGGAGTCACTGGTCTATACCCTTGAGAGCAGCAACGCACCTGAAAGCCAGATGAAGATGGTTTTGGATGTTATGGACACACCATTGTTGCTGCTGATGGTGGTTCCCTTCCCATTCCTGCCCAATTTTCTTTCTAGTAACTTACATAGGGCAAAGGACCAGGGAAATAAATGGAAGGAGTTCTGATCTGATGCTATTTGCAACCCACAGTAGTCTTCTTTCAGGTCCTACTGCCATTTGCAATGATACCATCATAACTTACAGTGGATGTACCAGGAACCTTCATAGTTGAAATGCCACTACAGGTGCAGTCTGTAGTCTTACTAAGATGGAACTGTCCACCTGGTGTTTTTGTGCAAGTCACTGTTCTGCATATGTCTGCTGGTTAGTGGGTGAGTAGCCCAGAGCAGAAACCTAAGAAGGGTCAGGTCTCGTTCTTGAATGGGAGACTGCCAAGGAATATCTTGTCCTATAGTTTTTGCTTTAGAAGGCAATGGCAGACCACCTCCAAGTAATTATTGCCTAAGAAAACTTTATGAAGTTCATGGGGTTGCCATATGTCAATGTCCAGACTGAAGGCACACAAACAGCTATGCTACTCTGTTGCAAAGCTAGCAAATTGTGAGCCTCCTTGGAAAAAAAATGATCATGACCTAAGCTTTCTAGACAAGAGCTTTATCAAATGCATGAACTGTTATTTTTAAGCTGTCAAGCATCTCTACAAATTGGGAGTAGAGTGGGGGAAAGTCAGGAGAATGAAATATATACACATAAACATACACATTCATACACACAGTGGGGAAGAAATGAGTGTGTGCTCACTGATACATTTCACCTCCCTTTTCCTTCACTGGGAGCCCAGGGCAGCTGTATCTTCACCAGTAAATAATGAGAACAGGGGCCTCTCCTGGAGTTTGACATCCCTCCATGCCCTCTCCAAAAAGAGAGGTCATAAGCCACACACAAGGTGCTGTACAGTGTCCTATGAGAGGTTGAAATGTTTCTGAATATTGCTCTTTCCAATGTTAGGTTTGTGTTCATCTAATTGATGCAAAGATACATTTACCTTTTCTGCCAGGATATGTGCTATAATCATCATCCTCATCATCTGCTTAATCTCCAGGTATATATATCTAGAGAGAGAGAGAGAGAGTGAGAGACTTCAAGCATTACTTTCTTCCCTCTTCAAAATCCAGTGAAGACAGGATGCAAAAAGGCTATATTAGCATAGTTATGTCACAGAAGCAGTGGCGTCTTCTGGCTGAGTTCTTTGACTTCACAATATCACATTTTAATTAGTGTACATGAACTCTGTTTGGGAATCATTCCAACCATGGTTTAGTGCACAAGTGGGCAACTTGTATCTCCTCAGATTTTAACTGCAGTTACCATCGGAATAGTGTATGCTGATGGATGACAAGACATGTGATATAGCACTAGCTGGATGTTGCCCATCCTCTACTTTTGTGAGGCATGAAAAACCTAGCCTCCACCAGGAGCCCATTCACACTCAACCCGGTGTGCAAACCAAATTATTTCCATTGATTTTCCATGATTGAAACTCCATGACATTTTATCCCAATTCCCATTCACACTCGGGGAATGTGGTAAAATGCCATGGAGAGATTCCATCCTGGCAGTCAGTGATGGGGGCAAATGAAGAGGAGGAAGAGGAAAGAAGACCCAGGGCAGGTGTGGGCGACAGATGAGGAGGAGGAAGGAAGACCCAGGGCAGGTGCAGGAGATAGATGAGGAAGAGGAAGAGGAGGAAGAGGGCAAGAGGAGGAAGCCAGATCCATGGCAGGTGCAGGTGACATGAGGAGCAGGAGGAGGAAGGAAGACCCAGGCCAGGTGCAGGAGACAGATGAGGAAGGGGAAGAGAAGGAAGAGGGCAAGAGGAAGAAGCCAGATCCATGGCAGGTGCAGGCGACATGAGGAGGAGGAAGAGGAAGAAGGAGGCAAGAGGAAAAAGGCAAATCCAGGGCAGGTGTGGACGACAGAGGGACAACAGACGCTGCAGCGAGGGCAAGATGAAGAGGAGATAGGAAAAGAAAAAGCAGTGGTAGCGAGGGGGGGAGGAGAAAAGAGGAGAACTCCGAATGGGATTGACTTGTAAGTTCTCATTAGCGGTATCTGCAAAAAACTTGGTTCTTTTGAAAAGAACCTCTGAAATCCCCATCTCAAAACAAACAAACAAACACCACGGGTTAAGGGGGATTTGCACCCCCCCCCAATTTGGGTCAGGAAAACCCAGTGCAAATGTGAATGACCCCTGAATTCGGGTCAGGAAAATCCAGCATAAATGTGAATGACCTCAATTTAAACCGGTTTGCAAACCAATTTAAAATGTAGTGTGAATAGGCCCCAGGACTTGTGTTGTGTTCAATCCCTTTATGCAGTGGGAAGGAGAAATATTCACCTCTGCTTTTGGTTAACCATGGCCCTGTCAGTATAATCTTTTAAACCAGTGCTACTCAAAGTGGTGTTTTATGGAAGGGTCCTGATCCATGAGTTACTGGCTGCTGGTCAACAACAAATTTCCAGGAAAGAAAGATATCGGTTGTAGTCAATAGACACAAATTAGGTCCTGGTACCTAGTGCAACTGTGGAAAACTCCAGCTGGTCCTCCAAGTCAGATAGCTTAAGAGGAAACTCTTTAAACTGTAGTTAACGTTAACTGTGATCAGTTTCAGGCAAACCAGCATCTGAATGGGGTTTCTGAAGCCACTTTGTTGAACCCTCATCTTAGCAGACAGGATATAATGAATGTCCCAGAGTCATATTTTGTTAACAAATCAAAGATTTGAACACCTGCCATGTACATGTATTTTTTTACAGATAGCTCCCCCCCAACCTTGGGGTCTGGTGTGTGTGTTTGGTCCCTAACAAATATTGTAAATGACTGAAGGTTTCTGGCTGCCCTAGATGCACTGAAATGTTTATTTTATTGTAAACTGAACAGCTTAACAAAATCATATTAAATGATTAAAAATGAACTAGAATAGCTTTTTTCTTATGTTTATTTTCCATTTCAGTATCTTCACATACTATTAATATTGCACATGAATTCATCTTGACTAAATACTAGGCACCATCACCAATATATTAGAAGTCTCCACTTTACCTGTAAGCATGCATCTCTTTAAAAAGTGAATAAGTCCAATCCTTAACCATTTCAAAATCAAGTTGTTATTACAATCTAGATAACAAGGTACAATTTAGTACAGTGGTACCCCGGGATACGAATTACCCAGCTTACGAATTTTTCGGGATACGAAAAAATCCCATAGGGATTTATTGTTTCGGCTTACGAAGGTTTTTTCGGGTTACGAAAAAACCCCGGCGCTGTTTTAAATGGAGCCGCGGCGGAGCCGCGGCTTTTTTTCCATTAGCGCCTATGGCAATTCGGGTTACGAAGGTTTTTCGGGTTACGAAATTAGCCGTGGAACGAATTAATTTCGTAACCCGAGGGAGCACTGTACTTGCTATATATACTCGTGTATGAGTCATGAAATTTTGGTCAAAAAATCGACCCAAAAAACCTGGATCGACTTAACCACAGGTCAATGTAAATACTGTATCTTAATTCCTGTCAAAATAGTAACAATCCCCTTCTCTGAGTAGAATGGCAAAAGGCAAGCCCTCACTCCATCCCAGAAGAAGCAACAACAAAAAAGAACTGACCCTCTCTACTCTCTCCACTGTGGCACCACCACCAGCCTTTTTGAATGCCTTGGCAGGAAAACAGCTGAGTTCTTTAGCATCATTTTCTTTTGCTTCATCTTTTTACATCCTTTGTTACATGCCCCTATGTTTTACCCTCGATTTATCCACGGGTTCTATCAAAATCCATAATTTTGGCCCCAGAAACTGCCCTTCACTTATACTCGAGTATATACTGCAGCTTGAATGTTTCTGGAGTGCCAACATGAAAATGTATACCCTGACCCATGGCTGAAAATGTTCAGACTCTTAGAATGTAGGGTTATCAGCCAATTAAGTTACCACTGTACACCTCCAAGTATACCAAACTCAAGTGCCATTGCAATTTTGGCACCTGCCCAGTTTTTTCCTGTATGGTTTGGGCAACCCTGCATTATTCTTTATCATGAGAGATACATTCATTTTAAAATATATGTAAACTGGGCCTTATCCAAAATGAATTCCAGAATGCATAAAAATGAAACTATCATATTATTATGGTAACAAAAATAAAAAAAATCTTTACAGTATAGCTGACAAAAACAGAAAATTATTCAATGAGTTAAACACATTGTAATTAATTTAAAATGGCTAGAAATATAGAAACATTTTAACTTGGCACTGAAAAGAATGCTGCGCTAGCACTAGTTATATCATCTTTGGGTGGGAGCTGCAGTGCTGGGATACTACCACTGAATAGATCCTCTTCCTTTAAGGATATAAAATGCACTTCTCCTCTTGATCAAACTCCAAGAGGAGCCTCATCTGAAGATTTTAACATATGGGAAAGTTTTGAACATTTCAATCCCACTGGCTTAGCATGCTAGCTGAAGTTAGTCCATTTATGTGTGGTACTCTGCTAAAAAAAGGCAGGTGTCTTATCTGGCAGCAGCGGTCATTACATAATGACAAAATATAACCATTTAGAAGGTGACTTTCCTCTTTTTGTTTTTGTTTTTATCAGAGCAAGAACAATCTACTATTTCTGCTTGTTTCCCCAGTCCTTTTTCTACCTGGACTCCATTACCACCTCAAAGCCAACATTTTCAATAATGAAAGTAATTTTAAAAGCTCTTTTGGTATCTAGACTTCTTTCCCTAGCCTAGGTTTGATCAAGCTCTTGAACATATTTGGGAAGAATGCTTGCTGATCTCTTTTATTTATGCTTGATTTTGTCATCCTAAAGGGAGATTGAAGAAAAAACCCTGGTACCTTACTAAGAAAAGAAGATGAAATGAGAAGAAGCTAGTGGAGTTAGTGGAATAAGTTACTGAAAACCACAGTCAATTCTGTTAAAAGAAAAAAACCCCACTGAAACAGTCTCTCTAGAACTTGGAATTAAACATTTCTTAGCACATTCCAGTATTAAGAACAGTAATGAAAGAGATGAAAACAAACATTTCTCCTTAGCTGACAAAAGCCAAGTCATTTTTGCATTACTGTTCTCTTGTTTAGTACAAACCATGTTTAAGGAAAAAAATAACAGTGTGCTGGCAAAACATACTCTGATCCCTTTCGTTTCACAATAATCTCCAGTGGATCTTAAAAAGTACTACAGTTCCTTCCTGCTGGATGCCTGCAGGAGTTGAGAGGCACCCCTGGAATATTACCTTCATTTGTTACCATTTATGGGAAATCCATTTTCTACCCTAAGACCTGCAGATGCTTTCTAACAGGAAACCAACATCCAGCTTGGCAGAGCCACTTAAATAGCTGTGCTTCTGCCACTGGTCTGAGATCAAGTGTTTCCTGTTCAAATCAAAATTGATGGGATATGCAAAGATGATTGACAGATATGCCCAGGAATGTTCTCACTACTAGTAAGTTACAGGGTGAGGATAGTAGGTCGAAGAGGCAACGTAGTGGTTAACACTGGAAAATGCCCAGTAGGTGATGGATTTAGTGTAAAAAGGGATCTGTAACTTCAGTTCCGTTTCTTGAGCTGTGACGTTTCTTCTACTTCTAGATACTGCAGCCCAATCAGCATACCCAAAATGGAGAAACCTGAGACAAAGAGATGGAAAAAGGGAAGGAACAGAGTGTAAGATTCTTAGTGTAAGAGTATTGACTTGCTGTAAGAAATCCTAGTTGCTGTTGAAAAATCCAGGTTCAGCTCCATGTTCAGTTATGAAGCTTAGTGGATAGCTGCAAGCAAGTTACTGTTACTATTCAGCCTAACCTCATAGGGCTGCTTTCAGGCTAAAAATGCTGCTGTATCACACTACAGTGTTATAATGCTAGTTCACTTAACTACCATGACAACATTATGTGAAATTCTGGAGTTTATAGTTTAGAGAGACCCAAGAGCTCTCTGGCTGAGAATTCTAAATGCCCCTCCTTAAACTGCAAATTCCAGGATTTGATACAATGTTGCCATGGCAATTAAAATGGAATAATAGTGTTATAACAGTGTAACTTGATAGGGCTCTTTGAGAAAGAGCAGGCAGAATTTGATAAAGTAACTTTTTTGGATTACAACTCCAGATCCCCCAGCCAGTAGTGTTTCTATATAACTAGTATTCCAAAAAAAAGTAGCTTTCCCAAATTCTGAGAGAAGGCTAGAAACATCAGGCAACTTGAAAGAGTAAGAGCCTCTACTTACTTGCCACCATTAGGGGGGCCAGGACACCAATAGTTGCAGCTGCAGTGCCATAAATAAATACTTCAGAGAGGAAGTGTCCCAGGGCAATGAAGAAGGTCAAAAGTGTGATGTTATACAAGCTGCCAAAAAGAGAAATTTGTTGAAGAGAGGTGACTTAAAAAGAATTAGAAAGCATGCTAGCATTTTCCATATTTGCTTATGTAGTGAAGCTACTTTCTGGACTGGCTTCTACCTGTATATCTCTTGGAAACTTTCTACATCAATTCAGCTGAGTCTGAAATATCTCAGTGCTGCATTTTTATTTACAAACAATATATACATATAAGGTTTAGCTATATAAATTAAACTTTAAGTTTTTGTCTGAATGTCCGTATATTACTACAGTTGGTCCTCCATTTTTGTAGGGGATCTGTTCTGGACCTGCACCGAAAATGGTTCAAAATGATAAGGTTCCAGCCGGCTGAAGGGGAAATTTAAATTGATTCCGATCCACATGCAATTCTCACTTGCCCAGATTTGATTTATCAAAAAAGAAGCAGAAAAAATCAGTGTCAAAAAGACGCGGGTTAAATGAGTCTAGTGCATGGCCCTCCTCTCAGAATCGCTTCAGCGATTTTGATTAAGTGGGAACCAGGGTTGTTTGAACCGGTTCAAACCAATTCATGATCCGATTTAAAAGGTAGTGGGAACGAGGCCTATAAAAACTCATATGACCCCTTTCTGGGGGAAATGCTCTGTTCAGTTTAGAACCATTGCCTTTAATCTTGTGCACCTTCTATGAATAGAAGGGCTTCTTCCTTTTGTGGAAAAACTTTCAATCCAGTGAAGATTTTAACCAGTGGAAGGAGATTTATATTCCCCTCTTCCACTGTTAAGAGTATCTTCCAATGCCTTTTGTTTTCACGTAACTTAAGAGCTATAATGGCAGTAAGCATCCAAGCTATTGAGAAGACACTTGACTTTATGCTCTTAAAAACACCAATACCATTTATTCATTATCCTGTTTTTAATTAGAATGCCTAAAGAATCCAAATAACAGCTCAAGCTCCATTCTCTCTCAATATGTTTAACTGTATTATGGAACATGTCTGATGAAACCCTACTGTCGAGTAAGTTTGCATTGGGCTACATTCTACGGATGCAATCCTATTGACTCATTTGTGAGAGTCAGCACTAATTGATACTGCAGAATATACTCTAAACATATATAGAATTGCTCTGTCTGTTAGTTATTTATCATTCAATTTTATTTTAACACACTTAAACATACCTGATTATGTAAATGCAACTATTTCTCTTAACACACACTTAGAACACACACACCCTACATGCAGGCTTTGTTGCTGTCCTTTGTCATGAAGTGAGCTTTAACTTCTAGTTATGAATGAGAGATCTCCAGTTAATAACAACCCTGTCAAGGTTTTGCAAACAAAGGCTTACAATCCTGATGGACCTAAGAATATATATATGCTTAATGATCACTTAGTACTGTACTGGAGAGTGTTAGGAAGGCAGAAAGATTATTCTGACTGTTGAGAGGGGGGAAAAGGGTAATCTTTAGGACTAAACAGTTTATTTCATGAACTTCAGTTGTATTTGAAGAAGCAGAGTTGTAGCTCACTAAACCTATATTGAAATAAACTTTTTAGTCTAAAGGGTTCTGCAAGACTACTCTTTCCCTTCCCTCTATATAGGAAAAGACAGTAACACAATCTTTTTGAGTGTAGGTTTTCCTTTAAAAGTATAGCTCACCTTTGAAGAATGACAGTACAAATGGCTGCTCAACATGCAGTTCCTTGCCACTTTGGGTTACAGAGCTGAAGCTGCCAACTTTAATGATTAAAAAAAATTAAGCATTTGTGGCTTCCACACATGATTCCTGTCGAGGCAAGAGAGCCAAAGGAGGATGAACTGGCTGCTGGGTCTGGAACAGACAGCTAAGCTACAATCAGCTGTATCTCTTCAAATGCACAGCAGGAAATGGGGACAGCACTGTATTCTGTGCTCGCCACAGCAAGGGAAGAATTACTAATGAGTAACAAAGAAATTACTTAAGTAAATGATGCCAGTCTTGACAACTCTCTCTCTCTCTCTCTCTTTCTATATATATATACCAAGAACTGGCATAACTAAAACTTGATATATTCAGTCTGTATGTTTTTTCTAGGCCAATAACATTTTAAATTTGTATTTTTAATATATTGTTTCAAGAAATATTTCTGAATACAGAAAATGCAAACAAACCTTATGATGGCAGTATCTTGCACTCCACTGGCTTTTAAATCCATGTTCTAGGTTGCGAAAATCTAGATTGGAATGAGCAACTTTGGGCTGTCTGGAGGCCAGTTCTTGACCCCTCCACACTTTGGGATTTGCCACAGGACATACCCACCTTGCTACAAATTACTTTTCATTTCCCCCCAGCAGAATGTGACCAGAATTTCATAGAATCATAGTTGGAAGAGACCACAAGTGCCATACAGTCCATTTTACTAGCTTGTTTGCAAGAATGTCATGGGGAACTTTGTCAAAGTCCTTACTGAAATCAAGATATACTATATCCACAGCATTCCCTTCATTTACCAAGCTGATAATTTTATCAAAAAAAGAGATAAGATTTGTCTGGCATGACTTGTTTCTCTGAAACCCATGTTGACTTTTTGTGATTATGGCATTCCCTTCTAAACATTAGGAGGAACTTCCTGACAGTAAGGGCTGTTCTACATTGGAACAAACTCCCTCGGAGTGTAGTGGAGTCTCCTTCTTTGGAGGTCTTTAAGCAGAGGCTGGATGGCCATCTGTTGGGGATGCTTTGATATGGATTTCCTGCATGGCAGGGGGTTGGACTGGATGGCCCTTGTGGTCTCTTCCAACTCTACGATTCTATGATTCTATGAAATGTTCAGAGACTCTCTGTTTAATGATCTGCTCTAGAATCTTTCCTGATATTGATGTCAGACTAACTGGACAATAATTGTTGGGATCCTCTTTTTTCCCTTTTTGAAGATGGGGACAATGTTTGTCCTCCTCCAGTCTGCTGGGACTTCTGTTGTCCAGGAGTTCTCAAAGATTATTGCCAATGGCTCTGAGATTTCATTTTCCAGCTGTTTTATTTAATGCCCTTGGATGTTATGTTGAGGAAAGGCAGGCTACAAACCCCATGATAAAGGATTTTGGTGGAATTAGAAAGCAGTGCTTCTTTATAGCACAGCATTTCAAGGGTATCAAATTGGTGGTGTGTAAGTCCCTCCTTCATGCCTGTTCTCACTCTGTGAAGATGAAGTATTGCAACGAAATAACAGCTATTCTCCAACTATACATGTTACATTGAGAAATATCAAGCTAGTTGAGAATCCCTACAGGGAACTGAAAAGTGTATAAATTAATGATAATGGGGGAGGTTAAGCATTTCCCCCTCCCCCACTTTATCATCCCTGAACCTACGTTTTGTTGCGGATATCAATGGCACAGTAGCAGCGGATCACAGAAGAGAGCAAAGTCCAGATGCCAAAGGTCCGAGCCTGAAGGCCATTTACTGTGCAGAAAGAACAAATGCAGAATTAGAACACCTCCTTTTCTCATCTCCAACTCCAGACAAATTGGTTCAGTAGGCACCAAAAAGAGATAAAGGATGCATCTATACTGCAGGAATAATGCATTGTGATACTGCTTTAATTGCAATGGCTCAATTGTATGGAATTCTGGGATTGTAATTTGGTGGGATAGTCTCCGTTTAGTCATCTTGGCTTCTAGGGAGAGCTCATGCTTGATTTGCTCTATGACCCATTTATTTGTCTTTTGAGTAGCCCCCAGTATCTGTAGAACCCTTCTCAAGTACCACATTTCAAATGAATTGATTTTCTTCCTGTCAGTTTTCTTCAATGACCAGCTTTCACAACCATACACAGAAGTGGGAAATGTGATGGCATGGACAATCCTAACTTTAGTATTCAATGATGTATCTGTACATTGCACAGTACAGGTTGAGATTTCAGATTCCAAAATCTGAAATATTCCAAAACCCAAAACTTTTTTCATGGGTGGCTGAGATAGTGATGTTTTTTGATGGTTCAGTACAAACTTTGTTTTCTGCACAATTTTATACATATTTTTTCATAACTTTGTATAAGGCATATATAAAACATAAATACACTTCATGTTTAGACTTCGGTCCCATTTCCAAGATATCTCATTATGCCTAATATCCCCCCCCCCCCAAAAAAAAAATCAAAATCCCAAACACTTCTGGTCTGAAGCATTCTGGATAAGGGAGACTCAATCTGTAATTCTTTGCAGTGGGAGCTTGTGCTAGGATGAAATTATCTGGGTTACTGGCAGCTACAAAGTCTCTCCAAATAAGCCAGAATGTCTTGTAATATCCTAAGACTAAGCTCCTGATGTGGCAGGAGTTGCTAAATTCGTATTACTTAACAGAGCTCATCCACAGTGATTGATACTAGATTTCTAAGAAGGTAAAAACACAACTGACTGTCCATTTCCGAACACTTGGAAAATGTTCATGTGCTCTAAAGAAAGATGCTACACAAAAGTGCCTTGGTTGGCTCCAGTCCTAGATATGATTCACAAAGGAATATGAGAATGACATTATCTTCTGCCTAGTGCCATGGTAAATTTGCATGGGGATGATCTGTTATAGTTTGGCCTTTTGGGGAAAAAATGGGCAAACCCTGGCTAATGCCTTACTTAGAACTACAGAAACGCAAGAGGTCAAAGGGAAAAAGCTATAGCCCAATGGCAGAGTATATGCTTTGCATACAAAAGATCCCAGGTTCAGTTCCTGGCCTCTCCATGTATGGCTAGGAAGTTTGTTGTTGGACTTTCAAATACACATGCCCTTCATGTATACTCACATGGGTACATGAGCAAAGAGAAGTGAGACTAAGCAGGAAAACATCCACAGAAATGTGGTGTGCACACACAAAGATTTCTTTTTTTGTATAATGCCCTTTATTTGTATGGAAACAGATGACTCTAACAGGGGAGGGCAGTTCACACATAATAGTTCTTTAAAAGACTGAAATGCATAGGGTTTATTGTTATGAACAGGGGTACTGAAGATACCTCATATACATGGCACAAGCCCCAACCACAGGTTTGTCATCCATGGATTTGAACATCTGTGGATGGCAAGCCCCATTGACTTTAATGGCCGCATGTGCCTGCGACCATGGGAGAGTGGCTGCACATGCATTGCCATTGAAAACCACGGGATTTGAGGTCCCTTGGTTTTTGCTTTCTCCAGGGGGTGGAGGTTCCAGAATGGAACCCCCTCAGATAAGACGGGCCTACTGTACATTCATTACAGGGAAAAGATTGGCTAGTACTGTATACCCACCTCCCAAGTGTATGAAGGAGTACACAGACTTAATTAATCAAAAGGCAAGTGTGCTTATAATATAAAGAAGGGAAGGGAAATAGGTTTTTCCACAGAAATAATAGAGCTGAGGATTCTCTTTCCCATGGGTGAAAGCTCCTCTCTATAACTCTATCAGCTTTATAACCCAGCTTTCTAAAACCTGATATCCCTTCAGGTAGTGTCTTCTGGAATCCAAACAATAAAGAGAATCACATAATGACAAATTAACCACAAGTTTTGGAGGCAATATCTGATTAAAGCAAACATAACACTTCCACAACATACATTAAGCCAGTACATCTGAGCCACTATCAGTAACAGAAACAATATAACCAGAGGGACTGATAAGTTTACTCAGTATAAAATAGTTTCCTATCTTCCTCAGGAATGTACAACACGATACAGATGTGAGGTGTACACATGCATTTCCCCCCTCATACATACATACGTATTTTGGGCAGCTCCAATGGGCCCAGTTCTTCATCTCATCTACAAATACTCAAATAAAAATATGTCTCCATCTTTTACATTAGCAAGCTGTGCCATAGGTAGACATGGGTCTGAATTCAATTGTTAGTCCCAACTAATGTAGATTTATTGAATGAATGATATCACGTAAGTGTTGATTTAATAATTCCTCTCCATTCAATAGGTCTACTTTTGCTAGGATTAACAATTGGATACAGTTCATGTTGTTTCAGCAAAATCTATATAACGTGTATCATAGGAAGGAAGGAATCTTGTGGCACATTTAACATTAATTTGCTTCAGCACAGTAATCTGAAGAGTCCAAGAAATGTGCCACCACAAGTTTGTTTTATATACGAACAATTCTAGATCTCTGAAAATTGTAGTAATATCTGTAGTGACTTTTAAACTCTCACACTTAAAAGAAACAGACTTCTGGCTGGATTCAGCTATTTCAAGTAACAAATGACTGACAATTAAAAAACAGGAAATGAAAAAAATCTTTTAAGATATGAATTAACATTTCCAGACCTCAAGCAAAACAGAGAACTCAGTGCTAATGTTCCAGTGCTTCTCATGTGTAAAAAAAGAAAAGAAAAGTCATCTTGTATATCTTACCGAGGTTTGGCTTGCCTGTGTACAGCTTCTCAGAGAGAAAGCTGTGATCTCTGAAGCTTTGCACTGTGTTCCCCATGGCAATGATGGACACCATAACTAGCCAGCTACGGAGTACATTCAGGAAACGGCTCATCTTGCATCACACAACCTGCTCAGGGAACAAAGGCAAATTCTAGAGTTCATGATACCCTTCTGCAACCTAATATGTAGTCACTCTATCTACCTTCTACTAAATGTTTGAATCCTTTCTTCCTAGACCAGGAGTGGGAACTGGGAGGCCCTCCAGATGTTGCAGAACTGCACCTTCCAGTATCCTCCACAACTGACTATGCCATCAGAACTGTTGGGAATTGCATTAAAATAACATTTGGAGAGCCACAGCACTCCCACCCAAGACCATCCTTTGAGGAAAAAGGCAGCTTTCTTTAAGGATCACCTAGTTGAACATATTACATTCCATAACAAAGAGAAAGGCAGAAACCTCACACATCTCATCTACAAAGATATTGGCATGATGGATGATTGTTCCAGAAGGGATAGTTACTGAACTATTTCAAGTTTCATTTTTATATATACCTAATTTGTGGCGAATGCCTCCAGAGGCTCAGTAGAAACAATTTTCATGAATGCACAAAGAGGACTGGCTACACATCAATCTTGCTAATCATTTCATGTTCAATCCTCCACATACCTGATTTCAATCTATAGCAGAGAAAGCCAGTTAACCAAGAAAAAAAAAGGAAAGTATTAGGCAAAGTGATAATTTTTCTGCTGCCCATTGATAGCCAATCACCTATTAAATTTACACCACTGACTACCAATTAGTTTCCGGGCAAGGTACAAAGCGTTGGTTATTACTTTTAAAGCCCTACATGGGTACAGGCTACCTACAGGACTGGTGCCTCCCATACAATCCTCTCCATACTCTCAGGTCCTCTGGTGGACATTTAGTCAAATCAGAGAGGAATAGGTTGGCAACTGTCAACCAAAGGACTTTTTCTTCAGACTCCCCTAGACTGGTGAATGACCTATTGGAAGAGATTTGACAGCTGAATATGCTGTCAGAATGTAAAAGAGCATTGAAGACCAGTCTCTTCTGGCAGGCTTACCGAGATGATAATTGTGAATTTTAAATGACAAATTTTAAATGTGGATTGTTTTAACATGTATACATCCTATTTGTCCTTTTAAACTTATGTGTATTTTAACTCATCTCTTTCACCTGATGTTGTTTGTCTGTTAATTGCTGTTGTTCCCTGCCTTGATCCATGGGGAGAAGCAGGTAACAAGCAATAACAATAATAATATCATCAAAAATACCATCTGAACTGGAAACAAAACAGAAATAATATTAATAATAATAATATGCTTGGAGACTCTGCTGATTCCGCAATGTCTTTATTTAATTCCACTCTTTCTTCAACTCTTGACAGCTTTGCTCCTGTATCTGTACGTATGTCTTCCCCTATGACTAGGCCTCAGCCCTGGCTCACTCCCACTATCACGTTCCTCCGGTCCTGCTCTCGAGCAGCTGAACGTCTTTGGAAAAAGTCTAGAGAACTGGCCGATTTCATTCATTATAAATTCATCCTTCTTTCTTTTTCACGCGCTCTGCCTATGGCAAAAAAGAACTATTTTAAATCGCTGATCTGCGCTAATGAGAGGCATCCGCAGCGTTTGTTCTCCTGCTTCAATACACTACTAAAACCTTTCTCTCCCCCTATCTTCTCATCATTTTCCCCCACTGACTTCGCCAACTACTTCATCACAAAAATCACTACTATTCGATCAGAAATAATTCCTCCCGACTTGCCCCCTACCACTAACCTCCTGGTACCTTCTACTAATAAACTCTCTGAGTTTTCCCGTTTCTCTGGATGAACTCTCTACCAGGCCCGTAGCTAGGCCTTTAGGGGCCCTGGGGCAGAAAGTACATTTGGGGCCCCTATATCATTTCATGTTTGAAGATACTTATATGGTCATGTGTGTGTTTTACTATACATTGACAGTTAGTGATGAAGGGAAAAGCAATAACATTATTAGTTCCTTCAAAGATTATTCAAAATAGCAACAAAATGAATAATACTGTAATAACACCTTATAAGCACAAATTGTAAACTGTTTTCAGTTTATTTTCAAATCTGAGCAATATGTGGTTTAGTTTATGAATACACAACAAAATTACGTCTAAATGACTAACAAGTGTAATAGTTTAGATGCAACTAAACTTGTTTTAATTATTTCCTTCTGGACTTGACACTAGCAAAAATATCAAAATATCCAGAGAGGCCCTCCCCCCCGGGAAAAATCCCCTGCCCCAGCCCGGTGTGCCGGGCCCAAAGGGGCGCAGCCCTGTGGGGTCGGTCTCCGTCCGGTGGGCCCTGGCCAAGAATGGGGCCTCCCGGCGGATGAATGCCCTGAGCCACCGCACCGTCCCAGGGGAAGGAGGGTTACTCACGATGTCGTCCTCCGAGTCGACGGGAATGGGCTCTCCCTGCACAGACCCTAGCCGGGTCGTCTGGGAGGCCGCGGCCTCTGCAGCCGAAGGGAGGGGGGTCCCCTCTGTCGGCTGCTGCCGCGCTTCCACCAATCCGTCCGGGGGCAAAGACCCAAGGCCCGCAGCCGGCAAAGCCACAAGTCACACACACTCAACCTCAAGGAAAGACAAGGAGGGTGTGTGGGGAGCATTTTGCCATCTATTTGACCCCCGTTTTTAAGGGCAGCAACTTCTAGCCCTTTCCTTTTGTTTAATAAATAGCCTAGACCCTAGAGGGTATTTGGGGCCATTTGAATGCAATGTTTTTATTACTGCTATAGAAAGCAGAAAGTAGACATTTATTGTTAAAAGCTAAAAGCCATCACAATATAACATATATCCAAACAGTAAATACAAAGAGTTTACAAAAAAAAAAGCATAAAAATCAACAAACAACAACATGGTAAAGTTAATAAAAGAGATCCATCAACAAAAGGCCAATAATACATCATAAATGAGAAAATAATAAAAGCATAAAACTAGACTGGAACTAGCCATCATTCCCATCAAGAAAGCTAGTTCTAATCTTGCTAGCAGCTAAACCAAATTTTGCTACCTTCTTGGCCTTTTGGCTAAGATCAAGTGCAGTATTACTACTATTATTATGTAGATGTGCAATGGAGGATGTGGCCCTCCAGGCTCTCCTCCTAAGCCTCCCCTTGTTGCTTACAATTAAAATTAAAGCAAACAGTTAAAAAAAATACGGAACATTTTCTTTAAAAGCAACCCAATTAAAGAACAGTCTTGCAAAACTGGTTCAGGTCAGAGGTGGAACGAGATTAAGAACTGCATTGTGAAGCCCTGGGAAGAAACCTGCCAAGAAAACTCCAGGATGAGGCTGGAGTTTACCTTGGGCTAGCCACACTCTCTCGGCCTCAGAGAATGGCTAGGTCGATCCCCCTAGAGAAAAGAAACTGCTCCTCCTGGTGTGGGCTAAAAATCCCCCTCCCCCTTTTATTCCAGGGAGAAGAAGAAAGCAGGAAATGGCACCTTTTGGCTGCCCCTGGGCAAGCCAGGCAAAGGATCAAAGACACCTATTTGTTGCCCTAGAAACCCCTCTTTTGGCTCCCTCCTTCCAAGCCCCTGGAAGAGAGGAAAGAAGGAAAGAAACAAAGAAAAAAACCTCACTGGCAACTTTCAAGCTTCTTTGTCCCAGCACAGTCACACCTTTTTGGAGGACTGTGGCCACTCCTGACCAAATCACAGCTTTCCAACCCCAAAAGAAAATCCTCCTGCAAAAGCAGGCAACCCAGCAAGCATTCCAGGCCACCAGGCGGCTGAGGGAAGTCACCCACAGGGCAAGTCACACACTCTCAACCTCAAGGAAAGGCCAAGGCTGCCCAAGAAGCCATGGCTGTAGCGGCCTACTCCTTCCTTCCTCCCAGCCCCACAGAGGCCTACCTACCAGGCCTGCTGGACTTCCTGCTGCCCACCGTGGTACCCAAACCCAACGTGAATCAGCAGCAGGCAGGCCCAACCCCTGGCCCCAGTGAGGCACAGCGAGGCCTACCTGTACTGGCTGTTGTCGTCGTCAGATCTCTCTCCCTCAGCAGCCAGCCTGCTCTCCTTCTCTCTCTCACACGTGCAAGTGCTGAGCGCGCGCGGACACACGTTTGAGTACAAAAGCTCCTCCTCTCCAGAGCCTACCTAGCAGTAGCCAATGGGAATGGAGGAGCTGGAAAAATCCACCCCCTGTCTGCAGTCTCACGCCCCCACAAACATAGCCATGAGTCCTGACTTCCTTGTTGGGAAAGGGAGGGCAGGCGGGTGGACCAAGGAGGGGACCTGAGAGGTGTTTGTGAGGGCAGGCAGGGAGGGGGGCCCCTTTGGTCTGGGGGGCCCTGGGGCAATGCCCTGCTTGCCCTATGGTAGCTACGGCTCTGCTCTCTACGCTGCTAAATTCTTCCAAACCTACTACCTGCTCTCTTGATCCTATTCCCTCCCGTCTCCTAATCTCTATAGCCCCTTCTCTCCTGCCCTCGCTTCTCTATATCTTTAATCTCTCTCTCTCTATGGGTTCCTTCCCTTCTGACTTCAAACATGCTCTCGTTTCCCCAATTCTGAAGAAACCCTCTCTTTACCCCTCTTCTTTGTCTAGCTATCGTCCAATTTCTCTTCTTCCTTTTCTTTCTAAGGTCCTAGAACAGGTAGTTTATTCTCGCTGTATTAAGTTTCTTGAAGCCAACTCCATCCTGGACCCTTTCCAGTCTGGCTTCCGCCCACGGCACTCTACAGAAACAGCCCTCACCAAGATCTCAAACGATCTCTTGCGGGCCAAGACAAACGGCCTCTACTCTATTCTCATTCTTCTTGATTTGTCTGCGGCCTTTGACACTGTTGATCACTGTCTCCTGGTTGATTTACTTTCTGACCTTGGGTTCTCCGACTCTGCTCTCTACTGGTTTAAATCTTACTTGTCAGACAGATCTTTTGCAGTGGTCACGGGTGGTCAGACTTCATCCTCTGTTCCCCTATCTGTTGGAGTTCCCCAGGGCTCTGTCTTGGGTCCCCTTCTGTTCTCTCTATACACACTGTCTCTAGGTAAACTCATCAGTTCTTTTGGTTTCTCCTATCATCTGTACGCCGACGACACTCAGCTGTATCTCTCCACCCCTGACCTTTCGACGGGGCTTGAACAGCAAGTTTCTTCTTGTCTGACTGCCATCTCTCAGTGGATGCGGCTTCGGCGCTTGAAGCTCAACATGTCTAAGACTGAGCTTCTCGTCTTTCCACCTAAACCCACCCTTCATTATTCCTTTTCTGTTTCTGTCGACGACACTTCTATTCAACCGGTTCATCAAGCCCGCAGTCTTGGCTTCATTTTTGTCTCTTCTCTGTCATTTATTCCCCAGATCCAGGCCACCGCCAAGACCTGTAGATTCTTTCTCCACAACATTGCCAAGATCCGTCCATTCCTCTCAATCTCTACTGCCAAGACTCTAGTCCATGCCCTAGTGGTTTCGCGACTAGATTATTGTAACCTCCTTCTAACAGGGCTTCCTCTTTCACACCTCCATCCTTTAATCTCTGTCCAGTATTCAGCTGCCCGTATTGTCACATCCGCTCGCCGCTTTGACCATGTTTCTCCTCTTTTATCCTCCCTTCATTGGCTCCCCTTCCCCTTTCGCATCCGGTACAAGCTTTTGTTACTGACTTTCAAAGCCCTCCATGGGTTGGCCCCTCCTTACTTATCTGACCTTCTTTCTCCTTACATTCCTACTCGCACCCTCTGCTCTGGTAGTCAGGGTCTCCTGTCACAATGTAGGACTACCACTGCCCCCTCCCGAATTCGTCCCTTCTCGCTTGCTGCCCCTTACTCCTGGAACCTTCTTCCCCCACATGCACACCTCATCACTTCTCTGCCCAGTTTCAAAACTGAATTAAAGACTATATTGTTTAGAGAAGCATTCCCAGAGGTGAGCCCCTCTCCGACCCAGGAAGCCTCCTTCTAATCATCCATCAAGAAGCCAAGCCCTTCCTCCAGTCCATCTGCCTTGGTCCAGGCCTCGGAGGTGGAAAAGATCTGCTGGACCTGATCCTATTCCTCACCACCACTCCCTTCTCCTTTTGTGTCGTGTCTTCTTAGATTGTAAGCCTGAGGGCAGGGAACTGTCTAACTAAAAGATTGTATGTACAGCGCTGTGTAAATTTACAGCGCTTTATAAATAAAGGTTAATAATAATAATAATAATAATAATATTTATATACCGCTCTTCTGAGGCGATCAAAGCAGTTCACAAAATCATTTAAAACTTTCACATCATAAAAACAACCTCTCAATGTATCAATCAATAAAAACCAATAAAAATCGAACATCAATAAAACAAGCAAAAAGACAAGCAAGGAATCTATCAATTGTAGTTAACCATTTGTATCAGGGGAGTCAATCTCTATGAGGAGTCCGAAGGAAATGCTAATCGGAAGAGGTGGGTCTTTAAAGCTTTTTTGAAGGCGTCCAATGTGGGGGTCATACGAAGCTCTTCTGGAAGTTTATTCCAGTACATTGGTGCTGCTGATGAAAATGCTCTCTGGTGGGTTGCTGTTAGTCTCACCTTAGGGTGTACTAATACATTTTTTCCTGATGTTCTGAGAGTGCGGGGCGGACTATATGGGGAGAGGAGTTCCCTCAAGTAACTCGGGCCCAAGCCATATAAGGGCTTTATAATACAGGCCTATGACTAATGCAGGCCTATGACTCACATCTTCAATTATCAAGCCAATGGGTCCCAATATATTACCCTTGTGCCGATGGGTCCCAAAATATTAACATTAAGCTAATGGGTCCCAATACATTAGCCTTAAGCCAATGGGTCCCAATACGTTAGCCTTAAGCCATTGGGTCTCAATACATTAGCCTTAAGCTAATGGGTCCCAATATGTTAGCCTTAAGCCAATGGGTCCCAATATATTAAACTTAAGCCAATGGGTCCCAATACTTTAGCCTTAAGCCATTGGGTCTCAATACATTAGCCTTAAGCCAATGGGTCCCAATACGTTAGCCTTAAGCCATTGGGTCTCAATACATTAGCCTTAAGCCAATGGGTCCCAATATGTTAGCCTTAAGCCAATGGGTCCCAATATATTAAACTTAAGCCAATGAGTCCCAATGTATTAACCCAGTGGTCCCCAAACCGTACTCTTTAAGGGATTTTGGACTTCAGCTCCCAGAATCCCAGACTGTTGGCTAACATGGGCACAGTTTATATTAACCTTTAAGAACCCCTCCTCCTGGAACCCCAGACAGCCCTAATGCTGGCCACACTTCCCAGTGTCATTCCCCTCAGTCGCCATGACCTTCACAGAGGCGGCCACAGAACAGGTTGCCTACCTGCTTCCCAGATGCTGCAGAGCTCTCACTCCCCCTCCAGCCAGCAGCCCAAGGGGCCCTAGCCCCGCCTCTCCCCCGCTCTCCGTGCAATGATTGGTCCGCTGTCAGAATTCTCATTCTCCTGGTTGGCTCTCACGGCCTTCGGCCCGCGCCACCTGAGTGGCTGGACACCTGTGCCAATCAAACGGTTCCAAACCTATTAAGGCGTTATGACGTAAGCTTCCAATGGGGGGGGGTGAAGAAAACGAGTGTCACCGAACCTATCCCCAAACCAACCCCGCCCTTCCTGTCCTGTCCTTTCCCTTCCTTCATTATTAT
>NC_056522.1:339886108-340026654 GCF_019175285.1 Sceloporus undulatus
AAAAGAAAAAAATGTTGGGCGGCGCCGTTTTAGAACGGTCACATTCATTCAGACGCACGCGCGTCCCTGCCCTTGTGCGCAAGCTGCAGGCGGGGATGTGATGAGTTGGCGAGTGCGCAGACACGCCTTCAGTGTGGGAGGTGGAAGAGTCTCATTGAGACTAATAGGACGGAGGTGTCTTTGTGTGCACGCGCATTGGTGGGGGGATGAAGGAGACGGGCGGGAGTTAAGTTGGCGCCTGCGCAGAGGCGCTCTCGAAGAGTCACATTCTGGGGAATGGTCTGTGTGTGTGTGTTGGGGGAAGAAATGTGCCTCTGTGCGCATGCGCACGGGGAGAACGCGCAGGGTTGGCGCGTGCGCAGACGAGGGAGACGCTGGAAGAGTCCCATTCAGGCAAATGAGCAGGAAGGGGGGGAGAAAATATCCCTATGTGCGCATGCGCATTGGGGGGGTTAAACAGACGAGCGGGAGAAAGGAGCTGGCGCCTGCGCAGGCGCGTCTTCGGTTAGGGCGGGAAATATAAAGTCACACTCAAGGGAAGGGAGGGGTGGGAAAATGTGCCTTTGTGCGCACGCGCAGAAAGCGACTCGGGCGTGAGGGAGAGGAGGGGGCGAGAACCTGGCGCGTGCGCACGGAGGGGGACGGAAGAAGCGTCACATTGAGGCGAGTGGGAAGGAAAGAAGGGAGGGGTGGAAGAAATGTCCCGGTGTGCGCACGCGCATTGTTGGTGGGTGAAGTAGACGAGCGGAAGATAAGGCGCTTGCGCAGACGCGTGTTTGGGTGAGGGGCGGGGAAAATGTAGAGAGTCACATTCAAGGGAAGGGAAAGGTGTCTTTGTGCGCACGCGCGCGGGGAGGGAATCGGCTCGGGCGGGAGTGGAGTGGAGAGTGGCTGCGCGTGCGCAGAACGGTTTGCTCGTTGGTTGTTGTAGTAACAGGGATGGAAGCGCCGGCGAGAAGGAGCCGAGGCTGCCGGGTCCAGCGAGGGAGATGAAGCCGCAGGTAGGGATGGAGGGGCGGGCAGAGGGGCTGCAGAGGCTGCATCCACACTGGAGAGGTCACCTCATGAGGAGAGGCTTAGGGAGCCTGGAGAAGAGAAGGATAAGGGGTGATAGGAGAGCCCTGTTCAGATCCTTGAAGGGATGTCACGTTGAGGAGGGAGCAAGCTTGTTTTCTGCTGCTCCAGAGAATAGGCTACAGAGCAATGGAAGCAGGCTCCAGGAGAAGAGATTCCACCTCGACATTAGGAGGAGCTTCCTGAGAGTAAGGGCTGTTCGTCAGTGGAATATGCGGAATCAGAGAGTGGTGAGGTCTCCTTCCCTGGAGGTCTTTAAGCAGAGTCTGGATGGCCATCTGAGAGTTCCTGCATGGCAGAAGGGGTTGGGCTGGGTGGCCCTTGCCGCCTCTTCCTCCCCCTCCTTCGCAAATGTGCCTGATACCAGTCTTCTACACCTCCCGGGAAAGCCGTGGCTCATGGGCTCTGAGTAGCACTGGCCCAGGAGTCTCCTGACACAAGGCTCAGAGTTCTGGGGGCAGGGGAGGCAGGGCCCTGAGTGTTGGACTACCACTCTGCCGTCCAGGGTTCGAACGCCCACTTGGCCATGAAACCCACTGGGCAAGTCACAGGCTCTCAGCCTCTGGAGAAAGCGTCTCTGAACACATCTCAACAAGAAAACCCCATGATGGGTTCGCCTTAGGGCTGCCGTAAGTCAGAAATGACTTGAAGGCGCACAGCAACAGCAGAGTGAAATTTGGTTTTTGAGAGACGCTTGATGCCTCCTGCTTAGTATTACGAGGAACGTATAAATATGATAATACTTACCCGGCAGAGGAGATACCACTTGCTCTCCAGATGTGCTCACCCCAGTGGTTTCCCTAAATGCAGCAAACTTGACTGTATTGTAGTAGGTAACTGCTGGGCCCAGATCCACAGGAGAACAACGTATTTTATTAGGAATGGGCAAAACATTACAAACGGTGCTGAATAACTAAGCACACTTACAGTGAAAGATGTTCTGATGCTACTTGCCAAAAGGCCATTGTGCAGCTCTTCATAATGGATGCGTTTGTTCTGGGAAAATGCATAATACGTATGGAGAGATACGGGGGGCTGACATATGGTTGTCTGGATGTCCTCCAAAATTTTGTCTTGGAGGCACTGTGGCTGCCAATGAAAACCTTGTCTGGAAGCATCCTAACTTAAACTTTCCACAGCGAGCAATTTTTAGGTTTAGGGAATCCTCGATTAAGGCACTGTGGGATTGATTGAGTTAGACAAGTATCTTAAAGCCTCTCCCGGCTCAGAGGTTTAATGACTGTTACTGTAGGAGTTTCTGATCCTGCTCAGATGACTGGTGTGTCATATAACCTCATTTCATGTTGTGAGTTTAAACTAGTCAGTTAAGGAAAGTTGTGTCTCAAACTGTATGGGCTTGTTATGTCATGTTTCTTTGATAAGGACATATTTTGACTGCTAGGTGGTGGCTATATTTACAATGGTTTGTATATTTTGGGTCCAAGTAAACATGATTGTGGTAGACCTGTGTTTGAAGTCATGAGTCAGTGCCAAACAGATATAAAATGAGAATACGGTGTATTTGTGGAGAGAAAAGACAGATTGGGGGGGGAGCTTCTAGACCCCCTCCCAGTCCTTCTCATTTGTACTCTTTACCTCCCCAACATTGTCTGTGTTGCTTTCCCAGTCAGGGTCCAAAAATGTAACTAAGGGCCTGAACAGCCAGGCAAAATAAAGCTGCTTCGGGCCACTTTGGAGGTATGCTGTTTAAAAGGCACACAATCTTAAGAGGCCAGAAGCTGTGTCAAAGCTACGCTGCAGTCCTTAGGACTGGAGCATGGCTTTGGCATGGCTTCCAACCTCTTAGGATGCATGCATCATTTAAACAGCATACCTCCAAAGTGACCTGAAGCAGCTTTATTTTGGCCTATCTGTTCAGGCCCTAAGCCTCATCACGAAGAAAATGGCTTCAAATGGAGATATGACTGGCGTATGGAGGCTCAGTACGTTCTGCCACTACTACTTCCCATGCTTGTAACTCTTTGGAATGTCTCATGTTTTAATGCACAGTTTATGACTGCTTTATTTACAAATATTTATAAATGACCTATGTCTGTCCATTTCCACGGTATGTGCATGAATAATTAAAATGTAACACCAGTATATAATGGCTGAGATTATATTTGACACTGGTGGAACATGTGCTGGAGTCTTGGGAGTACAAAGGGTATTCTTTTTCTATCTGGCTGTGCAAGAGTAGCCAGATGTTACCTGGGTGCATGCTGTGATCCATCAGTGGCTGTTGAAGCCTGAGAGTGGGGGGAGGCTATGCTTAGGCTTGCTGTATTTGTGATCGTACACCACAGGAAAAAACATTGCACACGAAGGTAATGGCTCCTTGCATGACATCCCAAAAAGTACTTATGCTGGCATAATCCCCAGTTCTGCTAGTATAAACTAGTGAGAGGATTCTATACAAATCTACAGGAATAAAATGCATAGTATTCTAAACATCGGAAAGGCTCACATAAATGTGTTGACAGTATGCTCCTAAAAAGTATATTAAGCAGACTTTCTATTTAATTGGAGTTTAAGCTGCAAATGTTTGTGCACTATGCTGTGTCATTATGCCCAGACTGTATAGATTTTACTAATCAGTCTTCAAGGAAGGTAGGATCTAGGTTTGCAGTTCAAGAAGTGCACTCGCTTGGGGGTGGGAGGTTATTCTACATCTTTTTGCCAGTTGTATAGGGTGCTGTTGTTTTCATGAAAAATAATTTTTTGTACAGAAATCAGGAGATCCATATTAGAGGTGAGGAAAAGAAAGAGCTGAAAAGCATGTTAAAGCAGAAAACAATAATGTGAAATCTGTCACATGCTCTGAGATTGTCAACTGTTTATTCAATCCTATAAAGTCCAACATGTTTCGGGCTCAATAAAAAGGCATTATTTAAGGTCCTTCAACAGAAATCAATGAACCTGTGTTTTGAAGAATGGTCTCAACGGCAGTGATTTCTGTTGAAGGACCCTGAATAAGGCCTTTTTTATTGAGGCTGAAATGCATTGGGCTTTTTAAAATAGAACTGAATAAACAGTTGATCATCTCATAGCACATGGAGTTTGTCTCCTTACTGTTTTCTTCATACTGAAGGTTGCCTGTTGGAGATCATTAATCATTCATATCTGTATTCTCCACTTCTTCTGAGAAGCCCAAGATGTGTTCTCTTTACAACTTATGGAATAGTACTTGAGCCAGTAAGCATCATGGTTTAGTAGAGACTGTCGCCTGAGAGTGTGTATCCAAACCCAGCAGTCTAGCCATAACTTTTTTTATTAGGCAGAAAGCATGACATGGTCACCCTATATCTCAGGTTCATTCTGATTTATCACCCCCCCCCCCATTCCCATGTTCACAGGAAACAGCACTGGCTAGATTTACTGATTCTACAGGAAAGAATGTGAAAGGCCACTGTTTCTGGGCTGTATGAAAACATCTGCAGGAGATGCCAGTTGAAATGGCTCGGGACTTAGAAGAAACAGACTCATCTTCAGAGGAAGAAGAAGAGGTAGAAGGGCCAGGGTAAGTTAAAACACATGATACCTGTATCTAGAATTAAAATTATATATCTTTTGTTTTGATAATGCGAGTACTGAGAATTAAATTAGTTTTTAAATACTAGGTGGGCTACCAGATGTTGAGTATCAGGCTCATGTATATTCTGTGGAACCCAAAGAGCCATTTTATCTTGGAGGCAGAAAGGTTGGTTGGAAGAAAACACAGACTTCTTGCCATTTAGCTATTTTCTGTCCATAAAATCTTTCATTTCAGTGTTCTCTAGCCTGACTGGCAGTGGTTCCCCAGCGTGTCAGGGAGGGGTATTTTGTGTTGTGTGTTTTCAAGTCATTTTTGACTTGGGGTGACTCTAAGGGGAAGCTATCACTGTTTTCCTGACAAGTTTCTTCAGGGGAGGGTTGCGATTGCTATCCTCTGAGGCTGAGAGAGTGTAATTTGCTCAAGATCACTGAAATGCCAAATCTTTTAACTGAGTATCCTGGGAGTTGAACATGAGATTTGGTGGGTGCCAGGCATGTGTTGCATCGTTCAGCTGTGGTCCTTCTCTAAATGGGTGGCCTTCGCTGTCATTGGATTTTGTAATATTGCTTCATTATTTACCTGGAGTGGATATTCATGTTTCATAGAAGAGATGTAGGGAAATAAACAGCAATCAACAAATACTGACTGTTTACCAGCCCCTCTTTATGCTTGCTGCTAATTCTCCATAAAGGTTTTTTTTTGGGGGGGGGGGGTTGTATACATAGAATACTCTAGAAGAAACATGCCTTTTCATTTGTCCTGTGGTTTAGTGGAGGTAAGAAACTGCATGAATTTTTTATCTGAACTACAACATAGACCTAGTTCCAGAGTTTCATAGATGAAACATATTAGTCTGGCTTTAGGCCTTGCTCAGGGACAGGGGCAGCTTTGCTTTGCTGGATCACACACACAGGAAACTGGACATGGAGAATGTGTCCCTGTCGGCTGTGCTGGAACTTTTAGCAACTTCCGATATCATCATTCATGGTGTCCTTCTGAGCTCCCTCTTTAGGATGACACTTGAAGGCGCTCTTCTGGAGTGGTTTCAGTCCTCCTTAGAAGGTGCTGGGGGATTCCTGTTTGACCCCATAGCCATTGGCCTACAGGGTTCCTCAGGGCTCAGTCTTGTCCCCTATGCTATTTAGCATTGACATGAAACTACAGGGAGAAAAGTTTTGGAACTGCATGATATACAACTTTCTCTGTCTCTCCCTCTCTCCTTTCCATCCATTTCCAAGGAAGCTGTTTCTGTATTTATCTTTCTCTCTCCTTTTTAGCCAGAATTCAAAGTTCTGGCTATAACCTTCAAAGCCCTACATGGCTTGGGTCCAGACTACAGTGGACCCTTGTTATACACTGGGGTTTGGTTCCAAGATCCCCTGTGGATAACAAAATCCATGGATGCTCAAGTCCCAGTAAATATAATGGCATAGCAAAATTGTGTCTCTTATTAAAAAAATGGAAAATCAAGGTATGATATTTGAAATTTATCCTTTTTTGAACATTTTCAAAATGTGGATGCTTGAATCTGTGTATAAAAATATCAGTGTATAAAAGGGCCGACTGTATTTGAAAAGCTATATGAACCTACCTGTTATCTAAGATCTGCAGGGGAAGGCTTGCTGTCAGTCCCACCACCATCTCAGGCATGCCTGGTGAGGACATGAGAGAGCGCCTTCCCGGGCTGCTCCCAGCCTTTGTAGCTTTCTTCCTTGGGAGGTCTGGTTGGTCATCTGTCTGCTGTCTTTCCACTGGCAAGTAAAGGCCTTTTTATTTAAGAAAGCATTTTTAGTGTGTTGCAGATAGTTTTATGTTTTATTATGTTTTAAGTGTTTTTAATGCTGTTTTAAAGGTTTAAAATTCATCATTTTAAAATAGAAATTTGGCTTAATTGCATTAACTTTTCTACTAAGAGTCTTTTAATTGTATTATGCTGTTACAATATGCAGTGCTTTGAATCCCATGATGGGAAAACAGTGGGAAATAAATAAATAAATAAGATAAGATAAAAATGGATGGCAGAGATGTTTAACAAAGATGGACAGTAAATGCTTTCTTACCACCTCTAAACCACAGTGCACATGGGAGCTTTAGGAAGAAAATTTTGGTGCTAGCATATGCATCTCATGTGAGAATATGGGGAACTTGCTAATAGCAGGTAAATCTTTGAATGCTTGCAGACAAGTGTTCAGAGCTGACACTGAAAAAAGATGCTTTAGCTAAAGTTGTAGTTTTATTATTATTTATATTTTGTTTTCACATATTTCTGCACCTTCTAATATTTATGAGATCTTAGCTAAAAGGTGGGGTGGGAAATCTGTGGTCCTCCCAATGTTTTTAGACTGCAACTCCCATCATTCTTTACCACCAGTGATACAGACTAGTAGCGAAGGTTGAGGGAGGGGATAGACATATTATTAGCTCATTGAGTTATTAGTAATGATTTTGTTTTTCACCTGTAGGAGATATATATTTATTCCTCATTAATTATTGTGCAACTTCCATTACATATCATTATTAGAAGATGACTTCTGTAATAATGTTCAGAGATGTAGCTGTGTTATCAACATAAAAAGATATAAAGGAATCTTGTAGCACTCTTCAGACTAATTGAGAAAAAGAAATTCTAGCATAACCTTTTTGTGGACACCAGTTCACTGTATCAGATGATTGTATGGACAGCAATCCACAAAAACCTATGCTAGATTTTTTTTTTTAGGGGAGAAACACACAATCAAAATAAGCAGGCATCCAGCTGGCTTCAAAGTGGGGCATTTAGATGTTGCATGCCTTGAAGCCAGCTGGAAACAGCTCCCAAGCCATGCTGTGGGGAGAAAAGCTGGACTGCAAAGGAGCTGGATTTTTCTGCTTCTTCCCAGGAAGTGCACACCTTCACTCGTACATCTAAATGCCGTGATGCCAGAGCGGCTCTAAAGGGACGCTGTATCGAAATCCTAACACTAATTGTGCATATAAACGCGTTGTCCCAGGAGCGCATTTAGAAGGAATGGAGCTGCTGTACTCAAGCAGTGGGGGTGGCAATGCCCAAAAGAGAAACCATGAACCTCTCATGGAGATAAGTAAAACATACACAAATCAGACAGTCAAAGAGGGGGCATGGAGTAAAGTGGGGGCATGATTGGACCTTGCCGGCATCTGTATGGGCACACCTCTGCTCCGATGCCCTGTCCTGGTGGAATGCTGCACATGTGACTGTGTGCACAAGTTCACAGCGACAGCCATCCAATGGGATGGCACTTGCCAGGGTTTTGCTGCTGTAATGGTGTGAAGGGATGGTGGGAGGAAAGAGGAAAAGAACCCTGCGCAGTGGTGCAACTTAAAGCTGTGCTGTGCAGTCATGACATGCACACTCCAGTTGCCTTGGGAGCTGGCAGTGTGGATGACATGGAATCAGATCACTTTTGGAAAAGGTAGCTTCAAGATGCTTTTTCCTGCCTGCCTCTTTGTTTCACCTCATAGTTATTCTCAAAGGTGCTAATTCCTTTATAATTTTTGTAGTATTACAAATGGTACTTAGTATCTGCTTTCTTCCTCTTCACTTTCCCATTTCATTTCCTTCCACATTGTAACCCAGCAGACAGGGAATATCTTTTTTCTTACACAATTACTTGACCTAATCATGAACAGTTTTGCCCCCTTCTGTGTCCTTTGACTGTTAACATGTACTATGAACTGTCATTTTACCCGAGAATGCAATTCTAATTCATTGAAACTTTTTGCTATTGATATAATGGGACATGAACTGCATATTGAATGGCTTGCCAGGTATCTTGCCTTTATGAGCCTCTCCCCCAGTGTCTGCCAGTTCTGTATGTTTATTTTATTGAAGGCAAAATGTCCCTTAAGTACTGTAGCCGATCCAGCTTGGGTAGGTATTTCATGTTTTTGAAATACTGTTCTTCATCATTTAACTTGGAATCACGTGTTCCCATTCCACATTTCTCCTTATCAGTATGTCTATATAATTTTCTCATCATAATTTAATCTATATTGAGCTAGGTGCAGTGTGAAGATATCTAAATTATTCTCTAGACACTGCTTGCTATCCAATATGTAAGTTACTTCTCCAGGTAACCAAGGGTCATGATGAGGATACAGTCATTTGGAAGCATGTCTGAGCCCTGGTGTCATTACTGTAAATCCTGAGGACAGGGCTTACCCTAAAGCCCTTTCATGCAGTCTCGGCTCTCTTCCCATTTATGTAAGGTGTTAGACTGGACACAGTAAAATCTTCTTCAGCTTAAAATCTCTTTCCCAATACAACATTTCAGGGTGAACAGCTTGGGGAGGAGGTTGGATGTCAGTTTTCATACTGACACATAGGAATATAGGGTTTTAATTATTAATCTGAAAAAGAAAGGAAATACATTGTTTTGGTTATTACCTTCAGTTAATTAATTCTTAGTAACTGGTAAAATTCTCTTTGGTCTAATCTGCACTGTAGTTTTTAGAGACATTTAGCCTTCTCGTCAGAGAGCTCTGGTGCCACAAGAAACTACAATTCCTAGAATTCATAGCATTGAGCCATGTCAGTTAAAGTAGTGTTAAACTGCATTATATCTGCTGTAAAGATTAGACCTCAGACTTAGGGGCTTCATTGATACAAAGACAAATATTGCTGCTTCTTTGGAGGCTTGATCACATCAGATATGTAATAAGTTTAGAAAGATTTAATTTCATTAGCTTGAGGGCTCCAGCGATCTGATCAGTTGCATGTAATACAGTGGGAAATTCAAAATGACCTGAATAGATTAGAAAACTGGGCCAAAACTAACAAAATGAACTTCAACATTTCTTCATCCCTCCTCTCTCCAAGGAGAAACTAATGTATGACCCAGGGAAATAACAGCTTAGTCTGTAACTAAAAATCTCTGGGTAGAAAGAGAAGTAGTAGATAAGTACAAGGGATCACCAGCATCCCAACCAGAAACAGCTCAGTCGAGCAAGAAAACTGCAAAAGACAACGCCTTTTCTAACAAGGGGAAGAACGATATGAAAAGACACTTGTTTTATACAGGAAGAAGTGCCTATCTGCTGCATTTATTTATTTGCCATGCGATTTGCCAAGTTTAAATAATATTTCAGATCCAGCTAGTAGTTCAGAACCAACAGCTTATCTCTACCAAATGTATAAAACGGTTACATGTCAGTGATAATGTGCTTCTAATGTGATGCTGTAGGCTGCAAAAAAATTAGAAGTTGTAAGTATATACATGTACTGAAAAATTAGGCTACCTGAATATTTGATTTTTTTTATTTCATCTAATCAGAATGTTGATCAGGCAAGAACATTTTATATATGAGAATGTGATATGTATGAATTCCATTTTTTCACAATCTACTTTTTCTTTTTTTGTTTTTAAAATTTCTTTCTTATCCACTATTATCTAAATTTATTTAAGGTTTACTGCATTGTTACCATGTATGTCAGTGTCTCTGCATTTGGCTTAAGGTGTAACAGTAGCACAGCAACATATTGTTGCTGAGGTGTTGCCTTAGCATGCGTTGCCACAATACACTGTCAGTTTATTTCCTGATTCACAGAGAACTGCACTATGAAAATGTAAGCGTTGGTCTAGTAAAATTGCTTTGAGCAAATGCTTTATAAATATCAACACTGTTTCCTTTTCCCAGACATAAATTGTTAATGTCTTTGCTCTAAACAATGGATAAAAAAAGAAGTGAAACTTTAATTCATGTAAATCGATAAAGACTTCAGAAGGGTATCTGTAAATTAGAATAGTGTCTGAACTGTAAGTGAAAACTATGTTCTGAATTGTCAGTGTGCTTGTATAACGTACGGTAGCTGTTTTTTCAGTTGTATCCTTTGTCATGTAACATGAACTGATGTTTAGGGTTTCTGAATCCTGTGGCCCATATTTATCTTTAAGTACTTTAAATCTGTGTAAGGGTTGCTGCATAAAATAGGTAGTTAATAATTAGTAGTAATTATTAGTATCATGTATGTGTTAATAAACTTATATTGTTTTAGGGAGCATCCATGTATCACGTGGACAAGTGGTTTTAGAAGGATCCCAATCCTTGTGTTTCATGCAGAAGCTATTATAACTAAGGACAGTTATACCCGCTTGATTGGAGGTAAGTGTTGTCTTGCTAGAGTGTATAACAAAAATTAACTGAAGGAGAAGACTTAACAGGAAGTTTGATTTTCCTTTTTGTACTGGCAAAACCACCTCTGAGTATTCCTTGCCTATAAAAATCTATGACATTAATGGGATTGCTGTAAATTGTAAAACAGCTTGAAGGCACATACATGATAGAGGAACTTTTGATATACTGAGCAAGAAGCAGTTATTTTTTTAATATAGCTTAACATTAAAACAGTGAAAATTAACAGTGAGAACTTGTTAAGTAAAATTTGAGGTGCCTATTGAAAATAACAAACAGAAAACTGTAGACTTTTAGTTTAAGTTATATAGATATTTCATTTTTTATACTCAAATATTTTGCTACACATTGTTTTTGCTGAGACTGTGTGTGTGTGTGTGTGTGTGTGTATATATATATTCCTCAAACAGTTTTATTTCTATGACAGTGCACTTCTCCAATACTCTATGACCTGAATCCAGTGTGATATTCTCAGAGGCACTGGATTTTTAGCTGCTTCCTGTTTCTCCTTCAGTGTGTGTATATATATATGTGTGTGTGTGTGTGAGAGAGAGAGAGAGAGACTAAAATCTACAAAAACTACAAACAAATCAACAATTTGAGCATAACACAAAAAGCGAACACATTCTGTGACTTTCTCCCCTAACGGATAGTTATATCTGTTGAGGTTGGAGCAGCATTGAGAATGTTCAGATGTGGCTAGGGTTGCCATAAGTCAGGACCTCCAAACCGGGACAAATGTAGGACAAATGTAGGACAAAATTTTCAACTGTAGGGCACATTTTTAAAAATGGAGGACACGCGAAAAAAATTGCTGATTTGAATTTTTTTTTAATATAAATGCATGTTTCTTAGGCATGATCAAAATGGAGGACATTTTGGCATTATTTCTAGACAGATGGCAGAAATGTACTTCCCTTTCTGGCCAAACACCTCCAACCTCCATTCCAAAACACACATGACAGCACATTTGGGCATTGAACATGGCTTTATTTAACATGGCCTCTTGCATATTTCAGAAGCTTATTGCATAACCAAACTCTTTGGGTTTCACTCTTAATATGGTTTAACATGGCTATGAATATTTAACATATCAAGGTGATTTAACAAGTAGTGAAAGTGGACTGGCTCTCAGTTTCAGATTTAGCAAAAAAGGAGGAAAGGCCTCTGGCTATCCCTCTGTCTCTACCATCTACACCAAGAACAACTAACAATATCTTCACATAATATAGGCCTATGATTCCAACAACATCATTTCTTTGTTTCTCCTGTTGGATTTTTAACACTTTTGCCTGATGAAGAAGTCAGTGGCGCTTTGAAAGCTTGCATCATATGTTTTGTGCATTTTGGTTGGTGCTATAAAGGTATCATCATTTAAAGCAACAGTCCCTGCCCCATCCAGACCAGATTCCCCACATCCCTGCAGCCATGAGCATTTAAAGCAACAGCCCCTGCCCCATCCAGACCAGATTTTCCACGTTGCCACAGCTTGATTTAGTCTAAGCAGAGGCTTAGAAAGCCTGAAATGGTGGCGTTCCTCGGTGGGAATGGGCCCCTCCCCTCCCCTCAACAGAGGCTGCCGAGTGGCAGCAAGACCCAGGGCCAGCCACCCCTCAGCCCAGCCCACCTTCTTCTGCCTCCTCTGCTCTGGGCTCTCCTTATTCTCTAATCCTTCTTTCTTCTGTGTCTCCTCCTCTCTCTGGTCCTTCTTCCTTCCGTCTCCTCTCTGTTCTCCATCTTCTCTGCTCTTTCTTTCTTCTGCCTCCCCTCCGTCCTCCTGTTTCCTCTGTTGCTGCTCTCCTCCTCTCTCCTTCTTTCTTCTGTGTCTCTCACTCCCTGCTCCTTCTCTCTCCTAGGTTTAAATTGCGTGCGCGCGAGTGCTGCAGGGGCCTGAATAGACTGCTGCAGACTGCAGCTCCTCCCCCTTATTGTGAATCTGGCCAATGGGGACTGAGGAGCTGAGCAGTCCACCACCTCCCAGCACACAAGAGAGGAAGGCAGGGCCTGAGGGGAGCCCAAACCGGGACCTTGAATGGGGGCGGAGCTAGGCGGGCGGGAACCGTGCAGAAGCTTCCAAGGCCTCCCTGGGGCCTGGGGACAGCTTCTCCCAAGCCCCAGAGGCCTTGGAGGAGTGCTCCGCGATCGCGGAGCCGCTTCCAAGGCCTCCAAAGGGGCCTGGGGAGAGCTTCTCCTAAGCCCCAGCCTCCAGGCCCTCGCTGGGAGGGGGGGTCCCGGGGGCGGGGCCAAACCGGGGCGGGACCATGTGGACCCGCCCCAAACTGGGAAAGTCCCGCCCCCAGGCGGGATATGGCAAGCCTAGATGTGGCAGAGAAGCTAATGGACACTCATTGCCCTTAACCAGGAATTGGTTGCAGCTGTGGATCTAGACAGCAGGTGATTGTCCAGGGTCGTAGAGTGTGCCAGAGAGCAGCACATAGCACTTATGTAAATATGCTGTGTCATTTGGAATGGTGGACAGTAATCCAGGTAACAGGAAATTGTACAGGAAGGGGTTGAGCTAGATTGCCACATGGCAAAAGTGTATATAAGCTCAAATCATCATTGTACAGTGTGGGTTTGTAGTAGTAGGAGTTTGTCTGTGTAGCTTTGTTCTCGCGTGTGTGTTTTGCAACCAAAAATAAACAGTGCCTCTGTGGAGAAAAGCCAGCCTACTGTGCTTTAATATCTAGCAGCTGTTTTTCCTGGCAAAGCTCCAGTCTGCCAGTTTGTCTATCTACTCACAAGCTTCCAAGATTACTCTGTTTATCTCTGCATATTCTCCCAACAATATCCCCCTGTTACTAAACTTTCTTTAATTCATAATACACATGGCTTCTATGATATAAGCAAACTCAATTCATTTTGCAAAGTCTAAAACCATTAACTGACCTTTAACAAAATGTTTTTTTTAAAAAGAAACACTAAAATGCCAAATATGTGAATGATTTCAGATGTTAGGGGCTTGTGTGTATTGTTATAGTTGATGTTTCTTTCTTTTTAAATCACTGTTATCTTGTGTTGGTAAATCAGAATACTGTACTTGGTTTAAAAAAGGGTGATTTTAAGACTGTTCTCTTGTGCCCCAACAGTGAATTAGCTGATTAAATAAAGCAAAAGCAGTGTGGGGTCAGTTCTGTAACTTGACCATGTTGCTGTGTGATGTCACTCTAGTTGGAAAAATACCTGCCTTAACTTTATGTAATGAGACATTATTGGATATTATATTAGAAATAGGATAGTGCTGAGTTCTTTGGCAGTTTCTTCACTTCTACAGTTGGTGCAATAGTTTATGGCTCTGGGGTGCTGTTATTAATTTTTGTTGTTTTTATAGAACGCTATCGATTGGCTTTTAAGATTGTGAGAACAGACAGCCGCCTTGTGCGTAGCATTTTGTCAGCTCATGGATTCCGTGAGGTATGTGCATCAGATCCTTGAATATGAAAATAGTTAAAAATCAGAAGTTGTTGGCACTACTTTTAGAGCCAAGAGACAGCTACATAACATAGCTATGAAACATTAAACTATAACCAAGTAAACCAAAAAGTAATGCAGAGGACTTCCCTCTTGCGTTTTGGTGTCTTGTCAAACATTTGATTCTAATATGGTGAAATTAAAAACTACATTTCTTCTCTGCCATGTTATGTTTATTGAGATTAAGAGTGCTTTAAGTCCTGGAAACATACATGTTTTGTGCAGCTCATGGCATTCCTGAAACTCAGTTTCTGAAGATAGCTCTGCAATTCTTTTGTTTCTGAAAAAATGCCTTGGAGTGAGAAATGATAACTGTATCAATAGCCTCTAACACATTGTAGGAGAATATGTGGCTTTCAAGATGTTTTTGATCTGTAGCTTCCATTATTCTTTACAAGTGGTTATGCTGGCTGGGGATGATCAGAACTGCAGTCTAGCAACATTTGGAGAGCCACATGTTCCCTGCTGTGATGTTATAGCAAAATGTATGTGAAGAAAAAGTTCTTTTTAAAATTTTATGAATCTGTAGGTAGAAATACTTTGAGTAGGTTGCCATATTTTCTGATCTAGACAGCTTGTCGGCTTTAGTTTTACATAGTTTTACATTCCTTGTTTCTTTCAGTTCAGTGTTTTGATTGGGCATAATGCAGTTTGTGGGACCCGGTGGCTCAAGTGGTTAAAACGCTGACTCTGTTGATTGCAAGATCACCAGGTTGGCAGTTTGAGGCCCAGGTACTGTGTGATGGGGTAAGCTCCCATCACTACTCCCAGCTTTTGCCAACCTAGCAGTTCGAAAGCATGCAAATGCAAGTAGATAAATAGGTACCACTTCAGTGAGAAGGTAAACAGTGTTCTGTGCAATCATACTGGCCAGATGATCACAGAGCACTCTCTGATAACGCTGGCTTTTCAGCTTAGTAATGGAGATGAGCACCACCCCCTATGATTGGACACAACTTGACAACATTGTCAGCAGGGAATACCATTAATTTTACCTTTACCTTTAATGTAGTTTTATCAAATTGATTGCTTAACAAAGAGTCTTTTCCCTAGGTGCACCCAAGTAGCAATGAATATAACCTTATGTGGACAGGATCCCACCTAAAACCGTATGTTCTTCGTTCACTCACAGACATTCAAAAAGTCAATCATTTTCCCAGGTAAGAAGAGAATATCTGATACCTTAAGTGACCACACAAAAGGTTGTGAAGATGTTTTGCAACTTGTAAAGTTCTTTACAGCCAGGCTTGGGAAAGTGTGACCCTCCACATCAGTGGTTCCCAACCTGGGGGTCGCAACCCCTTCTTGGGGGTTGCCAGGTTGGGAATCCCCCTGCCTCCCCCCTCCCCTTCTCCCCGCAGGTGCTGGCGTAGGAGCAGGCATCGGCAGGGAAAAGGGGAAAGGGGCGGAGCTCCCTGCTTTCCCTTTCTCCTTGCGTGCGCCCGCACTGGCGCGGTCACGCGCAAGGAGGAAGGGGCGGGGGGTTCCCTCCTCCTCCTTTCCCTTCCTTCCCGCGGGTGCAAGCACCCATGGGGAGGAAGGGGCGAAGGGTCCCTCCTCCTCTCCCTTCCTTCCTGCAGGTGCAGCCACCCGTGAGGAGGAAGGGGTAGGGGGTCGCCTCGTCCTCTCCCTTTCTCCCCGCGGGTGCAGCCACCCGCGAGGGTGGAGGGGTCGCCTCCTCCTCTCCCTTCCTCCCCGCGGGTGCAGCCACCTGCGAGGAGGAAGGGACGGGGGGCCGCCTCCTCCTCTTCTCTCCGGGGCTGCCAGGCAACCGCGGGGAGAAGGGGATGGGACTGCAAGCCCCAGAGGGCTTTGCAACCGGAAGTCCCACCCCCTTTCCCTCTGCAACCTCCCTAATTGGTTGGGAGGCCGGGAAGGGGTGGGGCTTCCGGCCGCAAAGCCCGCTGGGGCTTGTAGGTTGCCAAAAGTCCCACCCCTTCCCGGCCTCCCAACCAATCAGGGAGGCCACGGGTGGGACTTTCGTCCCCAATGGGGGGTCGCGGCCCAACAAAGGTTGGGAACCGCTGCTCCAGATGATGATGGACTTCAGTTCCCAACAGACATTACTATAGTTTTGCTGTTTAGTACTGATTGGAATTTCAGTTCAACAATACCTGAAAGCCCCCACATTTCACACTCCTGCTGCGTGACTCTCCTGCCGTGGAGAGTTTGGCAACAACTGAATCTTATGTTGTTATTATTTTAGTCTCAGACTATGGCCCAATACATACCTCGTTTTTAGTCTGGAGCAGCGGCAGCGGTTTTTCTGCTGGCGGGAAGCCATAGCCGCCAAACCGTGCGGCTTCCCACCGGCAGAAAAAGAACCCGCAAAAAGCACTTTTTATGCCGCAGTTGCGGCGTAACTAGTGCACCAGTGGCACACTAGTTATGAAGTGCCGCACGGCACCTTGCACATGTCGCACGGCGCTCACGTAGCAACGGCAGTGCCCATCTATACAGGGCACCGCCATTGTTATGGTGCGGCGCCATAGTAGGGTTAGGGACCATGAGGTTGCCACGTGGCCTGTTAACCCTAATATGGCGCCAGCATGCCGCATCGGGCCCACCTGTACCGAGCCAATACGAAAAGTTGAAAAAAAGATTTTGAAATTGATTTTGGATCTAAAACATACTATCCTTAAATAGTTGCCAATTTTTTTGGGGGGGATCTAATAATCATATTCATCACTTGGCTTGATATTTTATCAGTTTTTTACATTGCCAGATGTCACTGCAGAAAGCATAAAAAGAAAGACCATCAGGGAGGTGCACATATGAGTTCAGAAGCCTAACCATTGGGCATAGAAAATAGATTAGTGTAATATCCTTTGGAAAGATGCTGGCTGTGGTCAAACTTTCTCTGTGTGCCTTCTGCCTTCTAGGCTGTTTCCAATTTCCTTTGAGGCACTGGCAATTTTGTCTGAAAAAAATTATGTGCAAATTTACAGTGCTATATAAATAAACTATAATAATAATAATAAATAAATTATGAGCGGGGGTGATCTTAAGAGATAAAGAGTGTTTTCTTTCATCCTCAAATCTGTCCCTTGAAAAAATACCTTAAAGGGAAGAGAGCCCTTGCTTTAGAGAAGTTTTGAGAAAGTTAGTGAGGGATCAGAAGGAAAAAAAACATCTCCAGATGGAGAAAACGGACTGCATTATCAGAGCTGTGCAGTTTTACAGCATAGTGATCCATGCCTCAATTACTTTTTGATTGGACTACTATAATGTGAATTATATGGAGCTGCGCTTGAATAGTGTTTGGAAGCTACAGCTAATGCAAAATGGCAATGACCAGACTGTTGCCTGGAGTGCCTTTATATGTGTCCTACTCTGTAGCTTCCATTCTCTGGAAAGTGCAGCGGAGCAATCACAAAGAACTGGATTATAAAATAAAAAAATAAATCGTTTATTTATAGCCCGCCTTTCCTTGAGATCAAGGCGGGTTACAGCATCATGGCAACAACAAACGACAAACAAAAACAATACAATATTAAACATTAAAACCAAAGAATTAAAAACACAGATTAAAAACCGTACAAAAACTAGCCAAAGTGCAGGTGCAAGAGGAGGGGGGGAAGAAGCGTTACAACATCTGGGGGAAAGCTTGTTCGAAGAGAAAGGTTTTGAGTCTCTTCCTAAATTGGTCGAGGGAGGGGGTCGAGCAGAGCTCTTCGAGAAGCGAGTTCCATAACTGCGGGGCTGAGGTTGAAAACGCCCTCTGTGCAGTCATAGAATGTTTCGAAGGAGGAACCCTCAGAAGTTGCTTCCCGGCTGACCTGAGTGTGCGGGGTGGATTATATGGGGAGAGGCGGTCCTCCAAGTACCCTGGGCCCAAGCCATTTAGGGCTTTATAGGTTATAACTAACACCTTGTATTGTTCCCGGAAGCGAATAGGCAGCCAATGTAGATCTTGCAGAACAGGTGTTATATGGCTGGACCTGGAACATCCAGTGACCAGTCTGGCTGCCATGTTCTGCACTAATTGAAGCTTCCAGGTTTGGTACAAGGGTTGTCCCATGTAGAGCACGTTACAGAAATCCAACCGAGAGGTTACCAGAGCATGTACCACTGTTTCAAGGTCCCCCCGGCCCAGGTAGGGTCACAGCTGGCGTATCAACCGAAGCTGATAACAGGTGCTCCTGACTGTCGCATCCACCTGAGATGTAAGGTGGAGTGACGAGTCCAGGAGCACCCCCAGACTGCGAACAGAGTCCTTCAGGGGAAGCGTGACCCCATTTAGGACAGGTGGTCAAATCTCCAAACCAGGACCCAGGGATCCTATTACAAGTACTTCCGTTTTCTCTGGATTCAGTCTGAGTCTGTTTTCCCTCATCCAGCCCATTACTGACTCCAGAAAGGCGTCTAGAGGAGAGATGCCGTCCCTGGTCACTGCATCAGTCGGAGACACAGAGAAACATATTTGGGTGTCATCAGCGTACTGATAACACCGCGCCCCGTGTCTCCGGATGATCTCTCCCAGCGGTTTCATGTAAATGTTAAAGAGCATGGGGGACAGAATGGCTCCTTGAGGGACACCAGATGTAAGGGCCCTCTTATCAGAGCACACGTCCCCCAGCTGCACCAACTGGAATTGACCCGAGAGGTAGGAACGGAACCACTGGAGCGCAGTGCCCCCGATTCCCAACTCCCTCAGACATTCCAGAAGGATACCATGGTCAATGGTATCGAAATCCACTGAGATGTCTAAGAGCACTAACAGGCGCACGCTACCCCTGTCCATGCCCAGACGGAGATCATCGACCAAGGCGACCATGGCAGTCTCAACTCCATAGCCCGCCCGAAAGCCAGTTTGAAATTGGTCTAGAAAATCTGTATCATCCAAGACCAATTGAAGCTGAATGGCAACCGCCCTCTCGATCACCTTCCCCAAGAAAGGCAGCAGTGAAATAGGCTGATAATTGTTATAAATCAGGTGGTCTAGGGAGGGCTTTTTTATCAGCGGTTTTACAATGGCCAATTTTAAGCTGGATGGAAAACGCCCTTCCCTGAAAGATGAATTAATTATGCGGCGTAACATAGTAGTTACAGTCGCGCGCCCCTGAGCTGCTAGCCAAGAGGGACAGGGATCGAGAGAGCAGGTCTTCATGTGCCAGCTTCTGAGGTAGAGGTCACTTGATTTTCAATTATTATGTGACTCCACTTCTCCCCTTAGACAGGCTGAAATAGCTTAGGGTTGGGATATCTGAAAGACTACCTCTTCTTGCCTGAGCCCCGCTGTAATAGTACATTTATAGTGGAAGCACTGTTGTGTGCATTGAGGCAAGATGGCTACATGAGGCAAGTTGTTTTCTGTAGCAGTACTTAAAATGTGGAATTGCCTTCCAAAGGAAGAAAATGTGGCTGAATTTTTCACAGGCAATCATAACTGTGTTATCTGGAACTTTGGCTTTTAAATGTTTCAGGCTAGTTTTTAAACAATGTTTGTTTCTGGTTTTGCTTTTATATTTTGCTTTTATATTTTGCTTTTACTGTACAGAGCTCTGGAAGCCCAGATGATCAGAACAATAATAATAAATGCATTTAATAAAATAAGTAAAATTAACTCGTGTTTTTTAGAGCTTGTGAGTATTAACATAACTATGGCCCTGTATAGATGAGCCCTTTGCAGCGCATCCACAACGTTCTAGGGTTGCCTCGGGGCGGTGCGTGTACACGCCTCGCAACCCTAGCACGTCAGTCTGCTGCAGTTGCGCAGCGCCATACAAACGGTGTGCACACTGATTATGTCACAGCTGCGCCACCTACAAACGGCGCTGCACAGCTGTGACATAATGGAGCTTTCTCTGGTGCTTTGCAGCGCCACAAAAAGGAGCTGCTTTTTGCAGCTCCTTCTTTGCTGCGCAGCTCCGCAGCACTGTTTGTAGGCAGTGGCGCTTCTATGCAGCAAAGAGAGGTGCCGAGGAGGCAACTCTTTTTGGTGGTCTGCACCCCACCCATGATTTCCTGAAGATCCTCAAAATGATGTTATCAGAAAACTCTGTATACATGCTTTTGCAGGTCATATGAGTTAACTCGAAAGGACAGATTATATAAGAACATCAACCGAATGCAACAAACCTATGGATTCAAAACCTTCCATGTCCTGCCTCAGACTTTCATTCTCCCAGCTGAATATCAAGAATTTTGTAGTAAGTATCTGATTTAGAGTAACCAGTTCAGAACTAAAGTTTGAAAGTAGATGTCAAGTCCAGCCAGTAACCAAGTTCAGAAATTCAGCTTCAGCAGTTAAAACGCAGCAAACCTTTATCAGAACTAAGCAGCAAACATCAGCAATGCCTAAGTAAACCATACATAATTTCAAATTATCAGCGGGTTAATTGCATATTCATTACCAACAGTTTTGCGTCTCTCATTTCTTTGACCTTCAGCCAGTTTCTTTCTAGAAGAATGATCTTGAGTAGTCTCAAGCCAAGCTTGCCTCCTTTTCTTGTTATCATACTACCTATGGATTCAGTAACTGTTGGCTTGCAATAATTGCTTCACTGCATATCCCATCACAGTACATTCAGCATAGCAGCTCCTGTTACTCTGTCTTTGCACTGAAAATTATGGCAGACAAGATGAAAATGTCAGCTCCTGATAGTGGATGGGAAATACAGATATTTGTTCCATGACCACCCTGTGCTTCAACCACAGAGAAGCATATCAGCTATTGAAATGGCAAGACAGGGATGTTAGAATGACCCCAGTAGGAAGATATTTATCTTCAAATTTTGAAAATTTCATTGTTTTCCTGTTGCTGTGGTCAAAACTTTTGACTATGAAGTACTGAGGAACAGAAAGGGGTCACATGCAGAAGTGTCTTGGGGCTGCATGTGACCCCCAAAACTATTTTTTGTCATTCTTAACCCACTGCCCCCCTATTTTAAAGGGAACAAGGATTAATTATCTGACATCATTGATTTGCCTTTTAAATATGTTACCCCTCACCTTCAGTTAAAAGATCATATGAATTTTTCATAATCCCACATAGTTCTTAGAAATAATACTGGTGGCCCTCCATATCCACGGATTTTTTTATCCACAAATTCAAGCATTAGTGGATTGAAAATATTCAAAAAAAAAATAAAACAAATAAAATGCAAAAAGCAAACCTTGATTTTGCCATTTCATACAAGGAACATCATTTTACTATGCCACTGTAGTTAATAGGACATGATCATCCATAGATTTTGGTATCCATGGGAGGGGGTGTCTTTGAACCAAACCCCAGTGGATACCATGGGCCGCCCTACTGTATATGGTTTAATGTAAAATACACACACACATACACACACACTACTGTTTTGTTGTTTGGGGCATTTTTGGCAGTCTGTGCTGCACATGGAAGGTGTTGAGACAGAAAATTTGTTCCCACCCTCACCAAGATTGTCCATCCCATTTATGTGCATATCTCTATGCCAGAATAAATAGATCACTGTTCTAGGCCTTGGATCATGAGCTGCTTGATGGTGTAATTATCAAAACGGGCCATGTCAGCGTTCTGTGATCATAAGGAGTTGTTCCAAATATCATCATTGCTAAGTGTCACTGACTTTGACATGACTGAGTGTACAGGTTTCAGGATAAAGAAGGAACTCACAACCATTTTAGCAGCTTAAAACAGTGAGCTAAAAGAAACCTGTGTAAGCACCACTAAAGCTATCAGGGTCTAGTAATATTTTTACAGAAGAGTTAACAATTGTTGTATTTGGTTTTTGTATTCTTTTTTTAACCAGATTCCTATTCCAAGGACAGAGGACCCTGGATAGTGAAACCTGTGGCATCATCTAGAGGGCGAGGTGTCTATTTGATCAACAGTGTAAGTACTTGCAAACATATGAAGCTTGATAGCTCAATGGCACTTTTGAGCAAATTTACAATAATGTTTTTCCTTGTGTAAAAGTGTTTCGGTTCTTAGCAGCAGGATATAGAGTGTGGTACTGTCTGAAAGCACTTATCACTTACATGAGGTTGTTAAATTATATGTTAGCGTTTTTTTTCTTTGACTTCCACAATCTGTCATCTTGGTTTTTACTATGTAGGATGAATACATCAGATACATAGGGGCAGTACAGACCGCCCCGAAACATTTTAACTGCGGAAGGACGCTGCAGCCGCTAAACCACACGGCGTCCCTCCACAGTAAAAGAACCCGGTTCTTCTGGGTTCTTTTTGTGGTGCGTTGGGTATGTCAGGAGTGCATCATTGGCGTACTTGTGACATGCACAATGTGCAGCAACATACAGATGCTGCGCAGCATTGGCGTCATCATGGCTGCACCCATGATGACGCCGCCCATACAGACTAGGGTATAGCTCTGCTGCACTCTACTTAACATAGATACTATTATTATTATTATTATTATTATTATTATTATTATTATTATTATTATTATTATTATCCTTTATTTATAAAGCGCTGTAAATTTACACAGTGCTGTACATACAATATTTTTAATTGGATGGTTCCCTGCCCTCAGGCTTACAATCTAAAAAGACATGACACAAAAGGAGAGGGGAGTGGTGGTGGGGATGAGGACCAGCAGTTCTTCTCTACCTGCAAGGCCTGGATCAGGGGAGATGGACTGGAGGGAGGGCTTGGCTTCTTGGTGGATGGTTAATCTTCTTCCAGGGAGGCCTGTTGGAGCTAGCCTGCCTCTCTAGTAGGACAATACATAGAAAATACATAGCAATACAGGAAATGAATAAAAAAACCAGGCAACAAAAGAACATCAGATAGCAAGTGACAATTATGCAATGCGGGGGAACGCTTCTCTGAACAGGATGGTCTTCAGCTCTGTTTTGAAGCTGGTTAAAGAAGTGATGGCTCTTGCTCGCGGGGGAAGAAGGTTCCAGGAGTGAGGGGCAGCAAGTGAAAAGGGGCGAATCCGAGATGGGGCAGAGGAAATCCTGGGCTGGGACAGCAGACCTTGGCTACCAGAACGGAGGGCCCTAGTGGAAAGGTGAGGAGAAATAAGGTCTGATAAGTAAGGAGGGGCCAGCCCATGGAGGGCTTTAAATGTCGACAGCAGGAGCTTATACTGAATGCGGAAAGGGAGGGGGAGCCAGTGAAGGTATGCCAACACAGGAGAGATGTGGTCAGAGCGGTGGGCGGATGTGATAATGCGTGCAGCTGAATGCTGGTCAGAAATTAAAGGACGGAGGTGAGAAAGAGGAAGCCCAGCCAGGAGGACATTACAGTAATCAAGTCGTGAGACCACTAGCGCATGGACCAGGATCTTGGCAGTAGAAGCGGAGAGATATGGTCGGATTTTGGCAATATTGTATAGAAAGAATCTGCAAGCCTGGGCTGTGGTCTGGATCTGAGGGATACACAACAGAGAAGAATCAAAGATAAAACCAAGACTGCGGGCTTGCTGGACTGGTTGAATAGAAGTGTTGTCCACAGAGACAGAAAAGGAGTGTTGAAGGGTGGACTTAGGAGGAAAGACAAGAAGCTCCGTCTTGGACATGTTGATCTTCAAACGCCGATGGCGCATCCACTGTGAGACAGCTGTGAGACAAGACAAAACTTGCTGTTCAAGCCTTGGAGAAAGGTCGGGGGTGGAAAAATACAACTGGGTGCCATCGGCATACAGATGGTAGGAAAAATCAAAGGAGCTGATGAGTTTACCTAAGGACAGTGTGTAGAGAGAAAACAGAAGGGGACCCAGAACAGAGCCCTGGGGAACTCCAACAGATAAGGGAACAGGAGATGAAGTCTGACCACCTGCAACCACTGCAAAAGATCTGCCAGACAAATAAGATCTAAACCAATCGAGAACAGAGTCTGAGAACCCAAGGTCAGAAAGTATATCAACTAGAAGACTGCGATCAACGGCGTCAAAGGCTGCAGACAAATCAAGAAGGATGAGAACAGAGTAAAGGCCGTTAGCCTTGGCCAGTAAAAGGTCATTCGAGATCTTAGTGAGAGCTGTCTCTGTAGAATGCCTTGGACGGAAACCAGACTGAAAGGGATCAAGAATGGAGTTGGCTTCTAGAAACTCAAGACAGCGAGAATAAACAACCCGTTCCAAAACCTTAGAAAGAAAGGGAAGAAGATAAATCGGGCGATAGCTAGAGAAAGAGGAGGGGTCAAGAGAAGTTTTTTTCAGAATTGGGGAAATGAGACCATGTTTGAAGTCTGATGGGAAGGAGCCTGTAGAGTGAGAGAGAGATTGAAGATATGGAGAAGCGAGGGCAGAAAAGAGGGAGCTATAGAGATTAGAAGACAAGTAGGAATTGCGTCAAGAGAACAGGTTGTAGGTTAGGAAGAGTTCAGAAGTGTAGAGAGTTCATCCAAAGAAGCAGGAGGAAACAGAAAATTTTTTAGGCAAGGGCGATATATTATGAGCAGAAGAAGAATCGGGAGGGACTATCTCAGAGCGAATAGTGGTAATCTTTGAGATGAAGTAATTAGCGAAGTCATTGGGAGAGAATGATGAAGAGACAGGAGGAGAGGGTAGTCCTAAATAGTCCTATACAGAAAGTCTGGAAAGCTTTAGGATCAATTGTGTTTAAAGATTACTACTTTAATTTGTGAAGCTTTCTGATTCCTCCATCCCCCCCATGTCCTCTTCTGACATATGTCTTCTGAGCTCTTTTCCCTAGGTACTCACTAAAGACACTCCATAATAGTCACATACCCATTCTGTTTCATGTCACGTGAAGATATTTTGAGTTTCATAATACAGATTCAAGACTGTATCTAATAGTTACATTCTACCAGTATAAGACTTCTTCTGCTTGCTGAAACACTGTTTTCATTCTTGTTTAAATGCCAAATACAGTATTTCATTCTGTTAGTACAAGGTGATATGTAATTTATTACAACTTTATGTGCTAGGTTAATGTCGCTTAGCTACTTGTGTTTCTTCTGTTGGCAGTTGTGCAACTGCTAGTAAAAACAATGACAATATGCGTAACTTTCCTAGCCTGATAAAGTATGTATAACCCCCCGAATGAATAGAAGTGATAATTTGACAATTTGCCAGTTGGTAATGAGGCTGCTGTGGCATCAGATTGAAGGCTTAGCACAATTTTATGTTGCATCTCTACCTAGGCAGAAATCTTGACAAGCAAGCACTGCAGACATTATTGCTATGGGCAACAAATTACCACTGTGGTGGGTATGCATGTGGTAAATAGATTCAAAACAGCAGTTTTGGGGATTCTGTGTTGGTTGTTTCAAATATCTTGTTTTAGCTGTGGTTGTAGCCCATATTTGTAGTGCGGCTAAAGTGACAATGTGTGTGATGTATATGCCTATTCTTATTCAGTGTGTGTGGTGTATATACTTATTCTTAGCATAACCTAGTCTAAAACAGGACAGTGAAGGACTGCTTATACAGTACCCACATCTCTTCCTCGTCCCCATATTGAAGGGTCTGGCTTGCCTCATTTGTGTTTTTTGCCTGGCTTCTTTTCCATGGAATAAGGGAGCTGCTAGCCAAGTGTATGAAGCAACTCTTTCCAGAGGTTTGCTAGGCTTTACTGTATGGTTTAAGGAAAGGCATATGTGAACAAAAGGTCAGAACCTGGAAAAGGCACTCTAAAATCCATTTCCTGTCATATTTGCCTCTTTCAGCATTGGTTAGCCCACAGATTGTCAAATGTACTCAATAGAGAGCACTCTGTAAGCTTATTATTAAAAAGACGCTTTATACTTCTCTGTAGATTGTAGGGAATGCTTTGTGTCTTCTGTGTTACATTTGGTAAATAAGGCTTTCCAACTTCTTGTTATAGTGGTTGCTATATAAGTGGGCCCTCCCATTACATGGGGATGTGGTCTGAATCCCCAAGTGTAAGGGGAAATCCATATGCTCACACCCCATTGGAAACAATGGGCCGTACGCGTGGCAGTGCGTGCGCCATTGCTTTTATGTTGCACAGCTTTCCACATAAGGAGGAAGAAGGGTGCTCAACAGAGGATAATGGAGCTAGGAAAAAATAGGGGAATTTCAGCACAGAATAAGTAAAGAAGAGTAGTAGAGGATACCTTGTTAATCTAAATGAATTTAAGTCTCCAGGTCCAGATGAAACTACATCCAAGGGTATTAAAAAGAACTGGCAAATGATACAGAGCCTTGGCAATAATCTTTGAAAACTCCGGTAAACAGGAAAATCCCAGCAGGACTGGAGGAGGCAACGTTGTCCCCATCTTCAAAAAGGAGAAAAAAGAGGATCCCAATATATCGTCCAGTTAGTCTGACATCGATACCAGGAAGATTTTAGAGCAGATCATTAAACGAGAGTCTGTGAACATCTAGAAAGCAATGCCATAACACAAAAGTCAACATGGTCTCAGAGAAAGAAGTCATGCCAGAGAGATCTGATCCTTTTTTCTGATAAAATTACCAGCTTGGTAGATAAAGGAATGCTGTGGATATAATATATCTTGATTTCAGTAAGGCTTTTGACAGGGTTCCCCATTACATTCTTGCAAACAGCTAGTGAAATGTGGGCAGACAACGTAACTGTTACATGGATTGTATTGGTTGACTGGCCGAACCCAAGAGGTGCTCAACAATGGCTCTTTTTCATCTAGAGAGAAGTGACCAGTGGGGTCCACCAGGGGTCTGTCCCGGGCCCAGTGTATTCAACATCTTTATCAATGACTTGGATGACAGAATTGGGAGCAACTTACCAAATTTGCAGATGACATCAAATTAGGAGGAGTAGCTAATACCCCAGAGGACAGGATCAGAATTCAAATGACCTGAATAAACTAGAAAGTTGGGCACAGCTAACAAAATGAACTTCAACAGGAAGAAATGTAAGGTACTGCACTTAGGGTGGAAAAATAAAATGCACAGATGGGGGACACATGGCTGGAACGAGACTACGTGTGAAAGGGATCTGGGAGTCCCAAGTAGACCACAAGTTGAACATGAGTCAACAGTACGATGCGGCAGCTAAAAAGGCCAATGCAATTTTAGGCTGCATCAGTAAAATATAGTGTCTAGGTCAAGGGAAGTAATAGTGCCACGTATCTGCTTTGGTAAGGCACACCTGGAAATTGTGTCCAGTTCTGGGCACCACAATTTAAAAAGATGTGGAAAAAACTGGACGTGTCCAAAGGAGGGTGACTAAAATGGTGGAAAGGTCTGGAAACCATGCCTGTGAGGAACGACTTAAGGAGCGGGGGAGTTTAGCCTGGAGAGAGAAGGTTAAGAGGTGATATATAGCCCTGTTTAAATACTTGATGGGATTTCATACTGAGGAGGGAGCAAGCTTGTTTTCAGTTGCTCCAGAGACAGGACCCGGAGCAATGGATGCAAGCTACAGGAAAAGAGATTCCACCTCAGCATTAGAAAGAACTTGCTGACAGCAAGGGCTGTTCGACAGTGGAAGACACTCCCCAGAGTGTAGTGGAGTCTCCTTCCTTGGTGGTCTTTAAGCAGAGGCTGGATGGCCATCTGTTGGGGATGCTTTGATTGAGAGTTCCTGCATGGCAGAATGGGATTGGACTGGATGACCCTTGCGGTCTCTTCCAACTCTATATTTTATAAGTACGCAGGCACACTGTAGAACAAATTCTCCATCAAGCTTGCTTGAATGTTGTACCATTATATTTGTTTTGTTTGTGTTACTATTTAAGTCGTGGGGTGGTATTCAGTACAGTTCTCCTGCTGACAAATGTTTCAGTCACCAAACTGGGGCAGGGAAGCAATTCTGTTCTCTTGTGCTTCAGAATTTTCTCTAGTGTAACATAGTGTTGGATTACCACTGTATGCCTTGGTTGGGTGGAAGGCTACCTCCCCAAGGGTTTTGGAGGGTTGCACCCCATCATGCCCAATTGTGAAAAAACAATTTACTGCCCCCAAATGCCCTTTAAGAAACAGGGGGCATTTTCACAATATTTTGGGGGCTTCTTGGAAATTTAGGCTGTGGAGAAGTCTTTTTTTGAAGTCCCTTTTCACTTTCTGCTTCAAAAGGCCTCTCCAGGGTCTAATTGGCCTGAGGACTCCCCAAACATGGTGGAAATACCCCTCATACCTTTAGAGGCACTTGAGGGATTCAGGGAAAGAATTATTATTTTTGGGTATCATATTCCCTCCCCAGATTTGTTGCAGCAAGCTGACACAGCTGTATTTCTCCAGCCCTCTTCTACCATCCTCCCAATGGTGGATACTGCTAAAACAATTCAGGTAAACAAGGAATGGGAGAAAGGGAGGTTAATGGGCATAAAAGACTTTATAAAAAGTAGTTTGTTGTTAGAGACTTTGTTAACTGAGGTATCTAGGGTTGCCATAAGTGAGGACCTCCAAACCGGGACAAATGCAGGGCAACATTTTCAAATGTAGGACACTTTTTATAAAAAGGGGAGGATGCGCAAAAATTGAGGTATTTTTAAAAATGTTAATATAAATGCATGTTTTTAGGCATGATGAAAATGGAGGACATTTTGGCATTATTCTTAGACATGGCAGAAATGTATTTGCCCTTGGGTTCAACTTTACTTCTAAGAAGTGTGTACTGGGCAAGGGCTGTGGTTTTTCTTCACTGCGCATGAGTTTGTAAAAATCACAGCAATTTACATTGGCCGTGCCTCAGAGGCTTGTTGATAGTCATCATCATCATCATCATCATCATCAGCATCATGCATCATCATCTATAATTGTGCAAGAAGGCAGACGTTAGCATTCAAAGCGCCATAAATACACAGAAAATGCACTTGCATATATTTAATAAAAAATAATGAAAAAATAAATAAAAAACAAGGCGGGGGTGTATTATATTTAATAATAAATAATAGTAATAAAATAAAAAAACAAGCAATAATAAAAATTAATAAAATAAAACAAAAACAAGCAATAATAAAATTAATAAAATAAACAAAAAACAAGCATATTAAAAATTAATGAAATAAAACAAACAAGCAATAATAAAAACTAATGATAGCAAATAAAAACAAGCAATAATAAAAATAATAAAATAAAAAATAAAAAGCAATAATAAAAATTAAAAAAATAAAATATAACAAGCATAATAAAAATAATGAAATAAAAAACAAGCAATAATAAAAATGAATGAAATAAAAACAAGCCAATAATAAAAATGAATGAAATAAAATAAAAACAAGCAATAAAAAAAATGAATGAAATAAATAAAAAGAAGCAATAATAAAAAATAAGGAATAAAAAATAAAAAGCAATAAAAAAATAAAAATAAAATAAAATAAGTATTTTATATTTTTAAATATCATTTTAAAACCCCAAAATACCAAGGCAGACCTAATGGCCACTGACTCAGCTCTCCTCCTCCTTCTCTGGCCCAATTCTGCCCTGGCCTTCAGGCACCCTTCCTCCGGCTCCTTCCTCCTCCTCCTCCTCCTCTTCCCCCTCCTCCTCCTTTTGATGGCTGGCGCGTGCGCGCGGAGGCAAGCAGGGCAGGCGTGCGCGGGGGGAAGGAAAGTGGGGCAGGCGCGCCTGTGCGGAGGGAATGGGGCAGGCGCGCGCGCTGCCACTAGCCCCTTCTGAGGCCTGGGCGGCGCGCAAGCCCTCCCAGTGGGGGCGCGGGGGCGGCGGCGCTTCTGCCGCCCGCCGAGGAAGAGGAGGAAGGCGGAGCCGGAGGAGGAGGTGGGTTGGCGCCGCAGCAGCCGCATTAGCGGCAGCGGCAATGGCTGGAGCGGGCCCCCAAACCGGGAACAAGGCACGGGTGGGGTCCCAAACCGGACCGGGACCGGGAGGGGCCCCCCGAAACCATGAATGGCACGGGGGCCGCCGGGTTATGGCAACCCTAAGTGTGTCTGTATTTAAAAATTGCAGAATACAAGATATGAGAACTGTATTCAGCTTACCAAAACACAAACCACTAGCATAAACAAGGATATCAAGACTTCCCAGTTATCTGACTGCTATCTTTCTCTTCTAGGAGGTTATCGTCAGATTAATACTTTTATTATAAGCTATTTGCAGCTGCTGTTTAACACAGGAACAATAGATAAAGTGTATCAGATCCAAAGAATGCAATTGCAGAAAGAGTAATGTATATGGTTGGAAATGATACCTTGTGAGGAGTGACTTAGGGAGCTGAATATGTTTAGCCTGGAGAAGAGAAGGTTCTCTAAGCATTAAAAAGCTTGAGCTTGGAAAGAGCAGGAATCTATCCAGATCACTCCTACTTGTGCTGTGTGTCCCTGCTCACAACAAGCAAGGTAAATAGCAGCTGCCTCCAGAACCCCTTACTGAACAAGGGTGAACAGCAAAAGAGAGAGCAAAAGGGAGAAAAGATGAGTCCACCTCACCAGTTATCCACAACATGTTAAAGAAGCATAGATCTAGAAATTGGTCAACAAAATGAAAATTGTAGGAAAAGTGAAAGCTGGTAAAAGAGAAGATGGATCTATTTTCTATGAAGTTTTCAAGTGGTCTCCAGGAGGTTCAAATGTTTTTGTTTAGTTATGCAAGGCTTATTTGACTTCATTGTTCCTTTTGACACATTCATATTGTTAGATTTGAATTCAAAGTTTGCAGAAACAAGTTGAACTGCTCTTATACTTTGTGGTGTAGGAACCTATTCCTATCCTTTTTTGTTATATCTACTAGCATTAAATTTTTGCTTAAAAAGTAATGCTCAGGAACACATCTATTGGTTAACTGAGATCAGCTAGTAAATATGCAACTTGAGGCTTCAGTGGTCAATTGTTGAACAGTACTCTATCCTGTTTCAGTATTCTGTACAGTATTCTGTACCCTGACATCGTTGCATTGAGCAGTACATTGTTTTGAATAGAAAAGATAACAGCTTTCATCACAACATTTGCTTAGCATGAAGCAGTTACGGGAGAAAGTTATTTAGTGAAGTCAGCAGATCAGTTTTAGATCTTCACTCCACTGTGGTTTCTGTGTCGTTCTGTAGCCAAATCAGATTTCCCTTGAAGAGAACATCCTGGTCTCACGCTACATCAACAATCCCTTACTCATAGATGGTAAGTTTGTATTTGAGTTGACTTTTTCTTTAGGAGATCTCTTTCTCTCAGATTTAAAAGGTTTAGTAAGCTATTGAGTTATAGCCATTCTTGTATGCTTTTATTGTATTTTTCTATGATAGATACTGTATAATCGTGTCATCTAAACCCAAAGAATCGCCATTCTGTGGTAGTTACCCTGAGGTGACTCTTGGAAATAACATCCTCATTTCCCCCTACCCTGAGTAGCTTTAGCTTCTCAACAGTTTGTGGCTACTAATCACTGTTGCTTCCTTTCAGACTTCAAGTTTGATGTGCGGCTTTATGTTCTGGTGACATCTTATGATCCCCTTATCATCTACCTCTATGAGGAAGGTCTGGCCAGGTAGGTACTTCTCCTACTTCAGGGTTTGTGAACCCTGAATGGGTATTCATTCATGATTATGAGGCAAGGTTAACAATGACACCTATTGGATATTCTAGCTCTTTGATCAAGAGTTTGGGAATTATGAATATTTTGAAATATTTAATGGGTATCCTTTTCTCTCACTTCAAATGAACCTCTAGCGGTTTTCATCTTTCTGTGATCTCTAGTCCTATTTAAGGGCAGCTACTGGCTAAAATTAAAGCATCCTCAACAGTGATGGGAAGTATGGAATGTCATACTAATGAATGAAAAGCATTTTCCTGCTTGCTGCCTTCAGGTGGCAGTAGTAAACCTGGAGGTTCTCACTACCAGCTTTTTAAAAATCTTTCTTGAATTTGACCATAGGCACAAAGGGAGAGTTTTCATAATTCTGTTTCCACTTGATTTCAGCTTCTTTTGTTGCTATTCTTTGATATCTGTCAAAATGCCAAGAGACTTCTATATACTATAAGAAGATAGCTTTCTTTATACCAGGCCAGGCATGTGTACTAGTGTTTATTAGATGTGGAGACAGTATGCAGTGATATATGGAAAGTAAAATGGAAAGTGTAATGAACCATGGAAAGAAGTGCAATGTTGCTCCAATAGTACTAGATTTCAGAGGATGATGAGAATTGTCCCGAGCATGTAATGGATAAGTGTCAGTCCATTATTTGGTTCCGAAAAATCCATTATAAGCACTTTCATATTTTGATTTTGTTGATGAACCCTTTGTCAATGACAATCTTATAATTTAAAGTGGATGGGGACATATCAAACTTTTTCTGCCTCCCTGCAAAAAATTAATTTGTCTTTGAAATAGTCTATCTCATATGAATCAGAATTAGCGCCAGTTGAATGTATGACATTGATGCTGGAAGCTGATACTGAAAAATCCAGTTTTACATTTCAGTACCATGGCACATGTGATTGTCTTGATGTGTAATCTGTACTTAGGACAAGAGACGGCCATGAGCACAGAATATGGAAAAATAGGATGATTTCCAGTTGGCAAAGAGGTCAGACAAGGCTGCATTTTTATCACCCTATCTCCCTAACTTGTATGTTGAACATATTCATAAAGCTGGATTTGGCTTGGAGGAAGGAGGCATGAAAACTGGGAAAAGGGATATAAACAATTTAAGATTTGCGGATGACATTATACTGTTAGCAGAAAATAGCAAAGACTTGGAAAAACTGTTAAAGTAATGGAATAAAGTGCAAAGGCAGGTTTACAGCTGAACATTAAGAAAACAAAAATAATGATCATAGATGATTTACATAACTTTGAAGTAGACAATGAAGACATTGAAATAAAGATTTTCCATATCTTGACTCAGCCATTAATCAGAATGGAGACTGCAGTCAAGAAGTCTGAAGAAGACTAAGACTTGGAAGCTGTGAAGGAACTAGACAAGATACTCAGGTGTCAAGAATTGAATATCAGAGTCAGGATTTTCTATGCCATAATAATTTGAGTTTCTACATATGTTTGTGAAAACTGGGCAGTGAAGAGAGCTAGCAGAAAGAGAATAAACTCATTTGAAATTTGTTATTGGAGGAGAATTCTAGGGATACCATGGACTGCCAAGAAAGACAAATAAATGGGTTCAAGAGCAAACCAAGCCTGAAATCTCCCTAGAAGCCAAAATGACTGAACATTATCCTAATGTTAGGGTATTGGTGATATATTGGAAATTACATAGTCGTATGCCAGGATAAAGGTCAAAGACACATGGATTTATTTGTTGTCTGCTCTGTTAAAAATAAACTTGGAAAGTGAAAACTGTAGCCTCTTCTTTTTATAAGCTTTTGTCTTATCAGTCTGTGCCTGTCTTGGTAGATGAGTTTGAAGAGAGCGTGTGAACTTCAGATAAGAATAATGTACCAGCAGGGGGTACTCATGCACAGGATTCATGGTATTTGTCTTCAAAGCCAGGTTTTCTTTGTTTGGAGTCAAAGAGAAAATTTCATTTATTAAAAAAAGTTAAGTTTTAAATAAATACCAATTTTGGCACCAAACCTCTTTCAGTAGGCATTGGTAGTTGTGCTTATGTTGAGTTAAGAAAAAAATAGAGCTGTTTTTATGGAAGCACAATGAATTGAGCAGAAAACCAAACTGAAGAGGCCCAAAAAGGAGAGGGAGTGGGAAATAAACGTGGCAGCACAACAGGCGTCAGAACTTCATAATGTTTGACAGGGCACTGCTTTCCTGTTCTCTGAGCCCCCTAGTGCTCTCTCCTTTAGTAGCCCTGCTTGCTAATTAGCACTGGCTCCACAGAGATATTTACCTTTTCTCTGCTGGATTCCTGTGGTTTCCAAAGAATTCAGGTACTTACTATGAGCCAAGGAATTCACATTACCTCATAGACTGTCTTGGGGCCAGAGCCTGTTACAGCAGCCCAGTCCCTCTCTTAGTAACCCCTTTCTGGCAGGCCCTTCACAGTGGGGAATGTAGGTAACCGAAGCGGTAGTGGAACAGCAGTTTCTCTCATGATCACTTCTCCCTCTTAATAGGAAGCAGATCAATGCTGAACTTAGGCATTTTGTATTTCTACAAAATGTCTTGATTGGCTAGGCTGGGATAAAACTGACTGCTGCAGCTGGTCTCCTAGACAACAGAGTTAAGGATGTCCTTAGTAGATATAGAAATGTCGTTAGTAGATGTTTAGAAGTGGTAAGCAAAAAGAGAATAGCCTGAAGTTGTGGCTAGTATTTGGAAGATTTGCTGAGACATTAGAATGAGATGCCCCAAGTCTGACTGACGTTTAAAAAACTATGAAAATCCTATTCACATGAATACTGACAGACCTATAGGAAATAGTATGTTGTTACCCAGGGTTGTTCAGTTTCTGGAAGGATTCATACTCCAAATTTAGTTAAGTAGTTGTTTCTGATGTGCTTGATTGTCAGATAGCTAATGACTTATAATGGTTCTTGAATTGTAATATTTCAGCAGAGGTAATGCTTCCTAGCAATTGTGAGTCTGAAAAATAGGTTTAAAGAGAAGGGGAAGGATCAATGACACATGGTTGAAAGTGCTTTGTAGAGCTAGCATGGATAGTTTGGACATTGCTTCTTCTCTTGCTTGCTTTTATTTATTAAATGGTGAAACTGACAAAAGACATTGCAGTGAGCTTGTTCCTCATTCCTTCTTCCATACTTTTCTTTGCTTACAAAGCAGAATGCTTGAATCAAAGCATCTCATATTTATATGACTATGGTCCCCCCCCCCCCATTTATTTTGGTTAATGAGTCTGCTCTCAAAAAACCTCACATTCAAATTACCATAGCAGCTCCCAGTCTGAACATTTGTGGTATGGGTAGGAGGAGGAAGCATGCAAGTCAGTTGTCAGGTCCTGATCTTGCTATTTGCATAGGTGCAAGAAATAATAACTCTTGAATAAAACATGATGGAACAATTGGTCTCCTTTGGTTTCAGTGACTGACATATTCTTGGTCCTTATTTTATAGGTTTGCAACTGTTAGATATGACCAGGGAGCAAAAAATATTAAAAACCAGTTCATGCATCTAACAAACTATAGTGTCAACAAGAAGAGTGGTGACTATGTCAGGTACTTACATTTGCTTGGAAATTCTTGAACCTTAAGTATTCACAATCATGTGTTCAAAACCACATGATTGTATATATGATTGTTTTTATTTTATTTTACAGCCAGCCCCCCTTATCCACGGATTTTTTATCCACAGAATCAAGTGTCCATGGCTTGAAAATATTCAGAAAAAGTATAAATTCCAAATAACAAACCTTGATTTTGCCATTTTACATACAGGACATAATTTTACTATTCCACTGTATTTAATGGGACTTGAGCATCCACGGATTTTGGTATCCATGGGGGGGTCCTGGAACCAAACCCCAGTGGATAACAAAGGCCCACTGTATTTCATTTTTAGGCCGCCTTCCTCCCAGAAAGGGATCCAAGAGGGCTTACAAGATAAAAACATTTTGAAAACTTTACATTAAGAATTTGAAAACAATTACAATCATTTAATTAAAGCAGTATAAAATTAATATAAAAGCTCACAAAAAGTTAAAAACATAAGTAAAACACACACTGCCTTGTCATGATTATTATATTGAAAAGCATCTCTAAATAAAAATGTATTTGCTTGCAAATGAAAGGCAAGCAGGGAGGGGGCCAGCCTAGCCTACCATGGAAGGGAGTTCCAGAGGTTAGGAGCAGCCACTGAGAAAGCTCTCTCTCGTGTCCTCATCAAGCAAGCCTGTGATGGTGCTGGGACTGAGAGAAAGGCTTCCCCTGACGATCTAGCAGTTGGTATGGGGAGATGTGATCTCGCAAATAATCTGGACCTAAGCATTATAGGGCTTTATATGTCATGACCATCACTTAGAATTGTGCCCAGAAACAAACCGGTAGCCAGTGAAGCCGTTTCAACAAGGGAGTTATATGCTCCCTATACTGAGATCAGTTAGCAGTCTAACTGGCATTTTGAACCCGCTGAAGTTTCTGAACAGTTTCCAAAGGCAGCCCCACATAGAGTGTGTTACAGTTGTGCAAATGGGATGTATTCAAGGCATGTGTCACTATATCCAGATCTGATGTCTCAAGGAATGAGCGCAGCTGGCACACTAGTGTTAGCTGTGCAGATACACTCCTGGCCACTGCTGAAACAGTGTTGTGTCCAGGAGAACATTGAAGCTGCGAGCTTGAGATTTCAGGGGAACTGTAACCTTGTCCAGCACAGGCAATGTCCCTGTTCCCTGATCTGCCTTACGACTGACCAGGAGCACTTCTGTCTTGTCTGGATTAAGTTTCAATTTGTTTGTCCTCATCCAGTCAATTACTGACAGCAGACATCGGTTCAGTACAGAAACAGCTTCCTTGGAATCAGATGTTTTTATATTTACCATTTTATTTTTACCATTATTGATATTTTTATATTTACCATTTAGGCAAGAGAAGCTGCCTCACAAAGAAGTTCAGAGCACTTCATATAATCAATCAAAAAGCATTAAAGAGAAAAGCAGACAGTTAAGGGTTAAAACAGAAATTTGAGGTAGAGTTGCATTAGGGATCCTGAGGTCAACAATGTGAAATCTGTTTCTTTGGTTTTAGTTGTGATGACCCTGAAGTGGAGGATTATGGAAACAAGTGGAGTATGAGTGCAATGTTAAGGTATCTGAAACAGGAAGGAAAAGATACGACTGGTGAGTAGAGAACAAGTTTTTCCTTCTCTAAATCTTTCCTAATGTATGTGTTGATAGATGATATAACCAGATGTAGTACATCCAATTCTCCTCTAAGATTTTCTTACAGCTCTGCTGCTTTACTTTTGACTCTCCCCCCTTTTTAATGGAAGTAGGGATTCCATTACTTCATTCTTGACTGAATATGTTTTTCTGATATGTTCCTGCTTGGCATCATCTCCTGGGAGTTGTGACTGTCTTTTGCAGTAACACTCTTGCCTATGATTTATTCTTCTAAATTAATATCTTTCATCCAAGAATTCCATACTATGTAGGAGAAATTCTTTTTTTCATGTGGCCCATTAATAACAAGGTGAATTAATAATAAAAATTTCAGTTTGTCCCTGAAGTAATGAGTTCTTAGGATTGATTGCTCATCACTACTAATGTTGACATATTTGTTTGGTGTAAGAAGGTGCTGGTTCTCTATTCTTATTTTATGCCTGTAATTATGGATTTCACATGTTCATTTAAGGATAAAGAGGAGACATGTCTGCTAGAGTTCATTTAGTTAGGAGAAAACCTAAAAGTTCTGGGGAAGTCAAAGTATGAATTGTGTAGAATAATGTGTGTTGTTTGATATTGGCCTCAATTTTGCAATAGCGAATTGGTGTCTATACAACACACATGCACATGCATGCGCACACATGGTTTTTTCAGATCAAGGCACAGTTATTTCAGTGTTCATTAAAGTCTGACATACAGAAATTGATATATTAAATATATATCTATTTGCAAGTTTGAATATGGGGAGGGGTGTTCTATAATAGGGAAGATAAATTTTTTATGAAGCTGAAAGGCTTTAGAAAGTTGTCTGAGAGTAGACATATTTTTATTCTGCTCAAGCTCACAGTGGTCAGGCTCTGTAATGAACATTTGGCATTTTCTAGAAGTTAAGGTAGTTTATGTCTTTCAGCACAGAAATGCATGAAAAAATATATATAACTGCAGATATTCAGAAAGTGCTGCAACATTCATGTATGAAAAATATTTTAAAAAATAAAGATACAAAAACATGTAAATATAGTCGGTCCTTCTTATACATGGATTTTTTATACTCGTATTCAAGCATCCACGGTTTGAAAATGTTCAAAAAAAGTATAAATTTCAAATATCAAACCTTGATTTTCCATTTTTTATAAGGGACACCATTTTGCTATGCCATTATATTTAATGGGACTTGAGCATCCACGGATTTTGTTATCCACGGGGGATCTTGGAACCAAACCCCAGCGTATAACAAGGGTCCACTGTATTTTGCTTTACAATGACACTTGGGGCATAATACAGAGGTAAACCCCAGGTTACAAATTAATATTCTTTCCGCCGCCGCTTTCATAACCCGAAAATACTTCGCAAGCCCGAAAAACCCATATGCGCTAATGGGGAAAAGCCGCGATTTCGTGTGAAATAGCGCCGAAAAGCACCAAAAATTTTTTCGTAACCCAAAAAAACCTTCGTAACCCGGAACAGTTTTTTTAAATGGATTTTTTTTTCGTAACCCGAAATTTCGTAAGGCGGCGCATTCGTATCCCGGGGTACCATGTATATATTTTCAACAAATGTTAATAAATATATATCCCAAATGTCATGAAAAGCAAAATTTTTTGTATCATTATTGAGGCAAAAATTTGTTGAGGCCAATTAGAAGATTAATTGCCTTAGGGAATTTCATTTGCTCGTCTTATTCTAGATGACAAATTGAAATGAATAAGGACCAGAACAGACCCCCAGGAAGGGATGGCTGTGAAACTGCTGAAGATAGATTGGGGCCACAGCAAATACATGCCTGGCCCAATCACCACCCCCCCCCCCAAATATGAGTGGAAAAGATCTGCTCCTATTTGGGCTCGGAAATTTGGGCACCTTTCCTGGCCCCACCACAGCCCCAGAGCAGCTTCAAGGCGTTGTGGCAGTGTGCGGTCTGCTTGAAGCTGTCCATGTCGGGGCAGCTGGCTGGCTTCTGGGTGGCTTCTAGGTGACTTTGAAGTTGTGATGTAAGCACCACACTCCCAAAACACCCACGCAGCCTTTAAAAACTAACGGGCCATCTGTATTGGCCCTAAATAATAGAATCTTGTTTTCTTTGTGGTCTCAGTGATTGTCAAACATATAGGCTTTTCTTTGTCCAGAGTCTCAGCTGGAATAGACTTGAGTAGAGTTTTGGCAGAAGCTACTTCTCTGTTTCCTCATGTATACCCTAGTGCCTTCTCTTTAATTCATTTTGGTCCACCACATGAGCAGGATCTGGAGGAACATTCTCTGAGGCTGAAGATAACAATCCGTGACACATGGGTTTATCCTTGTGCCAACCAGGTCAGGCAGGTTCTCAAAATTCCAAGCTGTTAAAACTGTTGCCTCTCCCTCACATTCTTAACTTCCTGCTAAACTAGTCAGATGGTAAGCCCTCTCTCCTTTAAATCAATGAAAATATCAATAAAATTTTAAAAGTTAGAGAAATTAGAGGAATCCTGTGTCCAGTTCTGGGCACCACAGTTCAAAAAGGATGTTGACAAACTGGAGTGTGTTCTGAGGAGGGCAACCAAATGGTAATGGATCTGGAAACCATGCCTTATGAAGAGAGACTTAGGAGCTGGGTATGTTTAGCCTGGAGAAGAGAGTGTTTAAGGAGTGACATGATAGCCCTATTTAAGAAGTTGAAGGGATTTCATATTGAACTGGATGGCTCTTATGATCTCTTCCAATTCTATGATTATATGGGGCGGTACAGATGGCAATAGTGCACCGTACTGGCGCCGTACTAGGTGAAAGGACCGCAGCAACCGCACAGCTTTAGGGCAGTCTTGTTTCGCCACTCAGATCATTTTAAAAAGTTTATTTAAAAGGTATTACTTACTTGGATTTACAATCGACCCTTCTTACATGGATTTTACATGGATTCAGCATCCGTGGTTTGAAAATGTTCCAAAAAATATAAATTTCAAATGTCAAACCTTCATTTTCCATTTTTTTATAAGGGATATTATTTTGCTATGTCATTATATTTCTAATACATGGGATCCCTGTGTTACCTTCAGGGGAGTCAATTCAAGGAGATTCAGTAGGTCAGAGGAAGTCTCATATATTGGCAAGAGTGTTGCAATATATGCAATCTAAGATGAGAGCTCCCTGTACCTGAAATTTTTTTTAAAAAATATTAGAGTATGAATGAGAAAATCCATTGGGTTTAAAAGATTCACTAATGATAGAAAAAATTATATTGGGTTTGAGAAAGAATTGATGAAGCAATTATAAATTCCATTGATCGATGATCCGTATCAGCGGTGGTTCTGAATTTGGCTCTTCCCAGGAAGAGGACACGACTCTTAAAGATGTAGATGAAAAGATAATTGGTTTGTCTCTAGCAGAGCCCACAAAGCTTCCGGTCTGGCGATTAGAGTGTCTATGGCTGCTTCAATGTTCCAAGACCAAGGAAATATAATAATAAACTGTTTATTTGTATCTCGCTTTTCCTTGTGCAGATCAAAGCGGGTTACAGCAAGTACAGTAATGTACAAAATTTTACAAACAGTATGCAGACAATAAAACACCACAAATGCAATAAACAGGTTAAAAACAAGCTAAAAAATTACAGAATTAAAAAGGATGTTGTGGGTACAAGATATTCTTGACACAGAAAATGTGAGCCCGCTCATGGCAGATATTGTTGAACAGGTTTAGATAAACTACATCAGATGTGGCAGATGTCAGTTATGATGCACAGCTTATTCAACCAGGGCAACTGCAGCGTTTGCATAGGAAAGCAATTTGATTTGGCTGAGACATTGGGATGTTGATTACAAGGCTGGAACTAATTGAGAAGGCTCTGAGTAAAGTGTTTACTATAGTCAGCCCTCCATATCAGTGGGCTTGCATCTGTGGTTTGGAGCATCCATGGATGGTCCTGTCCCCATTCTCTCCAATGATGTCGCGTGCATAGGGCCGCACTTATAGTTCGCCAACTATAATGGACTTGAGATCCTGCTGTATTTGGCATCCATGAGGGGTCTGGAATGGAACCTCCATGGATATCAAGGTTGACTGTAGAGGAAAAGACCAAAAAATAAAAAAAAAAAAATAAAAAAAAAAGTCTTGCCAACAACTCATAGAGAAAAAGTGGTCAGGAAAGTTTTACAGAAAAACCTTATTACTTTAATGGAGGAAGACATGTTCAGAGACACCAAGGATTTTAGATCTTTCAAGCCTCAATGGAACAGGTCAGATTTTTCAGATCAAACAGCAGAATGAACAGCAATTAGGAAAGGTAATAGCGTTGGAAAGTCACAGTACTGGCTCAAGGAAGATACTGGTGGGAGGAAGACGTATTCATTTTGATAACCTATGGCAGGGGTCGGCAACCCCGGCCCGTGGGCCGGATGCGGCCCGCGGGCGCCTTTCTGCCAGCCCCCCTCCCATCCTGCCGCCGAAATCGCCCGCCGATTTTGGCCGCTCCGGCCGCCATTTTGCCTTTCTGAAGGGCAAAATGGCGGCGCCCATTAGGAGGCCCGATGCGCCTATGAGCCCTGAATCGGGGCTTCAGCAGCCGCACCAGGCCGCTGGGAGGCCCGATGCGGCCTCTGGAGCCCTGAATCGGGGCTTCAAGCAGCCGCACCGGCCCCTGGGAGGCCCGATCGGCCCTCTGGAGCCCTGAAACGGGGCTTCACAGCCGCACGGGCCCCTGGAGGCCCATGCGGCCTCTGGAGCCCTGAATCAGGGCTTCAAGCACCGCACCGGGCTCCTGGGAGGCCCGATGCGGCCTCTGGATCCCTGAATCGGGCTCCAGGAGCTGCACCGGGCCTTCAAATGGGCGCCGCCCACCTCCCTTCCTAGCCCCGCCACCTCCCTCCGCTCCGGCCCTGCCTCCGTCCTCCCTCCTATAAATGGAGGGGTGGGGGGGGAAGGAGGAGGAGGCAGAGAGAAGGAGGGAGGGAGGAGGGAGGGAGGGAGGGGAGGAGAGAGACAGACAGAAAGGGTGGTGGGTGGGAGGGAGAGAGAGAGAAGAAGAAGAAAAGGTGAGAGGGAGAGGAGAGGGAGGGAGCCAGGAGAGAGAGAGAAGAATCGGTGGTGGGAGGGAGAGAGAGAGAGGGAGGGAGAGGAGAAGAGAGAGAGAAAGGGTTAGTAGGGGAGGAGGAAGGAAGGGAGAGAAAGAAGAAAGAAAAAGAACACAACAGACGAAGAAAGAAAGAAAGAAATATTGCTCTTATTATGTTTGTTATCCTCATTGCAAAATCCCCCCACATGGACTTGCTTTGCTCTTTGGTGGGTTTGAGCAGTGGCATGCATTTTTTTGCTGTTTTTGGGCCTTGCCTAGTAGCTTCCATTCTTACAAAATATTGCTCTTATTATTGTTGTTTGTTATCCTTTGGTATCCTCTTTGCAAAGCCCCCCACATGTGACTTGCTTGCTCTTTTGTGGGTTGAGACAGTGGCATGCATTTTTTGCTGTTTGTGGCCTTGCCTAGTCGCTTCCATTCTTACAAATATTGCTCTTATATTGTTGTTGTTTATCCTTTGGTATCCCTCTTTGCAAAAGCCCCCCACATGGACTTGCTTGCTCTTTTGTGGGTTGAGACAGTGGCATGCATTTTTGCTGTTTTGTGGCCTTGCCTAGTCGCTTCCATTCTTACAATATTGCTCTTATTATGTTGTTGTTATCCTTTGGTATCCTCTTTGCAAAAGCCCCCCACAGGACTTGCTTGCTCTTTGTGGGTTGAGACAGTGGCATGCATTTTTTGTGCTGTTTTGTGGCCTTGCCTAGTCGCTTACACTTCTTACAAATATTGCTCTTATTATGTTGTTGGTTATCCTTTGGTATCCTCTTTGCAAAATCCCCCCACATGGACTTGCTTGCTCTTTTCTGGGTTGAGACAGTGTGCATGCGTTTTTCCTGTGTTAGGCATTGCGTCCCTAGTAGCTTCTTGCAATATTATGCAGCTCCGCCCCTGGAGGGTGGAAACCCCCCCTGACATGTGGCTCCACCCTGAGGGTGGAAGCTCCGCCCTAGCATGTGGCTCCGCCCCAGAGGGTGGAAGCTCCACCCCCATGTGCGGCTTCGCCCCCGGAGGGTGGAAGCTCCACCCTCCGGCTTCGGCCCCCCAGTTGTCTGAGGGACAGCAACCCGGCCCCCGGCTCAAAAAGGTGCCTACCCTGACCTATGGTAACATAACATCAAACAAATATGTGTCAGAGATTGTAAATACAGGTTGCAAAATTCAATTTCAAGAAAGACCAAAAAGAAGATTTCTTCCTTCACCACGATCAAAAGGATTTAGAAAAAGACAGATTGTGCAAAAAGAGGTCAGGCATCTATTCATCTATTAGATATTAATCGATAAAGGATGACTGACTGACTACTAGTCTATTCTTTATTTTTCATGGTATCCAAACACAATGGCGAAAGTATACACACCAATTTTGCATCTAAAATATCTGTTTGTCCAGTACAAAAATTCAAAATGGAAACTTTACAAACAATTTTGAACAGTTTGGGATGGATGAGTTATTGTTATCTGTAGATTTGTGAAAAGTATATCTACACTTATCAGTGAATCCAGGCTGCAGGAGATTTCCCATTTGATTCAAAGGTCAACTTTTAAAGTTCAGGGCTGTGCCATTTGGCCTAGCATCAGCTCCAACAATTTCACTGAAGTTTTGGCACATACCTGAGACAACACAAGTGTATCTATATCCTATTTAGACAACATCTTAGTGAAGAAGAAGATCAAGAAAAAAAATATGCTAGCTCTCAAGAGGTCAGTTCTCTGTCTGGAGGATCTTGGATTCATAGTAATGGTAAGAGTTACCTGAATCTGATAAAATAATAACTCATTTAGATGCACAAACGGGCACAGAGAAAGCTTATGTTTGTCCTGCCAGAGAGAAAAATAAAAATAAGGAATATGATAAGGAACTAATTCAGAGAACCCCAGCAAATGTAATGTACTTAGCAAAAGTACTAAGTGTGTTGACATAAATGATCCAGTTGGTGCCTTGGGCAAGATTCATAACAAAAAATTTTCATTCTATCAGAACTGTTGGTTGAGGGACAGATTTTCCACGAGCGGGTTTTTTGCCCCAGAGAAAACAATTGAGAACAATGAATGCCGATGTTTTTGGCTGCAAAGTCCATGGTGAAGGTTAGCAGAGAGAATGATGCATAAAAACTTATTAGAGATGTGAGCAGTGAAATGGGCTCTGGTTTCTTTTGAAGTATTGAATAAAATGTACAAATTTGCATAGACAATGTGGCAATAAAAACTTACTTGTGCAATCAGGGAGGTTCACATTCTCAAGCATTGACAGTGGCATCAACAAGAATATTGAGGTGGACGAGTTCATCCAGTCCAACCACCTACCATGCAGGAACCTTTAGTCAAAGCATTCCCAACAGATGGTCGTCCAGCCTACGTTTATACTCCAAAGAAGGAGTCTCCACCGCACTTCGAGGGAGTGAGTTCCACTGTTGAACAGCTCATACTGTCAGGAAGTTCCTCCTAATGTTTAGGTGGAATCTTTTCCTGTAGCTGTGTATCCATTGTTCCGGGTCGTATTCCTGGTAGAATACAGTGGCACTGTTATTTCCCAGTAGATAAGACCCCACAATCCTATAGTTTGGGTTATATGCCTTCCACTCACTCCAGATAGGCAGGAAGTAAAAAGAGATACCTTCTGGTGACCTCACGTGGGGTGACTAACCCTAGAAGCCAGTCTTGCCTGCCTATCACTCCAGTAGGATGGGTTTGCTGTTGCTCTGCAACTTCTTCGCTACATCCCAACCACTCGGAGGACATTTTCCATAGCTGCCCCAGCCCTTTGGAACGCGCTGCCCACAGAGCTCCGCTCGTCTACTACCCTGGCCCAATTAGGAAGGATCTTAAAACCTTCCATTCCAACAGGCATTCCCCGAATAAATATCCTGTGGGCCTCCCTCCTCTTCCTCCGTGGCCAAGAGGTTGGGCTATGGGGCTTTTTTGCTTGTTTATTTTAATCTGTGTATTTTAAATTGACTGTTAATTGTGTTTTAATCTGTTGTAAGCCCGCCCTGACATAGGAAGGGCGGCATATAAATAAAAATTTTTTATTTATTATTTTATTACATCCACTCCAGTACTTTTCCTTCTCTTCGTTTCTCTTGCTGCCTTGGAAAGATGAAGAAAGATTTAATATGGCAGTGCTCCAGGATTGGATAAAGGTCTTGGCTTTGCTATGACTCTCCCTCTCCTCCAAAGCTGCCCCTTTCATGGTGGGGAGCACAGGGGATTTCTGCAAACAGCTTACAGCACACGGGAACCGTGGGAACAGATGATGAGGGTATCATCATCTCCACATCACCTCTGCCCAGCCTATCAGGGCCAGGGATTGGGTAGGCAGCGGGCCAGAAGTTATGGAAACTTCCCTTCTCAGCATCTCACCCCAGCCCGTTTAGGGCCAGGGTTCAGAGGACAGGCCAGCCAAAAGTCACGGGAAAGAGTTTTCTCTACAGCACCTCTCCAGCTTTAAACAGGGCCAAGGTCAGAGAGGCAAGCCAGCCAGAAGACACAGGAAAAGGGTGAATACCAGGTGCCCTCTCTCTCCATCCACCAAGCAACCTTTGCAAAATCTAAGGCCCTTACTCAGGGCAGGCATGTGCCAAGAGCCCGCCATTGCAGGCACTAGGCCGCATAAGGTTTGGAACCCTGCCACCATAGGGCAGATGAGGGGATAAGCTCTTAGTCTTCCCCTTCCTCCCATTCTGGCCCCAATAGCACCCTATCGGGTGTGGGAGGGCTTATTGCACCAGGGAAACACATGGTGGTGTCGCCAGGGCTCCTGCACATCCTTTGAATTCTTATATTGAGATGGTGTGGAGGAGGCAGAGGACTCCTCCTCTGGCATGTACAGCTGCCATCTTGGCCGCATGGCTGTAAAGTAACTAGACAGGGCCCGCAGGAGCTGAAGCTTCCAACTCTAAAATGGTCTTTTTTGGCTGTCACAGAGCAATCCCACAAAAATCAGAAAATGGCTTCATGCCCTCACCAGAGGGAGCATGGCCCCTGCCAACCCACTTCCAAACAGAGGCGGGAGGGCCATTTGTTGGTATGCTTTAATTGAGAGTTCCTGCTTGGCATAATGGAGTTTGATTGGATGGCCCTTGAGGTCTTCTTCCAACTCTAGGATTCTATGATTTTTCTAGAGAGCACGTGGATAAAAAATCCCCTGCATTACCTCCCCCCCCCCCCCCCCAAAAAAAGGGGTGTGGACACTTCTAATATGTATGGTGAGAGAGTTCCTTATACCCCCAATTGTCTTAGGCTGCCTCATATCTGGCACTCCTGAGGAGAACAATTGGGACCCTTGGCCTCTCCTTTCCATCAGAGATGATCGTTTCTTCTCAGGATCCAGACATATCTCAGATAAATGGGGAGCCACGCCCCACAGCAGCCCCCTCTGCCCTCCCAGCTACCTATGCAAATGGGAAGGGATTTTGAGGACCAAGCCAACGCTATAATCCACCATCTTTGCGGAGAGAAAGGCAAGCCAGCTCCATCAAGCCTTGCCTGAAAAAAGAAGGCCTCCCTCCATGCATCATCAAGAGGAAGAGAAAGCAAGCCCTCACATCAGGCCTTGTCCTGAAATGAAGAAGGCCCTCCCTCCATGCATCATCAACAGGAAGAGAAAGGCAAGCCAGCTCCATCAGCCTTGCCTGAAAAGAAGAAGAGCCCCTCTCTATCCACCATCTTGAGGAGAGAAAGGCAAGCCAGCTCCATCAGGCCTTACCTGAAAAGAAGAAGATGCTCCTTCTATCCACCATCTTGAGGAAGAGAAAGGCATGCCAGCTCCAACAGGCCTCCAAGGGAGAGCAGATCTGCTGGACTTTTCCCCTTCCCCTACTGCCATCCCCTCCCTTTTGTTCTTGTCTTTTTTAGATTGTAAGCCTGAGGTTAGGAAATGTCAATTAACAAATTGTAAGCTGCTTGATAGCCTTGGCTGAAGAGCGGGGTATAAATATTATTATTTATTTATTTATTTATTGCAGCCAGGCTACTATAAAGCCTGCCTGAGACAAAGGGCTAAGCTTGTAAACCCCAGCTTGAAGTTGGGGCTGTTTTCAAACATAAATAAAACAAAATGCCCTGAATATCAGAGCTACACTACAGGCCATATACAGTTATCTACCCATAATTACAAATGGTATTCAGTTTCTGCTAACCCAGGAGCATTTCCTCACAGCCTGGAAGGAACTTCTGCCCAGGCAGCCTCCCCTTGAAGGGCAAATAAATAGAGAGGAAGCCCCCACAGCAACAGGCTAGAGGCTCAGATTTACAAGAGATACTGGTTAACTTTTTCTGGTGTTCATTTTATTACTGTTTGTCCATGGAGATTTGATTCTCCACTAATTTCTTCCTCCTCAGGGTTTGTGCTGTTTTTCGGCTCATCCTCCCTTTCTTTTTACCAGGACAGAGATGCCTAGAGAGGGGCCAGCCATAAAACCACATGATGACTTTTTCTTCCCTCCTCATGGGCCTCCATCCCTGCCTGCATTAGGGCCAGAGCCTTTTGCCTTAGCTGGGAACTGCCTGACACACAAATGAACACATAGTGTTAACCTCCCTTGTGCAAACGGGTGTCAGCCTTATCATTTCCCAATAAGACATAACCTTTAACAATACAGATTTGTTTAAAGTCTAATAAACAGGGGACTCAAACAAGGAGAGAGATACTTCCCTCCTCTGGTCACTCAGTGGCTCTTAATAACTACACACATTTGACGATCTTTGAGAAAACATCTTAAATGGGGTGATAGATATATATTGGATTAATGTGACCAGTCAAGCTCCACTTTATGGTCACTTTAAGCAAGAAACCATAACAGGTTCCATGAATACAGGGGGTTAACAAAAATTCTTAATCGGAAACAGACAAACAGCCTCTTCCTTAGTTTTTTGTGGGTTTTTTGGGCTATGTGGCCATGTTCTAGCAGAGTTTCTTTTGACGTTTGCCAGCACTGTGGCAGACATCTTCAGAGATATTTGCCTGGAAAGGACTTGGCATATATATGTGGTGACCTGGAAAGGCAGGAGTGATTTGCAGTATAGTGTGTTGCTAATTGCATTCCTCAGAGTGTGAGGGTCTGCACAAGAGGATTAATGTCTGCTTGATTAGTGCTCACTGTCTGCTAGGAAACCCTTGACCCTGGGATATTCTCATTTGCATTGTTGAGTCTTTATCTTCGGTTTTCAGATTGGTAGCCAAACCTTGTTTACTTAAGGGATTCCTCTTTCCTGTTGAAATTGTCCAGGTGTTTGTGGATTTCAGTGGCTTCCATGGCATCTTGACATGGTAGTGGATGGCATGGTCCAGAATTTCAGTGTTTTCAAACAGTATTTTATGCCCAGGATGGTTGTGGCATGTTCTGCTACTGCTGATTTTTCTGGCGGCCAGTCCTGCAATGTCTCTCGTTTCCTTGATTCTTGTTTGCACACTGCCTCTTCTCCATCCCAGAGAAACCCCCCTTCCCCTCATGAGTGTTTTAAACAATAAGATCAGGTTTTCTTCTAAGGGGTTGCTTCAAAGCCCATACAGGCATCCTGTAGAGCCCTCAGGAGATCTGCCAGAAAGAAAACACAGTTACATCTTACCTAGTCTAAATAGTTACATTTTAAATAAGAATGCCTGCTGATGGGCTTGCATTCAACTGGTCCCTGGCTTGGTTAGACCTATTGTGAAAAGGTCTATTAGGCATGGTGATCAATTGGGTTCAAGGCCATGAAGGTATGCTGCCAATCTCTTTCTTTAGTTGGTCTCAAGGTCTTACAAGATTCCTTGCATACTATGTTATAAGGTTAGCCACTGTGTGGGTGAGTGTCTTATCCCTGATGGGTTTTCATGGGAAGGTCTGGTCCAACAACACCATTGTCCACTGCCTTCTTCTGAGGCGGGAAAAATGGACTTCCTAGTGCCTATGCCTTGTTTTCTGCTAGCACACATATTCAGATCTATTATTACCATAACAGCTGCATAGAGGGAGTCAACAGCCAGCCATCTGTATACCCACACTTGTGTGTGTGTGGGTTATTAAAAAAAAACCAAACATTGATTTTACTATTTTATATAAGGGACTCCATTTTACTATGTCATTAATTTTTATGGGACTTGAGCTTCCATGGATTTGGTATCCATGGAAAGTCCTGAAACCAAACTCCAGTGGATATCAAGGGCTCACAGTACTATTTAAAATGTAAGTTTTTTTCCTTTGAAAGATCTTTTGTGTAGAGAATTTCTTCCCCTTGAAATTAGATACCAGAAGTTATCCTTGCCAAGTCTCCTTCTTTCGGCCCTCGCTTCTCCATATCTTCAATCTCTCCCTCTCTTACAGGCTCCTTCCCGTCAGACTTCAAACATGCTCTCATTTCCCAATTCTGAAAAAAACCTCTCTTGACCCCTCCTCTTCATCTAGCTATTGTCCAATTTCTCTTCTCCTTTCTTTCTAAGGTTTTGGAATGGTTGTTTATTCTTGCTGTCTCGAGTTTCTGAAGCCAACCCATTCTTGATCCCTTTCAGTCTGGTTTCCCCCGCCCAAGGCATTCTACAGAGACAGCTCTGACTAAGATCTTGAATGGCCTTTTACGGGCCAAGGCTAATGGCCTTTATCTGGCTCATCCTTCTTGATCTGTCTGCAGCCTTTGACACACGTTGATCACTGTCTTCTAGTTGATATACTTTGACTTGGGTTCTCAGATTCTGTTCTTGACTGGTTGAGATGTTATTTGTCAGGATGATCTTTTGCAGTGGCACAAGTGGCTCAAATTCATCCTCTGTTAGGGCTCTGTTCTGGGTCCCCTTCTATTTTCTCTCTACACACTGTCTTAGGAAAACACATTAGCTCTTTGGTTTTTCCTACCATCTGTACGCCGACGACACCCAGTTGTATCTTTCCTTCCCCGCCCCTGACCTTTCTCCAAGGCTGAACAGCAATGCGTCTTGTCTCACAGCTATCTCGCAGTGGATGCGCCATCGGCGTTTGAAGCTCAGCATGTCCAGACGGAGCTTCTTGTCTTTCCTCCTAAGTCCACCCTTCCACACTCCTTTTCTCTCTGTGAACAACACTTCTATTCAACCAGTCAGCAAGCCCGAGTCTTGGTTTTATCTTTGACTCTTCTCTGTCAGGTATCCTTCAGACCAGACACGGCCAAGGCTTGTAGATTCCTTTTGTACAATATTGCCAAAATCCGACCATTCTTTCCGACTCTACTTCCAAGATCCTGGTCCATGCTTATTGATCCACGACTTGATTACTGTAACACCCTTCTGGCAGGCTTCCTCTTTCTCATCACTCCATCCTTTAATTTCTGACCAGCATTCAGCTGCACGCTTTATCACATCCACCCACCGCTCTGACACAATCTCTCCTTTGCTGGCATCCCTTCACTGGCTCCCCCTCCCTTTCCGCATCAGTATAAGCTCCTGCTGTCCACGTTAAAAGCCCTCCAGGGGCGGCCCCCTTACTTATCAGACATTCTTTCTCCTCACCTTCCCACGGGCCCTCCGTTCTGGTTGTCAAGGTCTACTGTCCCAGCCCAAGGATGTCCCTCTGCCCCATCTCGGATTCACCCCTTTTCACTCGCTGCCCCTCACTCCTGGAACCTTCTTCCCCCCCGAACAAGAGCCATCACTTCTTTAACCAGCTTCAAAACGGAGTTGAGGACCGTCCTGTTCAGAGAAGCGTTCCCAGGCCTTGCATAATTGTCGCTTGCCTCCCTGGATGAAGATTAACCATCCATTATGAAGCCAAGCCTTCCCTCCAGTCCATCTGCCTTGGTCCAGGCCTTGGAAGTAGAGAGGAACTGCTGGACCTCATCCCCTTCCCCACCACTACTCCCTTCTCCTTTTGTGTAGTGTCTTTTTAGATTGTAAGCCTGAGGGCAGGGAAATGTCTAATTAAAAAGACTGTATGTACAGCGCTGTGTAAATTTACAGCGCTTTATAAATAAAGGTTAATAATAATAATAAAGACCTCTGTTACCATTTCATGACTCTGTAATCAGCAGTTAGTTCAGCTGGGAGACCCCTCAGCCTCCCTATAGGTTGATGATAGTCTGCTACATGGAGTTGGGCTATTTTTTAAGTCTCTAGACAAGTTCTTCCTCAGATGAAATCAGACTTAATTTTGACAACAGACCCTGTTAACACAGAGTGCATCCACGCTTCTGCATGGACTCACCAATGTCTGTTAAGCATCACTAACTTGACAGCTTGGCTTGGCTGAGGCTGCTGTTGACAGCAGGGTCTTGCAGCAGGTGCTTAAACCTATTTCACTGAAGGGCCAGCACTGCCCACCCTGTTTATATTGGCTTTGGTAAAACCCAAACTACAGGATATGGGGGTCTTATCTACTGGGAAAAGGGACATTGGTTCTTACCTGTGAAATGTCCATTTCCAGTAGATAAGAGCCTCACATCCTGGCCCACCCTCAGGGGTGCTGGCATAGGGATGGTTCTTATCCACATAGTGCTTCCCTATGGAGAGCAAGCTAGATTGCTCACTGTCTATATCTATTGCTGTCCAATGGCATAAAGTGGGATAGAAATAAACATTTTATTTATTTATTATAATTATTATTATTACTTTGATATTCAAATAAATTGTTATGTTTTTTTTCTGGAGCATTCGGCTGTTGTAGCAACTGGCTTTCTAGGGTTAGCTCCACCCATGTGGGAGTCACCAGAAGATCTCTCTTTTTACTTCCTGGCTATCTGGAGTAAGTGGGAGGAGCATAACCCAAGCTACAGGAGGTGGGGCTCTTATCTACTGGAAATGGACATATCACACATAAGAACCAATGTCCCTGTTCCTTTGATCTTGGCACTATATTTCTGTTGATGCAGCCTAAAATCACATTGGCCTTTTTAGCTGCCACATCATGCTGTTGACTCATGTTCAACTTGTGGTCTACCAGGACTACTAGATCCCTTTCATACATAATCTCGTTAAGCCAGGTGTCCATCTTCCTATATCTGCATTTTATTTTTCCACCCTAAGTGCAGTATCTTACATTTCTCTGTGTTGAACTTCATTTTGTTACCTTTGGCTCGGCTTTCTAATCTATTAAGGTCATTTTTAATTTTTATCCTTTCCTCTGGGGTATTAGTTACTCCTTGTGATTAGATGTCATCTGCAAATTTGATAAGCATGCCCTCTATTCTTTCATCTAAGTCATTGATAAAGATGTTGAATAGCACTGGGCCCAGGACAGAACCCTGTGGCACCTGTTAGTCACTTTTCTCCAGGATGAAGAGGAGCCATTGGTGAATACCCTTCGCCCGGTCAACCAATTACAAATCCATTTAACGGTTGTATTGTCTAACCCACGTTTTACAGAATCTTTCCTGATATTGATGTCAGACTAACTGGACATTAATTGTTGGGATCTTCTTTATTTCCCCCCTTTTTGAAGATAGGGACAATATTTGCCCTCCTCCAATCTGCTGGGACTTCTCTTGTTCTTCAGGAGTTCTCAAAGTTTATTGCCAATGGGTCCGAGATTGCATTTGACATCTCTTTTAATACCCTTGGATGTAGTTTATGTGGTCCTGAAGACTTAAATTCATTTAGATTAACAAGGTATTCCTGTACTACCTCTTTACCTATTCTTTGCTGCATTCCCCCTGTTGTGTCCTCTTCTCCATTTGCCTCAGAATGTGCACTCTTTTCCTTTTGTGAGAATACTGAGGCAAAAAGGTGTTGAGTAATTCTGCCTTTTCTCTGTCCTGTTAGCATTTTGCCATCTTCTCCACATAGATGCTGTGAACATACCCCCAAAAGTCCTTTTTCTTGTTCTTAACCTCTTTAGTAAATCTAAGCTCATTTTGTGCTTTAGCTTTTCTGACTTTACCCCTACATGTGCTCACTGTTTGTTTGAATTCTTCTTGGTTGATTCCCCCCCCCCCACTTTTCTATTTCTTATACATATTCTGCGTAAACTTAGCTCAGTTGAAAGTTCTTTAGTCATCCATCCTGGTTTCTTGAGACACCTCCCATTTTTCCATGTCATTGGAACAGTTCCCTTAGTGTTCATACTGAGAAGTGTTAAGTAGACACTGAAACGGGACTGTGGGCTTCCCCCTCAAAAGGTCCAGTTAAACACCCATATAAAAGACCCCTGTTGGCCTGGCCTGTATCCCCAAGCTCTTCAGCAAGCTCATTCAGCTGGGCCTATAAATATCTAGAGATTTCTTGGCTACTAGCTCCTTCCAGAGGCAAGTTTCTGACTCACTTCCTCTGAGCAAAAACTCTTCACAAGCTCCTTAAAGAAAAAAAAAGGAGAAATTAAAGGAGTACCCCTCAAACACAATTCCCAGCTCACCTTCCCTGTGGTCTAAGTCGTCCTCGACTATGAAAATTCACTGTCATCCAGTCAAAATGGTCACTCAAACAGCTTTCCCTTTTCTCCCTGTGCAGGGACTGGCCTGGAAAGCCTCTGGCTGCAGTTATGTAGAGCTAGACTGCTAGCTCCACCACTCCAGTGAATCACAGAAGTGACTCACAGTTTAAAAAAATTTAAAAACTTACTCATTGAACAAATACTGTCCAGGTGGTTGAAAGGCTGCATCTATCAGTGTTATGACTTGGCAAATGTTCCTACACCAAAGCATGTTTGGGCTCATTCTACCAGATCTGTGGTGACAACAATTGCCTCTATAGTAGCAGTCTCAATGAAGGAAGCGTGTAAGCCTGGTGGCGGGAAGGAGCCATCAACGCTTGTGAGACACTATAAAGCAGACAAATTCAGATCATAATATTTAATCATTCCTTGAGATTATGTGGTCTGAGTACATCCCATGTGTTGTGGATTGTGTCTTCAGCCTCACAGAGAATGAGTAGTTGATATTTACAGAGAATGATCATTCTTATGAGTCTGAAGAAACAATCTATCCACACCCAGGGAGGAGAAAAAAATGATAGTTGAGTAATAGTTGGATTGGTTATCAAGGCTAGAAAATAAAACTGAGGGGAGAGGGGTTGAAGGCAACAGCTTTAACAGCTTGGATGTTTGAGATCTTGCTTGACCTAGTTGGCATGAGAGATAAACTCATGTGTTGTAAATTGTTTCTTCAGCCTCACAAGAATGATCATTCTGGGTAAGTGTCAACCACTCATTTTGTGGCCCATGTAGACCTGTGTGCTGGCTGTGTCTTGAAAGGGATTATTGCTGTAGTAGCATGGAGAATTCATGAATTACTTTGGGTGGCTCACTGCATGGGTGACAGAGTACTGGATGGAAACCTTATAGAGAGGAACTTTTTAATTACAAGATTAATGTTGCAGTTGACTGTGTCGTTGAGCCTGCACAACAATAAAGAACATATGAATAGGTTCCTAGCCACATAAAATCTCTTCCTTTGCAAATCTTGTAAACTTGGTTCCATTTATGCTACAATTCAGAAGATGTCCATCTGCACCATTGTACCTCTTTTGAACCACTTTAGTGTTTGGTACACTGTTGCAAACTATGCTTGGCTCTTGACCGTCTATTCTGGGTACACCATAGACCTTGATTCTCTCTGTTCAAAAGGCATGTTCCACTTCTCATTGTGGATTCTGAAGGAGGAACTTGTCAAGTTGTTAGTCAAGAATACCATAGAGTAAGTTTCCCTTTGGCATGTGTGTATGTACACTTCCCCTGCTACTTTACAATCTCAAAGACAAATGGTGTTCTCAGGCCTTTTTGGGATTTCAGAGATGTCCGCGGATATATTAAGCCCAAGAACTTTAGAACTGTCAGTTTGGCTTCTAGCTGCACCTTTATTTCTTTAAATAAAGAAATAAAGACTGGTTTGGTGTGACAGCACTCAAGGATTAGTGTTTCCTTATTTTTAAACACCCAAAGCACCATAGGTTCCTTTTCTTCACTTTAAACCACCATCTTTTTCTAATCAATAGTTCTACTCTTTGGTCTGGCTACTGCAGTTTGGAATTTTTATGAAGTGTGTGCCAAGTATTACTGCTGTTATTTAGGATTTGTGGCATATCTGTATATCTCTACAATTGACATTTGGCTTCTATTGTCAGTTGACTATCATGCACTCTACATCTGCTGATGGACATTCATCTTTATGTGAACTTGTAACACAAGTTACAGCTCACTTAAACCAATCCACCAACCTCATACAGGAATTACTAGATTTGTGTAAAGTAGCTGTTATCTTGCTATATGACTGGACACATAATTTAATTGCAAGAGTGGCAAAAGTGACATCATACTGGACATGCTATTCAAAGTCCATTGAACATCTTGGTATCATGACAGTGATGATCATAGAATCATAGAATCATAGAATCGTAGAGTTGGAAGAGACCACTAGGGCCATCCAGTCCAACCCCCTGCCATGCAGGAAATCCAAATCAAAGCATCCCTGACAGATGGCCATCCAGCCTCTGTTTAAAGACTTCCAAGGAAGGAGACTCTATCACCCTCCGAGGGAGTGCATTCCACTGTCGAACAGCCCTTACTGTCAGGAAGTTCCTCCTAATGTTCAGGTGGAATCTCTTTTCCTGTAGCTTGCATCCATTGTTCAGGGTCCTGTTCTCTGGAGCAGCAGAAAACAAGCTTGCTCCCTCTTCAACATGACATCCTTTCAAATATTTAAACAGGGCTATCATATCACCTCTTAACCTTCTTTTCTCCAGGCTAAACATCCCCAGCTCCCTAAGTCATTCCTCATAGGGCATGGTTTCCAGACCCTTCACCATTTTTGTCGCCCTCTTTTGGACACGCTCCAGTTTCTCAATGTCCTTTCTGAATTGTGGCGCCCAGAACTGGACACAATATTCTAGGTGGGGCCTGACCAAAGCAGAATACAGTGGCACTATTACTTCTCTTGATCTAGACACTATACTTCTATTGATGCAGCCTAAAATAGCATTGGCCTTTTTAGCTGCCGCATCACACTGTTCACTCATGTTCAACTTGTGGTCTACTTGGACTCCTAGATCCCTTTCACATGTAGTTTCATTCAGCCAGGTGTCACCCATCCTATATCTGTGCATTTTATTTTTCCGCCCTAAGTGCAATACCTTACATTTCTCCGTGTTGAATTTCATTTTGTTAGCTTTGGTCCAGCTTCCTAGTCTATTCAGGTCATTTTGGATCTTGATCCTGTCCTCTGGGGTATTAGCTATTCCTCCTAATTTGGTGTCATCTGCAAATTTGATAAGTATGCTCCCAATTCTGTCATCCAGGTCATTGATAAAGAGGTTGAATAGCACTGGGCCCAGGACAGAGCCCTGTGGGACCCCACTGGTCACTTCTCTCCAGGATGAAAAGGAGCCATTGTTGAGCACCCTTTGGGTTCGGTTGGTCAACCAGTTACAAATCTATGTAACAGTTACCTTGTCTAGTCCACATTTTACATGCTTGTTTGCAAGAATGTCATGGGAAACCTTGTCAAAGGCCTTACTGAAATCAAGATATACTATATATACTGTACTACTCTTGATCACACCCTGTGGAAAGGTGGGGTATAAATAAAACTAATAATAATAACTAATAATATCCACAGCATTCTCTTCATCTACCAAGCTGGTAATTTTATCAAAGAAAGAGATCAGATTTGCCTGGCATGACTTGTTTCTCTGAAACCCATGTTGACTTTTTGTGATTATGGCATTGCCTTCTAGATGTTCACAGACTCTCTGTTTAATGATCTGCTCCAGAATCTTTCCTGATATTGATGTCAGACTAACTGGACGATAATTGTTGGGATCCTCTTTTTTCCCCTTTTTGAAGATGGGGACAACGTTTGCCCTCCGCCAGTCTGCTGGGATTTGTCCTGTTCTCCAGGAGTTTTCAAAGATTATTGCCAATGGCTCCGATATTACATTTGCCAGTTCTTTTAATACCCTTGGATAGAGTTCATCTGGTCCCGGAGACTTAAATTCATTTAGATTAACAATGTGTTCCTCTACTATCTCTTTACTTATTCTGTGCTGAAATTCCCCTATTCTGTCCTCTGCTCCATTATCCTCAGGTTGAGCACCCTTTTCCTTTTCTGAGAAGACTGAGGCAAAGAAGGTGTTGAGTAATTCTGCCTTTTCTCTGTCCCCTGTTAACATTTTGCCATCCTCTCGACGCAGTGGCCCTACCATTTCCTTCTTCTTACTTTTGCTGCGGACATATCCAAAAAAAAGCCCCTTTTGTTGTCTTTAACCTCTCTAGCAAGTCTGAGTTCATTCTGCGCTTTAGCTTTTCTGACTTTACCCCTGCACATGCCTGCTATTTCTTTGAATTCCTTTTTTGTGATTTCCCCCCTTTTCCATTTCTTATACATGTTCCGTTTCAAACTTAGCTCGGTTGAAAGTTCCTTAGTCATCCATCCTGGTTTCTTGAGACACCTCCCGTTTTTCTTTCTCACTGGAACTGTTTGAAATTGTGCCTTCAGTATCTCCCTTTTGAGAAAGTCCCATTCGTCCTGAACGCCTTTATCTTTTAGTATTTCTGACCATGGAATCGCCCTCAATACTTCTCTAAGTTTACTGAAATCCGCTCTCCTAAAATCTAGAATGTGTGTTTGACTTTGCCTGGTTTCTCCTTTCCACTGTATTACAAACTCCAGGAGAACATGGTCACTTCCACCTAAGGATCCCACCACTTGCACCCCATTAACCAAGTCATCCTTGTTGGTTAGGATCAGATCTAAAATAGCTGACCCCCTTGTTGCCTCTTCCACCTTTTGGACCATGAAATTGTCTTCGAGGCAAGTGAGGAATTTGCTAGACCTTGAGGATTTTGCTGAGTTTGACTTCCAGCAAATATCAGGGTAGTTGAAGTCGCCCATCACTACTACATCTCTCCTTTCTGACTGTGTGGTCATCTGTTTTAGAAAGATATCATCCAATTCCTCAGTCTGACTTGGGGGTCTGTAGTAGATTCCCACCATAACATCCTTGTTGTTTCCCTCCCCTTTAATTTTTATCCAGATGCTCTCCACCTGGCTTCCAGGATTGATGTCCTGGATCTCTTCACTGGTGTAAATATCTCTTACATATAGTGCTATTCCTCCTCCTTTCCTGTTTGGCCTATTTCTCTGAAAAAGGTTATACCCCTCTATTTCCACATTCCAATCATGAGACTCATCCCACCAGGTTTCAGTGATGCCTATTATATCATATTTGCTTTGTTGTATTAGGAGTTCGAGTTCATCTTGCTTATTTCCCATGCTCTGTGCATTAGTGTAGAGACATCGCAGACCATGGGTCCCTTTTACTTGCTGCCTGTGCAAGTTTTTTTGCCTCCCACTGTTGGGTCCTTGCACTGTTTGCCTTGTTTCCTCTATGTCAGTTTGACTATTTTCGCCATCCCTTTCGCCTTCCTTAATATAGTCTCCCTTCCCCTCGGAACTCAGTTTAAAGCCCTCCTGATCAAGTTCTTGAGACTGTTGGCAAAAACATTTCTTCCAACTGGCGTGAGATGCAACCCGTCTGTTGCAAGAAGTCCCTCCTCGTGGAACTGCAGCCCATGATCGAAGAATCCAAATCCTTCTCGGCGGCACCATCTGCGAAGCCAGTTGTTCACATCTGCTATTTTCCTCTCCCTTCCTGGACCATGCCCTTCAACTGGCAGAAGAGACGAGATGACAACCTGTACATCCATTCCTTTCAGCTTCCTACCAAGCGCCTCGTAATCCCTTTTGATGTCTGAAGGCTGTGTCTTGCAGTATCATTAGTTCCCACGTGGACCAAAAGGAAGGGGTGTTTGTCAGTAGGCTTGACCAGTCTTGTCAGTCTCTCTGTCACATCACGGATCTTTGCACCTGGAAGACAACACACCCCTTGAGACATCTTGTCAGGCCTACAAATCATTGCTTCTGTACCCCTCAGCAAGGAGTCCCCCACTACGACCACACGCCTCCTCAGAGGATTAACAGCAATTGTTCCCTCGGGTGGGACTCTCAGGCTCCCCTGCTCTGTCCCTGAAGTCTGTCCATGCTGCTCTTCTTCATCCTCCTTGATAAGGGAAAGAGCTTCGAATCGATTCTCTAGCTGCAAGCTCCCAGAACAATCCCTTCTTGGCTTACTTCTCTTTGTGACATTCCTCCAGCTGTCTGCCTCCTGTGTATGGCAAGTGGCCTCTTCCACCCTAGCATCTTCCTCTGCATGGTACTCATCCAAGATGGTTAGTTCTATTGTGTCCAGGAAATCCTCTTGTTCCCTAATATGCTGAAGTGTAGCTACTCTGGACTCCAGCTGCTGCACTTTCTCCTCCAAGAGTGCTACCAACTTGCACTTGGTGCATGTGAAGTTCTCCACTTCTTTAGGCAAGAAGAGAAACATCCCACAAGAGTTGCAGGTGACTGCAGCAGATCCCTCGTTGTCCATACTGCAAAGTCTTTAGTAATGACTATAACAGTGATGATGGTCATTCTGCTATCTCTGCTTGTTCATACTTTATAAACATGGTTCCTTTCTTCCTACAATCCAGAATTGGATTTCCCCAGGAATGTCTGTCTTTCCAAAAGGACATACTGGATGGCTTCCTTTTAAATAATTGTTTGTGGGTTTTCAGGCTATGTGGCCATGTTCTGGAAGAATTTATTCCTGATGTTATGCCTGCATCTGTAGTTGGCATCTTCAGACAATGGTGGCATGGAGGTGTGTGGGGTATATATACTGTGTGACCCTTGGCTGAGGGGAAATGATTTACATGTTAATCTGTGTGTTGGTCTGTTGGTGAATGGCCAGGCCTCAGGTGGGAGTAAATGTGAGGAGGATTTGTGTCTATTTAATTAGTGATCATTTGCCTTCTGGGAAATGCCCTGACCATGGATGATGTTCATTTCCATATGCTGAGTCTTGATTTTGATGTTTCTCAGGACTGGTAGCTAATCTTTGTTTACTTTCAGGTACTTTCCTTTTAGATACTTTCTCCCTCCATAAGTATAACAATACACACTTTAGTGATGAGTTGCAGAATTCACTGCAGATGCCTTAGAATGGATACTGTGTGGATATCTGCAGAACATAGTCACCACAGTAAATGTGCATGGTCTTTTGGTGATCTTCAGGCCTTCATGGAGTTTGACCCCCTTAACATGAATTCTGTATTACATGTTGTGACAGACAAGACAACTAGGTACTCCATTAACAGTAGGACATCAAATCTCACTCTGTTCAAACACTGTCTTTCAGTTCTGAGACAGGCACATTAAGCACCACAACCTGGATTTGATAATCCATTTGACAAGAGAGGAGAACATGCAAATGGAAATGAACTGAGTTGGGATATCACAGTTACTCATGAATGTACTCAAGATTTTCAGACTTATTGATATTGCTGTCTTCTTACATTGAGGCTTTGAGACCAGCAAACATGAGAAATTGTAGACTGCTCTGCTAGGCTGTTTTGCAGTAAACCTAGGAAATAAATTCCTTCCCATGTCATATAGGGGGAGGAATCTCCTTTACCTCTTTTCTCCTATTGTGTTTCAATTACCAAAGTACTGGCCAAGATCATGAAAGACTAGACAGACTGCATTTTCATCACTCCATGGTGGCCTCGCCAATCTTGATTCAGCCACCCTTTTCTCCATCTCTTGAAGGGTCTTGATCTTTTCACTCAAGCTGAGGCCAGAATTAGGTATCCCAAACTCACCTCTCTCAAAACTGTGATTTCACACAACCATCCTCCTCCTTCTGCACTGATATTTTTCTAAGGAGTGGAATGGGAGCTGGGAAGAGGGCATGGGACACACCTTAGCATATGTTGTGAAATATGGAGGCAGAACTCCCACCCAAATTCTAGTTGGCTCTAAAAGGTTCCAGTCAAGGTTTTTCACAAGTTGCCTATATGTTTGAAATCAGATATGACTACCTGAAGAAACACAGTTCCAGATAAGCAACCTGTACATCTATTCTTTCACAATATACTTTGATACTACAGCATTTGGTTTTAATTTATGTTTGGTATTTATATTGTACTTATGTCCATGTATACTTGTGTTCTGAAGATGTGCATAAAATTTTGACATGTGTCTGCTTGCAAATGCTTTCTCTTAGATGGCTGTTAAAGTTGTGGACTGTTCCATTATCTCAGGTTAACAACTCTTTGTAATAAGGTTCTTGTTCTTTTTGTGTTTCCTCCTTTCTCCTTTCAGCTCTGATGGCCAGTGTAGAGGATCTGATAATTAAGACAATACTTTCTGCTGAACTGGCCATTGCATCAGCGTGTAAAGCTTTCGTTCCACACCGTGGTGTTTGCTTTGGTAAGGAAATTAAAGACATCTTTACATTTATAGTTTCCTTCAGTATGTATCATACAACTTCCAGTGTGTTGGGGGTGGGGTTGGAAGAAGAGCAGAGGGATGTATACACCTGTTTGTTGGATAGGGGGTCAATTGGGTTGATTCTTTGTCCTTTCACTCTTATTTGGACAGTCAAAGAACAGCTATTACTAATAAGCAACTTTGTTTTTCTTACTGTTGTTATATTGGTAGGAGGCCACAGTTAAATAAACATGGTGAGGCATAAAATAAAATAGAATATTCATTTAAGTGCACAAATCACCTAGGACGTTCATTTTGTTAGCAAAATATAGCTCCCTCCCCCGAATTCAACTACAGTTGGTCCTCTGTATCCATTGATTTTTATATCCACAGATTCAACCATCCATGACTTGAAAATATTGAAAAATAATATAAATTCCCCAAAGCAAACATTGATTTTGCCATTTTTGTGAAAGAGATACCTTCTTACTGTGCCATTGTTTTTAATAGGACTTGAGTATCCATGGATTTTGGTATCGACAAGTGGTCCTGGAACCAAACCCCAGCGGATACCAAGGGACCACTGTACTCTGATTAATGGAAGATTCAGAGTGGCAGTTGTGTTTACCAATGAATTTGTTATTTGAAAATGCTAGCTTTTTTTCAAGTACATGTCTAAGATTTTATCCACACTACACAATTAAAAAACTTTCATACCACATACATTTCCATGGTTCAGTCCTGTGGACCCTTGAATTTATTGTTTGGTTGGGTAATTAGAATTATTTATCAGAGATCTCTAATCTGCAGTTCAGGGGATTGTTCTAGAGAATTCCAAGCACCTGAATAAACTGCAAATTCTGTGATCCCTTAGGAAGGAGCCATGATAGTTAAAGTAGCATCAGACTGCTACAAGTGGGCAGTGTGGATATACCCTTATTCACAGTTGAGAAAATGTGGAGAAGAGTTTTAGATACAGTCGTCTTAAGAAAGGGATGGACAACTTTGGATGTGCAACTCAATTTCTCATAGCTTTGCCCACCGGGATTCCCTTTGCAACAGCAGGCGAGACCTGAGGGGTTGGGAGGTGGAGTTGCAGTGGTCTAATGGAATAATATCCCCCTGACTAGGTGCCCTGTCCCTCAGTCTAAAGGGTTTTAGTGTGTTTATTTAAAAGTGGATAGTTGGGACAGATTAGTGTTGGTGTACCACCCACTTTGCTGCTTAATAGTCTCCCTTCCTGAGCTAGCTGGGGTGTTCTCAGGGATGGTATTGGAGTTTCCATTGATTATACTGTTGGAAGATTTCAACATCCATGCTACCCTGTCAGGAGTGGGAATTCATGTCTTCCATGACAACCATGGGTCTGTCCCTAGTGGTATCTGGACCCACTCACGCTGCTAGGCACACTTTAGACCTTGTGTTCTGTATGGGGGGATGGTGATCTGGGAATGGAGGAGCTTTCTACTGTTCTGTTGTCATAGATCACTTCCTGGTCAGGTTTATACAGTGCGTCCTCGCCTTACGCGGGGGATCTGTTCTGGATCCCGCCGCGTAAGGTGAATTCTGCCTATGCTCGAGCCCCATTGGAAACAATGGGGCTTGTGCGCGGCGGCACAGGTGCGCGCAGGGCGCAACGGGCACGCGCACCCATTCTATTGAATGGGATGTGCCGCCCTGCGCGCGTGCCGCGGCGTGAGCGCATATACTCAAGTCCGCGTATGGCGCGCCCGCGTATGGCACGGGCGCACTGTACTTGCTGGTACTCAGAACCTCTGAAAGGGTGGGGGATCCATTAAGATGCACCACACCAGGAGGCTTATTGATCTGGATGGATTCCTGATGGCTTTTGGAGAGTTTCCTGCTGTCTTGGCAGGTGGTCCTCTCAAAGTCCTGATTGATCTCTGGAATGCAGAAATGACCAAGGTAGTAGACACAATCTCTCCTGAGCATTCCATCTCACGGAGTAGAGCTAAGCAAGCTCCTTGGTTCTCCAAGGACCTGGAAGCTATGAAGCGAACAAGATGGAGACTAGAATGACTGTGACAAAAAACTCAAAGTGAATCTGACCAAAAATAGGCTAAAATCTACCTGAAGACATATGGGTGGAGCAATAAAGGCAGGAAAAAAAAAGAAGGCGTTCTTGACCAAAGCTTTTGCAGCTGCACAGAACTATTCAGCTGAGTTGTTTCAAGAGGTCAGAGATCTGTTATGATCTGATCCAGAGGAGAGTGTAAGCCACTCAACAAATTGCTGGAAAGAATTTGGACACCATTTCACAGATAAAATCGCTCAGATTTCTTCTGATTTAAACTGCCAGAGTTGATACAATTTTGGTGGATGTAACTTTGGCTCCTGCTTATCCATTATTGATGGATACTTTTCAATTAGTGCAGCCATTTAAAAGCTACTTGGAACCTCCCAAGCCTGTTTTCAAATTTAAATCTTTTTTTAAAACCTGAACACAGCTGGAAGGCATCAAGATGCTCACTCCTGCCCTTCGTGTGAAGTCTCAATTACTGTATTTTCTGGCCTATAAGGCTACTTTTTAACCCAGGAAAATCTTCTCAAAAGGCGGGGGTTGTCTTATACGCCGGGTGTTGTCTTATAGGGCACGTGCTGAAACTTCTGAGCTGGACTGGAGAATCTGCAGTTGCCGCATATGGTGGGGGGAGTTCAAAAACGGCCATGGCTGCATCCCCACCATATGTAGCAACCGTATGAAAGCAGCAAGGGCGGTGCTGTACAAGTACAGTAGAAGAAAATCCATTCACCAAGATTTGTGGAAAGAAGTGACTTAACACGGTCCCGATGATGAGTTGAGGGGGGGTGTAAGTGAAGGGTGGAGCAAGCTGCAGGCGTCTGGAACCCCCGGGTGTGGAAAAAAGAGCCATGTTTGTGCTACCATTCTGATAGTCTTTTAGACAGGGAGGGCAGGGCAGGCAGGGAGAGCTGACCAATCCAAGCAAGCTTTGTATACAACAAGTTTTCCTGCTAAGTACCTGCATATCATAAGCATTTGAATTAAAATTACCATATTGAAATCAAATCTGATGTTTTTTAAATTTTTATTTGGTGTGCGTTGGAAGAGGGGTAGTCTTATATGGCGAGTATATCCCAAACTCTATGTTGTAACTGGAAAAGTTGGTGGTTGTCTTATACACCCAGTCATGTTATACGCCGGAAAATACGGTAGCTATTTCTGCATGGGACATGGGCAGTGTGGGAAGAATCAAGGCAAGTTGTTAATGTGGTCCAATGAGAGTAAGGACAGGCAAAAAAAGCATCTGGACCTGGCAAAAATAGTAGTAGTAGTAGTAGTTGTTTACTTATATCCTGCTTTTCTCTCAATATAGGGACTCAGGGTTGTGAACAGCAAATTTAAAACAGTACAATTTAAAAATAGTTTAAAAGCATTAAAATGTATAAATATAAAATTTAAAAACAGTTGTACAATTTAAGAAGTTAATAGCTATATGTTAAAAACTCTAGCATTTAACACCCAACCCTTGTCAGTTTGAATGGCACAAAAATGTTTTTCTTTGCCATGGAAAAGAGAGCAGAGATGGGGCCATCCTGGGCTGTCTAGGGAGGGAGTTCCAGAGCCTGGGAGCAGCCACTGAGAAGGTCCTCTCCCTTGTTCCCCTTTGAGAAGGTGGTGATATTCCTGGTTACTGCCTAAACCTGGACCTCCAGGCTCAGAGATGAATCCAGAAGCACTCTCAAACTACGAACCTGAGTTTTCATGGAGCATGTAAACCCACCTAACACAGGCTCAGTCCCTATTCCCAGATCTGTCTTTCAACTGATCAGGAGCACTTTTGTCTTGTTTGGATTAAGTGTCAATTCATTTGCTCTCATTCAGCCCATCTCTTCCGGCAGGCTTACCCACCTGACTTTGTATAAGAGCTCTATTAAAATGAAATGCTCCACTTCCTAGATTATGATTATTAGACTGTTTTGATTCTTGTGTAATTTTATTAATAATAGTACTTTATCAATTGTAAATTGTAATTGTATTTGTATGTGTATGTGTATTTGTATTCATCTTATTGGATGTAATCCTGCCTCAGTCTACAGAGAGAGGCGGGAAATATAAATAAACTACTACTTCTTCTTCTTCTTCTTCTTATTATTATTATTACAGCTGCCAGACTCTGATTTAGGACAGGAACAGCTTCATTGGAATTAGGTAGAAAGGAATGGTAGAGCTGGCTGTCACCAGCATACAGGGGATACCTTACTCCAAAACTCTGAACAACCTCTCCCCACAGTTTCATGTAGATGTTAAAAAGCATAGCAGACAAGGCTAAACCTCGAGGGACTCCGCAGACCAAAGGCCAAAGAGTCGAATAGGAATCCCCCAACACCACCTTCTGAGAGCTAAAAATGGAGGCTATTCAAGGAAAATGGAGGACCTGACCAAATAAAAGCTGCAAACCCTCCTAGAAATGTCAATTCATGCTTCTTAGCCATTCTCAAAATGGAGGACATTACAAAATAAATGCTAAAAAACCCACTTCTATAAACATAAATCCATGTTTCTTAGCCATACTCAAAATTCAAGAAAAGCTCAGGACATGACAAAATAAAAGCTAAAAACCTCTCTATATAAATGTAAATTCATGCTTCTTAGCCATGCTCAAAATGGGGGACGTTCAAGAAAAATGGAGGACATGACAAAATAAATGCTAAAAACAGTCAGAAATACACATCTATATTACATATTGTTGTTTTGCCTTCAAGTTTTCAAGATTTGTTCAGAGGGGATTTTTGCCATTGTCATCATTTCAGGCTGAGTGTGTGTGACTTGCTCAAGGTCACCCAGTGGGTTTCTTGGCCATTCGAACCCAGGTCTCCAGAGTCATAGTCCAACACTCAAACCATTAAACCATGCTGGTTCTCACTTTATTATGCACTCAACTGTATTTTTCTGATGAATGTTAAAATAGCTTCTTGACTTACAATGTACTTATAGAGCAAGACACAGATTTAAAATTGTACAATCGGTCCTCCTTATCCATGGATTTTTTTTATCCATGGAGTCAAGCATCCACGGCTTGAATATATTTTAAAAAGTATAAATTCCAAATAGCAAACTCTACCTTTGTAGAGTATACAAATAGCAAACTCTACCTTTGGTGTATACAAAGGTCAAAAAATTGTCAAAAAAACCCCCTACCCCTTCAGGCAGGAAACTGGCCCTCCGTGGAACCCCTCCGTCTCTGTACCAAGGAGAGTTTTCTGCTTAGTTGCCTCCCAGTTTTCTGTGTTGAACAATGGGTTTTTGGCGGAGCTGCCTAAACACCCATCTGGTCAGGTGCCATTACCGACCAGAAGCCATTTTGCTATGCCATTGTATTTAATGGGACTTGAACATCCATGGATTTTGTTATCCACGAGGGATCCTGGAACCAAATCCCAGTGGATACCAAGGGCCCACTGTACTTTACTAGCCACAAATCCTTGACTGACAGGCTGTACAGACCGGCATTATATGCTGGCCTTGGGACAGAATGGGGGTGTGGCATCTGCATGCCACCCACCTGACCAGATAGCAGGCGGCTTCACACAGCATTTTCAGCACAGCGCTTACATGCACAGCACTGAAGAAGTGGTGAAAACTAAGGCACCCTTTCCATGGCGCAAAAAGTTACCACTTTCTTCTTCGTGGTCTCTGCGAATCATACAAATGGGTTGTTCTGCGCCTGCACAGTACCTTTCAGAAACTTCTAGAATCACTAGGCAAAGTACACTTTGCAACAAATAGAAACTTTTTGGCAGTAGCTCCGCCCATCCCTTATAAAGCCCCTGGTTTCCCGTTCTTTCCCCAGTTCCTTTTTTCTGCCGCATTTGCTGCCTTAGGGAACTTCGCTCTTCAATCTCAGATTAGAATCACTATTGTAACTGACCACGGACCGTTTTTGACCACTCTCTCGTCTTTTCCTTTGGCTTGGCAATTCCTTCTGGCTTGTTATCGACTTCGGACTGACTTGACTACGTTTCGTAAGTTGCTATGCCCCCGGGGGCCTTCAAAAAGTGCTCGGTCTGTGGGGGAAAGATTCCCGGGCAGGACCCACATTCCTCCTGCCTCTTTTGCTTGGACGAGACCCACATTCCAGCAGCGTGTGCTCCATGTAAATCTCTCACCCCGCAAGCCAGAAAGAACAGAGAGACACGATTGAAGGCCGCTATTTATAATAAGGTCTTCACTGCGGGTGCCATGGCCGCCGCGTCCTTGACATCCTCATCGTTGCCAGCCGCTGTCGATTTGACAAGTCAGTCTCTACCTATGGAGCCTGCACTCCAATCCATACCGACTGAATCTGCACCTGTACTCCTGGAGAGAGACGTTGGGCCCGATAAACCATCAGAAGAGATGTCCAGGCCCCCTAAGAAGGACAAGAAAAAGAAAGGATCTGGCTCCAAGGATGGTTCCTCGGCCCAGAAGGACTCGAGCTCCCAGAAGGGTTCTGCCTCGAGATCCTCTTCTGCAAAGATCTCGGCCTTGACAGGCACTGCGCCTTCCAGCTCCAAGAGGGCTCATACCCTCTCCCCTGGGGACCACCATCACTCAGCCTCCAAACGTCACCGTCCTGATCGCCCGGAGTCCCACTCAGCCTCTAAACGTAGAGACCCTGTTCAAGACCGTTCAACCTCCGAACTGGTGCCGCCAGCCCCCCGCTCGATATCCAAGGGCTCGGCCGATAAGGAGGCTACCAAGGAGCCAGCCCCTCACTCGACGTCTAAGGGCTCGGCCGACAGGGAGGCTACCAAGGAGCCCGCAGGCCTTGCCGAGCCTCAACCTCAGTCCCAGCCGTCTTCATCTCGGAAACGGCCGCTCCCGAGATTCCGTCACCTTGGGGAAGACGCGATAGAGCCGCTTTCTGACCCTGCCTCTCCGGCCAGTTCTCTCGATGACCGTTGTTCTACGACACTGATGCCACGGAGTGTTGTCTACCGAGTACAAATCCACCGTGCTGCCTCCCTGTCTCCGCGCGAGGAACCTGAAACAGATTATTTCTACGACAGTGAGACTGATAGATATTATATGTCTGTGTCACACGACTCTATTAAAAGTCGCCTTGGTCTGTCTACATCTTCAGCCAAGCCTTTCATGACTAGCAAGTCGTCGATGCCCTCCAAGCCCTGCACCACTGCCCCGATAACTGACCGGCCTAGGGCCATTGCCACGGATGTCGATGTCATTCATCTCTCGGGTTCGGAGGATGACGAATCTCACCATGTCCGACTTCGATCCCGACGTGACTCGGAATCTTCCCTGGAGATGGACTACCAGCCTTCATCCCAGGATTTCGTCAAGCCCGGTGCAGTTTCTCCCTCTGACGACGTCCGGACCTTCACCGAGCACGTTATAAAGAGGGGTAATGCTCTTGAGATCCAAATTACCCAGGCCAAAAAAGAGGACGAGGCCTCAGATCCCATCGAGAGACGCATCCATGGGAAGGTGCCTACCTCCCCTCCCCCCAGCGATTCCTCTTCTCCCGTCCTTAAAAAAGTTGGCCAGACTTTTTCTGGGAGGCTCTGGCGTCGATGTCCTCCAATAATAGGAAGATTGAGTCGCTTTAGAGGATCGCGCCAAACAACCCGTCGTGGCTGTTTGGGCATCCAAAGCAAAACTCTGCAATAGTTGAGGGCTCTCAGTGCGCCTCCACACCGAAAGCCTCCTCCATCCCATCTGACAGAGAAGCTAAGAAGGTGGATGCGTTGGCCAAAAAAGGTTACTTCTCTTTGGCCTTAGGTATCAGAGTGGCCAACTACAATGCATGCATGGACGCGTACATACAGTGGCTCATGGAGAAGATCTCGCCCTTGATACCTGACTTGCCGGACGAGTCGCAGGGCACGCTGTCTGAAATTCGAGACGAGGCCCATTCTATCGGCAGCTGACTCATCACATCAGCCAGACACTCGACTGACTGCGCCGCTAAATCTATGGCTGCGGCCATAGCCCTCTGTAGGCATGCCTGGCTTAGGTCTTCAGACCTAAATCAGAGCACAAGATCCACCATCGAGGAGATGTCCTTTGACGAGGCTGGATTGTTCCATTGTGAAACGGACGAGAAACTCAACTTCAAATATAGAATGAAGACTGCGGCGAAGAAACATGGTATGTCGGCTTCCCCTCATGCTTCTTCCTGCAGGAGGTTCACTGGCCTGTGACAATGGTACAGCCAGGGACAAAGGTCCTTCCAGCAAGACTGTCCCTTTCAGTGCCAGGACCAACCGAGACAGAGATACCCTTCGCAATCCTCGTCCTCCTCAGGCCGACGTTCAGGCCCCCCTCGGTACTGAAAGAATTACCACAGACAGGATACCGACCTGTCTAAGAAACGACCCTGAAGGGACACAGAGTAATCTGTCGTTTGCCTGACATCGAATTTCTTGAATAAGCTGAGGCCTTTCTTTAACACCTGGGCCTCCATAACCTCCGATTCCTGGGCTCTTAACATCGTCTGTGGGGGTTACGCCCTCGAATTCGAAGAGCTCCCTCCAACCGGAGCTGTTGTTTCCACCCCCCCCGACACCCTTCTCGACGAAGTACGCACTTTAATTTCCAAGGGCGCCATTTCGCCCGTCAATGCCTCAGACATTCCTAGATGCTTTTTCTCCCGTTACTTTACGGTTTCCAAGGCTGATGGGAGCATCAGGCCTATATTGGATTTAAGGGCCTTGAACTCATATTTACTTTACCGTCGCTTCCGTATGGTAACTCTTGCTTCTATTTTACCCTTGTTACATCAGGGCCTGTGGTTCACGACCATCGATTTGAAAGACTCTTACTTTCATGTCGGGATTCAAGAAGGTCACCGCAGATTCCTCGCCTTTGCCATCGGATCCGACTTTTACCAATACAACGTTCTCCCCTTTGGCCTGTCCACAGCTCCTCGGGTCTTCACAAAGTGTATGGCGCCGGTCGTGGCATTCCTGCACCAGCAAGGCATCCGGATCTTCCCATACCTAGACGATTAGCTACTGTCCGCCCTGTCGAGAGACGAGCTCCAGCGACACACCAACTACACCCTAAGGCTTCTCGAAACCTTAGGATTAGTGGTAAACTGGGAGAAGTCACAGCTGAACCCCTCCAGACAGATAAGATTTATAGGATCCGTCCTCGACTCCGAAGCTTGCGCAGCCTTCCTCCCTTTGGATCGGTTCCAAGCACTCTGTCTGGTCCTTCAACCTTGCCTCAGTCGCAGACGTGTTATGGCCAGGCAAATTCAGGTGGCCCTCGGCCACATGGCATCCACAACCTTCGTCACTCCGTGGGTGAGACTTCGGTCCCGACCACTACAATCCTAGTTCCTTTCAGTCTTCAACGCAGAGACGGACCATTCATCCAAACGCCTCCCCGTTCCCAGATCGGAAGCCCGCTCCCTCCGTTGGTGGCTCGGCTCCCTCAACGTCTGCGCCGGCATGCCTTTTTCGCCACCTCAGCCACAGGTCTCCCTCACCACAGATGCGTCAGAGGACGGTTAGGGTGCTCACACCACGGTCCTTTGCTCACACAAAGGACCGTGGTCTCCAGACGAACAAAGCTTGCACATCAATGCCCTCGAGATGCTAGCAGTAGAAAAGTCGCTGAAAGCCTTCGAGTCCAGCTTCTCCAACAAGGTCATTCAGTTGAGAACAGACAATACCACGGTAATGTACTAGCAAGGAGGCACGAGATCGCCTACCCTTCTCAACATCACTCTTCGGATATGGGACTGGTGCATCCCACAAGGCATCCTTCTCCAGGTGGTCCATTTGCCAGGGAACCTGAACGATCTGGCAGATCTCCTCAGCAGGTCCCCTTCATCTTGCCACGAGTGGAGGCTCCACCCCGAGACGGTCGACGACCTCTTTAACCGATGGGGAGTCCCTCAGATCGACCTTTTTGCGACTGTCCACAACACTCATTGTCCCCAGTTCTGCTCCCGGACGCGACACGAGAAATCCCTCGGGGATGCGTTCGGGTTTGTTTGGTCAGGAGAGATGCTCTATGCCTTTCCTCCCTTTCCAATGCTCACCAAGGTAGTCTCCAAGTTGACATCAGACAAGTCCAACGCGATTTTGATCACCCCTGGTGGCCGAGGCAGCCCTGGTTCCCATCCCTCCAACACCTCTCAGGAAGGAGATTTCTCCGGCTCGAGTACCGACCGGACCTTCTCACCATCCAGAGCGGACGGGTCCAACACCTGGACATCGAGACCTTGCCTCTAGTGGCTTGGAGAATCCGTCCCTAGCCTCGCTACCGACTTCGGTACAGAACGTCATTCTGGCTGCCCAGAAACCAGCGACCCAGAAATCATGCACTGAAATGGAACAAGTTTCTGCGCTTCCTTGCCGACAAGGATCTCTCTCCAGCTCAGGTATCGACACCGGTGGTGCTGGAGTTCCTTATGTCCCTTATCAACTCGGGGCTTTCCCTCACATCTGTCAAATGTTACTTGTCAGCCATCTGCTCTTACTTTCAGTTTGTTAACAGACCTTCCTTCTTCAGAGATCCTCTTGTCAAGGGTTTTTTGAGGGGATGTAATAATCTCCACCCCCAGGTTTCGGTACCACCCCCAGCCTCGAGCTTGGACGTGGTACTGGGAGCCTTGCAATCCAAGCCATTCGAGCCCTTAGCCACCACGGACTTAAGACTTTTAACCTGGAAAACAATCTTTTTGGTGGCCATTACATCCACTCGCCATGTGGGCGAACTTTGTGCCTTGCGACGGGACCAGCCCTTTCTTAGATTCCACATGGACAAAGTGGTGCTCTATACCGACATTACTTTTTTGCCCAAAGTGGTCGCAGCCTTCCACATGTGCCAGGACATTGTCTTACCTACCCTGGCTCCGAAACCGACCACTGATGCCGAAAGAGCCCTTCATGCTTTGGACATTCGTAGGGCCCTGACTTTCTATCTTGATAGAACTATGGACTCAAGCCGGTCTGAGAAACTGTTCCAGTGCTATTCGGACCCTAAGAAAGGACTGCCGGTGTCTAAATGGGTGTCTAGCACCATTCACCTGTGTTATGAACTCCTTGGTAGACCCCTGCCAGCCAAAATCCGGTCCCATACCACTAGGGCGGTAGCAGCGTCCTCTGCATTCTTGACAGGTGTTTCCTTAGAGGATATCTGTAAGGCTGCCGTGTGGTCACAACCTTTGACCTTCATTAAACATTACAGGTTGGATACCAGGGCTAGGCGGGATGCAGCTTTTGGTAGAGCAGTACTAGTCTCAGGATTACATTAGAGAGGGGCTACTCCTCTGGATAAATTAGTAAAATGAACTAATCAATACCTGTCAATTATGACAATGAGGACAACTATAATAGTATGTGTATAGACAGTAAATGATATGCCTTGGGTCAACATGGCCCTATTTGCTGGGTGTTATGAACTATGCTACATTACCCTTTTAGGGTGATTGTCTTACTCTTTACGGTTCAAGACTTATCACAGATTATTCTGTACCTATGGATTTTACCATCTAATAGGTGATGGATTGCAGTTAAAAAAAAAAAAGAAAGAAAAACTGACCGACACAGTGTTATGTTTCACTATTCATTGTCAATGAATAAAACGTTTTTTATTGTTCAAACAAGTGTCATGGCACTCCCTCCGCCATAAACCTCAGCTTGCCAGTCTCAACCCATTTGTATGATTCGCAGAGACCACGAAGAAGAAGGACAGGTTGCTTACCTGTAACGGTATTTCTTCAAGTGGTCATCTGCGAATACATACAAATCCCGCCCGTCCTCCCCTCAGTGTCCTGCTCTTCATTGGCTCATTCTCTTCTCGCCTACATGGTGGAAAATTGCAGAACTGGGGAAAGAGCGGGAAACCAGGGGCTTTATAAGGGATGGGCGGAGTTTGTATTTGTTGCAAAGTGTACTTTGCCTAGTGATTCTAGAAGTTTCCGAAAGGTACTGCGCAGGCGCAGAACAACCCATTTGTATGTATTTGCAGATGACCACTCGAAGAAATACCGTTACAGGTAAGCAACCTGTCCTTTTGCGACTTCTTTTTGCGCCCCGGAAAGGTCAGATCGAGGTCACAGGATATAGTTGCCACGACCCCAATCCGGTGAGGAAAGCGGCGTCTGTTGAGCCCCTTAGTCTACATTTCAATTATTTCTTTCATTTGTCCATTGTGCTGAAATTAAGGGGGGGGGGAATTCAACATTTGCATTGTGTCCTCAAGCAACCCACTGCCTAATATGGTTGCTGTCCTTCTCCCCTCTCAGAAACAAACATTCCTTGAGCTCTGGGTGCAAGGCTTATCTGCTGCTGCTGCTCCAAGTGAAACAGGGAGATTATCACACGAGGGCCATTTACACTTTAATAGCACTATTCTTATGTTATATAGCAAGAACGATACAATGGTGATATTGAAACATTTTCACACATGTCGCAATGCAGAGGTATTAACGATTCGTGCGTAGTAAAATAGCACTTTTACATTCCGCATGTTGGTAGAAGGGGTTGTGATCGGAGAAAAAAAATGTGTCATCTCTCATTGCTAAGGAACTCTACTGTGACTCACAAGCGTGACACAGGAAATGATTATGCCAAAGGGCACACTGGGAGACTGGGGGATTCAATTTATTTCCAGAAGGTTTAATGATGGATTCTCAATAGCGCTGTTGAAACATGATTGCCTTTCAAACGTTTGCAATAGCGCTAGTGAAGTGCTATCAGCAAGCCATTAATCCTTTGAAGTCGTTAATGAGAAGTTGCACTAGCACAATGTTTCCATGACATGACAAGTAAGTTATGTGTATGGTGTCGTGTGAAAATCTTTCTACAATCACACAAACATGACAGGACCTTAGCACATCTCTTGCGTTTCTTATCCCTGTGTGATAATCTCCAGGAACTGTCCAGGAGGGATTCCAAAAGATCCTTCATTTTGAGCAGGGCTGAGGAGCATGGATTTATATCTATATGGATGTTTTTGGCTTAGGGTGATCAGACATGGTCCTCCTTTTCAGGACCTATCCTCCATTTCAACTTGTCCAGGAGGGATTCCGAAAGGTCGTCTATTTTAAGCAGGGCTGAGAAGGATGGATTTAATATTTATATTAGTAGCTTTTTTGTTTTTGTTTTGAGCTTTTATTTGGTCAGGTCCTCCATTTTTTCCTTGTGTCTTTCCCCCCTGAAAGTCCCTCCCGCAGGCACCCGGTACGGGAACACCACTGAATTTGGGCACTCAGTCTCTAAAAGGTTCACCATCCCTGCATTAATGATTTAAGTTCCTGTCTTCAGTGTTTCCTATAACTGTATAATATTCTTTGTACAAAAGTGAACAGAAGCCCTCACAGTATTTTAAAGGTGGTGTGCAATAGATTTGTATTTGGCATTTTGTGATGTTTTCTTTTTCAATTCCTTTCCCAATTCTGGTGTTGAATTTGTTCTTATAATTGCGTAGTATACTGAGATAGTGATTTAACTTTCTACTATGACTCTCTTTTCCTATCTGGTAATGTAAGCCTCTGGGTATATGTATGTCTCTGTGAGACAGAGACGGGGGCAGAAGGAGAGAAAGTAAGGTTTTGTTTTGCACTTACCTTTCACAGATCTTTCTGCAGGTCTTTGCTTTGTATAAAACACCATATACTTGATAAATTGCTTTTGTGACACAGTGCCTAGAATCCTCAAGGTATTCCTCTTAAAGCTTAGAATTTCCCTAACCTTTCATGAGCTAGGTGGATGTCTTCGATGGAGTAGTGATAGTCCTTTTTGTTAAACTTCATTAAAGTGCTGTTGCTGCTGTTGTCAAGCTAGGAAAAACTACTGATAAAATGAGGGAACCTTAATGGAAATACCGAAGAGATTTTTCATTTACAAAGTCTCTGAAATGCTTCTCTTAACAATGCTGGGGCAGGTGGAGGGAAGTAGAAAGAGAGGGAGACCATGTGCCAGATCAGGGAGACCATGGGCTTGAGTTTGCAGGACCTGAGCAGGGAGGTAGAAGATAGAGGGGCTTGAAGAGGTCTCATGCACAGGATCTCCATGAGTTGAGATCGACTCGAAAGCAGCCAACAAACAAAACAATGATTTTAAAAGGACAACTTTATACCTTTAGCATTTTGAGGAGAATTGCATTGCATTGGCTTGGATATTTCTTTGCTGGTGTTGTGTTTTTCTGTAGCTGTACCGCATGGTGGCGTTAGAGCTAACATCTGGCAGAACTTTTGTACTGAGTTATGTGCTGGCAGAAAGAGGAGTGTTCACTGGCAACGAAATTAGGAATGGCTCCAAAAAGCAAGGGCTGGTACCATTGTGTGCCGTCCCCCACTTTCCAGTACCTGCTCTGCAGCCTTCACTTTGGCAGCCACCTATTGCTTTCTGCAGCCCTTTGTGCAAATATAGGATAGAAGCTGCAGAACTTGAAATAACAGAGTCCAGAAGCACCTTATTCCAGGCTCTTTGATCTTGTCAAGATTAGCATTTATTAAGACTGCCTAGTTCTGCTGGAATAAATATGAATTAATATCTTATGCTCAATAAATGCATCCAGTCATGGAACTTGGTAGCTATATGATAATTACATCAGTTTATCAAAAAAATAAAATAAAAATAAAAATAAAAAAAATACATGCTTGAAGCAAGAGGTATGTCTCCAGGCATGCATCTGGAGAGGTAGAATTGCAGAGGAAAAATACTAAATACTGTGACAGAGGTGCTGTAAATATACTCTGCTAACTGAATCTCATAACCAATTCTGTCACTATGTCTCTGAAGAAGGACACTGTTGTGCTGTGGTAGCTGCTACCGCTTTGATATCATACATACAAGCTCCTGGTTTTTTTCAGGAAAAGAAGGATTGAGAGTGATACAGTAAATTCTAGAAGCAGCAAGAGAGTGTGGGCAAAAAAGTCCAAGGGGCTTGTGCTAAAGATGAGAGAGCAACATCAGCATAAAAGGAGAGTTTCACTAAGTCCAAATATGTGTAACAGTTTGTGGAAACAGTGAAGAATATACCCAATGCATGGAGGTATCAACCTATGTACCAAAGTTATACATATGTTTAATACTCCCAGCTGTCTTCTCACTTGGCCAGCCTCTACCAACAGCTGCCTCTGCTTGTAAGCCTCTTCTTCCTCTTGCTGCCTACCCCATTGCTCTCCTGGTACAGGTATTGTAACTGGAACATAGCACACCTTCTGTTGCTTTGTATTGTAGTCTTGCTAACTGTTAGAGTGCTGTGCACTTGCAAAGATGTTGTAGTCATTCGTCATTATCTTCATCATCATAACTGAATACAATAAAAAATAAAACTGACTAATTCGGCCAGTGCTTTCCTGCTGTTATGCCTCTGTTAGCCCATCTAATGTCAGAAAGAAGTAGTGATAGCATACTAAAGGTGCCCACTGTCTGGCACTCCCTGCTGCTTTCTTCATTCCTCTTAAAACAGGTGTTTCTTCTGAAACAACTCACCATCTGTGACTTAGCTTAGTGTTGCTATTTGAAGTCAAGGAGCTGTGTATGCCTAACTTAATTATAGTTACCTGTGAGTCTGCTTCTCTCTTTCTGCCTACTATCCTCCATCATCATCTCTGCCTCCCAGCCTGCCAGATTCTGGTGGTGTGGTGGCAGCAGTGGTGGCGATGGCAGCAGTAATCCTTCTTTCTGCCCCTTGCTTCCCACCCAGTTTCTGTCTTGACCCAGATATCTTGCTAACCTGAACAGAAAAGTCGCATTTTGCTTTCCAGATACAGAACTGCTGCTTGTCAGCAGCAAGACCGTGCCCCAACTAATAATAATAATAAAATTTATTTATATACCGCTATTCCATAGATCATAGCGGTTCACAAAGATAGCCCTTGTCTTTGTTTGGAATCTGGCTGAAAATATGAAAACTAACCAAGTAGTAATCCTTATTATCTCCTTGCAAGATTGACATTCTTGGGTGGACACAATATGAAAGCTGCGATGGCAAGTACAGATGTTTTTTGGCCAAAAATAGGACTATGAGAATACCAGCATTCTTTACCATATGCGTGAGTAATACGTGGCTCCAAGTCTCTTTCTTTAGGGGTGGAAAGTGAAAATGATAACTCCTTAGTCCTGAACAGATTCTTCTGAAACTTTCATGTTTTCAGACCTCTAGGATGGGTGCCAATTTCATATAAATTGTCCCTCAAAATTACTGGTTGAACTGAGGGATGCTAATCACTCTCCCATTGCAAACTATTTTTAAGATTCCTCTTCTAGATAAACCACTGCATATATTCTTTTGGAACTTCACAAATATATTTCTTAGGGCCACCTACATGCAGTCTGACATTTTCAAAACAATGGTTCACCAGTGATTTATTTTGTTTTATAACAGGCACTCTGACACAAAAACCCATGCATATATTCACCTGAAATTTAGTAGCTTTTATTCTGATCTGGTTTATTCTGGCTTTGGTGTTCACCTGGGCTGGACCCTGGGTTGGCATGGGGACCGGTGGGTGTTTACTCACCCATCCCACACTGACCTGAGACATGCAACCAGCATGTGCTCTTTACCTTGCCACACTGTCGCTTGTACTCCGAAGCCGCCACCCCTGCTGTTACTACATTTGATGCAGAAATTGGGTGCGTAACTGCACCCACATGTGGTGTCCCATTTCTGCATCAGATGTGGCAACAGAGGGCTTCTAAATACTAGTGATGTTGCAGCAAAGTAAGGAATACAGGGGGCTGTCTAAGTAGCTGGGATTTGCCATGGAGTTTCCAAGAACCTCAGGTAAAATTGTCTGGGGTAAAGGTTGTTTACCCCAAGACCAAGCAGGCTGCACCGGATCTATGTCTGGTCTGGCAGGATCAGGTCCTATCTTGGCCCTGGGGTTTTGGCCTGTGTTGTCTAAACTGAATGATGTGAGAATTGGGGTGGGTGGGGCATAGGGCTTTAGGTCCATGTGGTCAACCCCTTAGAAATAGTATCTCTCTCTGCCTTTTGCCCTAGGACTGTGCACCTGTGATTGGCATAATATATGCTAAGATGACGTTCCAACTCTGGTAATAATAATAACACACACATACTTTTTGATTTCTGATTCTTTAAAAGCTGAGTCAAAGTGAGTTGACTCCAAATCAATTGGAGACAAAGCAGACTTTTTGTTTGTCATGGTTTTTTCCTTTGGATTTATGCCCTTCCCTGGTATATGTGATATAAATCTGTTTATATTTTCTTACTTTGCATTATTCAGTTTTGATTTTTTCCTAGACATAAGGAAGGATAAATAGCTAAAGGCTCTTTGAGAGCACCAAGACTCTTTGAGATATCATTTTTAATTTATTTTTTAATTGTGAGATTGTGCCAGGCATTGCCCATGCATTTTTCATTGTCTTTTCATAGATAGAAACTTGCTTTTAAAAAATAAAATACTGAACTGAAACTCTTGCAATGTTAATTATTGCTACCAATGTCAAATTCTACACTTATGTGGCATGACACTGGAATACACAAGACCAGGACTAATGGGCTACAACTCACATTCTTGTCATTCAAGCTTAAAAACATAGGAAGAGAACTGTTTTTTGTCTTGTGACCAGGTTTTTTTTAAAAAAAAAACCTCCAGAGTTTATTGAAAGTTCTTATATTTACGTAATAGCTGGTTATACATAATTTCAGCATTGTTCTTTTTAGCCATTTTCTGCTATTATCCTTAGCCTGTAATGCCACCCACCCTCAGCTTCCTCCTACTTCAATCAGCCTGTAGTATGACTTTCATGTTGTGTTTTAGAGTTTATACAAAATACTTATGCAATAATATGTTCTATTCTTCTGTACCTTGAACTGATTGGACATCAATTTTGGATTCTCCCCATAATGAAAACTGAAGTGATATGCATCTGCAGGAGAAAACACAAAAGAAATACATCTTATTAATTTTATCACTATCTTTTATTTGCTTTGCCTTGTTAATGCTGCAGAATCTACACTAACTAGTAGCCCTCAAATCATTACACTTATGGGGTAAAAGTTGGAACAAAGGGAGGAAAGTATAATCTTCATTAGTATAATAGGTCTTTTATCTTCAGTGAGAGCAATTTCCTCCCTCTTTTAAATGCTAACCAATTCAGCATTAGGAGATATGATTAAATTGCAGGCCATGGTGGTCTTGCTGCAGCCTCTCTGGAGACTTCAGGTATTATGCATACATCCTGGTCAGGCATTAATTTGGCAGTAGTCTGGAAAATGCCACTGTTTAGTGTTCTAATGTGAAAGCTTTTTAGTGTCTTTGTTCATTGGAAATGGGTCTTGAATTTCTAGCTGAATAGACCAAATAGGCAACTGTTGATCCGGTGAGCAAAAGACATGGGGAAAAGCAGTTTTACATAGGCTTGTGCTTTTAGTAGATAAAATAATGATAGTGGATGGAGTAGGAAAGTGGTAATAATACAGCTCTTCTGCTAGGAGATTTAGCTTGTCACCATATATACAGATTTACAGGGCATCTGTAAGGTAAAGGAGGGAGAGCAGGAGCTTTCAGCACTCCAAGCAGACCATTACAGAGGTGATTCAGCAGGCTGGGAAGGAGGGAGGAGACTGATGTATTCCGATCCAAGTCTATTAAAGGTTTCATTGTTTTGACTTCAGGAGTCTGCTTCTGGGTGGGCATTGAAAAGCCGCATTATGGCACCACCAAGGCTTTTAAGCACTACAAAACCTTTCCCTGAGGGTAAGAAGGAAGATGGGGAGAAGTTAACAAAGTTCATTTTCTGATTCATTCTTCATTTGTGCACCCAAATAGAAATAAGAGATTGGACTGGGTGTAATTACATCACAATCCCATATTCCACTCCCAATACAGGTAATATTCTTGGAGGAGTGATGGACAGGGCATTCTCAAAGTTCAGGTAAAGCTATAAATATTATGAAAGTGTTTTGCATTACTGAAAATATATTCTAGAGTAGAATTGTAACAACTTTCTTTGTTTTTGTTAACACTGTATAAGTAAAAAAGAAAGAGCACATGGGGGCAATTGTGTTTCTTTTTCCCCTTTCCTTTCCTTCCTTTCCTTTTTCTTTTCTTTTTTCTCTCTTTTTTGGAGTGTTGTGATACAGTAGGAGAGCATGGCCCTCCAAGGTCTCCTTAGGCACCCAGAGGGCTAATGCCCTAGCTACCCAAAGATATTCAGATGAATTGTTGCTTTCTAATTCTGTAGACTTTGTTACATATGAATCTTCACGCTACATGGGTCCTGGCATTTTGAATGAATAAAACCCCCACCTTAAAAAAAAAAACCATTTCATTTGAGTTTCATATAAAGGTAGAGGTTTCCCATTTGACACAATTATTTAGTCATGTCCGACTTTAGGGGGCGGTATGTTGGGGCGTAGAGAGACACGCTGTGTCCACTACGACCACGTGCAGAATTGATCCACGCAGGCAGGATGTCACGAGAAGGCTGTTGGAGAGACGTCTGCAAAGGCTTCAGCAGAGAAGGAAAAATTCCTCTCACGCAGGGTTCAGCCTTGAACAGGCTTGCAGCAATAAACACTGCTGGACAGCAAGGCTCTCACTCAAACAAGAGGGCTTTAATTCACTTGTTCCAAACTATTTTCAGCTTTGCACAGAGTATCAAACAGCCATCTGGATACTCACAGCTCTGTATATAAATAGACAAAGTGCTCCACCAGTCACTGACCACAACAACCCAACACCGGAGATAATCACCATCTCCCTTTTATTGGTGGTCTTGTGTGAAGTCATGTGGTGTCTTGCCACCAATGAAACCTTGCTGGTTTCATCCCCAGGGCAGGTTGCATCATACCATTTCCCATGATCCACCCCTTGACTGACGTCACGAGCTGTGCATGTTGCATCAGATGTCCCATGATGCACAGCTTCCAAATGCTGACTCATGCATGAGTCAGCATTTGGAAGCTGTGCATCATGGGACATTTGAACTGTGGTTACCTCTGTTGTAGTTCCACCTAGTGGCCACATCCATGTCATTTCCAGGCCAAGTGTGCTACATAGTCCTGACACAGTAAGCGTCTAAGTTAATAAGCTGAGGGAGCCAGCACTGTCAAAGATGACTACCTGATCATGTGACCAGCATGATCTTGCCTTACAGCTGTCTCACAGTGGATGCGCCATCGGCGTTTGAAGCTCAACATGTCCAAGACGGAGCTTCTTGTCTTTCCTCCTAAGCCCACCCTTCAACACTCCTTTTCTGTCTCTGTGGACATTTCCATTCAACCAGTCCAGCAAGCCCGCAGTCTTGGTTTTATCTTTGACTCTTCTCTGTCGTGTATCCCTCAGATCTGGACCACAGCCAAGGCTTGTAGATGCTTTTTGTACAATATTGCCAAAATCCGACCATATCTCTCCGCCTCTACTGCCAAGATCCTGGTCCATGCCCTAGTGATCTCACGACTTGATTACTGTAATGTCCTCCTGGCTGGGCTCCCTTTTTCTCACCTCCGTCCTTTAATCTCTGTCCAGCATTCAGCTGCACGCATTATCACTTCCACCCACCGCTCTGATCACATCTCTCCTGTGTTGGCATCCCTTCACTGGCTCCCTCTCCCTTTCCGCATTCAGTATAAGCTCCTGCTGTCGACATTCAAAGCCCTCCATGGACTGGCCCCTCCTTACTTATCAGACCTTCTTTCTCCTCACCTTCCCACCAGGGCCCTCCGTTGTGGTAGTCAAGGGTTCCTGTCTCAGCCCAGGATTTCCTCTGCCCCATCCCGGATTCGCCCCTTTTCACTTGCTGCCCCTCACTCCTGGAACCTTCTTCCTCCACAAGCAAGAGCCATCACTTCATTAACCAGCTTCAAAACGGAGTTGAAAACCATCCTATTCAGAGAAGCCTTCCCAGGCATCGCATAATTGTCGCTTACTATCTGATGTTCTGTTGTTGGCTGTTTATCGATCCATTTCCTGTATTGCTATGTATTGTATATGCATTATCCTACTTGTGAGTATGTATTTTCCCTGGATAATGATTAACCTTCCATTTTGAAGCCAAGCCCTCCCTTCAGTCCATCTGCCTTGGTCCAGGCCTCGGAGGTAGAGAGGAACTGCTGGACCTCTTACCCTTTCCTTCCACCACTCCCTTCTCCTTCTGTGTCATGTCTTTTTAGATTGTAAGCCTGAGGGCAGGGAACCGTCTAACTAAAAGGATTGCATATACAGCGCTGTGTAAATTTACAGCGCTTCATAAATAAAGGTTAATAATAATAATAATAATAATAATAATAATAATAATAATAATGCTGAGGCGCATGGTATGTGCGCCTGGGCATTTAGTCATGCTAAATAGTACCTATTTATTTACTTACACTTTTACATGCTTTTGAACTGCTAAGTTGGCAGAAACTAGGAATAGCTGAAGGGAACCCACTCTGTCTTGAAGTGCTTGTGTCTTGAATTGCCAATCTGCCAACTTTGTGGTCATCAGAGTTGGCATCTTAAGTGCTAAACCACTGCATTCCTTTTTGAGTATCATCTGCATTTCCTCAGATTTCTAACATTTCCAGCAGAAAAACTGGAAAATATTGAAAAAAATTATCCCTTGAAAAAAGGGAGAAGCTTCCTCTTTTTTTTCCTGCACATTCATAGTGTGACTTGACTTCATGGTGTGACTTGACTTCTATCGTAGAGGAAGGAGAAGTTGCTCTGTATCTTGGAAAAGGATTGGATTTTACACAGATATGCTTTGAAGGCAATGAAGGATATATACATGTGTCTTAATCAGCAGCTGCTGTGGTTTGATAGATCCTTTAAGGATCTTTTAGAAATTCTGTGGCTCAGTAGGGGAACTTGACCTCCCTGTTTGGGCCTAATCTGGCCTCTGGCAGTTATTCCTATGTCCTGTAGGAGGTGTGGAAAGCCCTGTCCTTTGAGGCAGAGAAATTTTTCTCCATTGCTTGCATTCCCAGTTAGGAAGATATATAGGAAAATCCTATTGTTATCATCAGTCAATGATTAGAGATTACAGTAAAATTCTTACCCTGCTTTGCTTCTTGCCTTGTTTTTGTTAATTGATAAAGGTGTGGAGGGAGGTCAGGTTGATTCTAGTGTGAACCAGATGGCCTGACTAGTTTCTGAGATGCATGGCTCAGTCAGGGCATTGTCCTGCACTGTACATTTCCCAGTTGGCAAAGATTTGTTTCTTGTCTCTCTTATCTCTGGAATGTTACTGCCAGCAGTCACTGTCAAGACAGGGGCCTGTAAAGATGAGTTACTCACAGCCTGATTTACTCTTGTGTGTGTTACATGCCTGAGTTACTTACATATATCTTGGTTTTATATTGGCTTAGTGATACCAGCTAATTCATTTCCCATGTGTCTTTCTACACCACTCTTTTGACTTGCTTCTGTGACTGATTCAGCAGCATATTCATATAACAGATCTCTAGTCATCTTTCTCTATTAGTCTAGGTAGCACAGGTTCTATTTCTTCTTTTTCTTGTAACTCCATTCCAGTTATAAAAATCTGCCTGTGTTAGTACTATACAACATAAAGAAGGCCATACCATATTTTTTCAGCTTTTCTCACTTTATATCAGCAACTGTATTAAGGTCACTTGGGCTGCATCCACACTGCAGAAATAATCTGGTCTGACATCACTTTAACTGCTATGGCTCAGTGTTGTGGAATTCTAGGAACTGTCATTTGTTATGGCACCAGAGCTTTGCTACAGTTTTCAGAACTCCATAGCATTGAGCCATGGCAGTTAAAGTGATGCAGCCTTAATCTAAGGTTGTGCATTGCTATACGTGACATATAATATGGGCTCTCTATTCTTACCTAAGTGGTCTCAAACTTGGCCTTGAGATTTATAAGATAGGTGCTAGTACTATCTCTCTCACTCTGCTTGTTAGATATGATTAGAATAGTACTAGTAGAGTGAGTCAGGATACTCTGTTGTTTCTTGTTAAGGAAGAAAACTTTGGCCCGTTACAGACGGGCACCCTAGGACGGACTCAGTCCGTGCTAGGGTTAGAAAGGGGCGTCTCTTCCAGACGCCCCTAACCCTAGCACGGACTGAGTCCGTAACAAATGGCGGCGGCCGTTCCACACGGCCGCCGCCATTTTGACGTAACGGATGCTCTGCGTCCACACGTCGCGTGGTGGAAGTGACACCACAAGTGCACGACTAGCGCCTCGCGGCATCTCTTCTGAGCTGCAAGAAGGAGCGCGATTTTCGTGCTCCTTCTTTGCTGCGTCCGGGAACCACGCTGTTTGGCTGCTGTGGTTCCCGGATGTAGCAACCAGCGGCGACAGCAGACCGCTGCAATCTGGCGGTCTGTAACGCGCCTATGTTTCTGAATTTCAGGATTTGTGAGGCTTATTTACAAATTTTTCTGTCAAGAGCAAGTTACTGAAGAATGTCAGCAGAGGCTGACTTAAATCCAACTGTTGTGATTTAAATCTTAACTGCTTATCCCGCCTAGGATAGAAACATTGAATCAGTGGAACTTGTAAAGATCTTGATTTACTGTTTGCAACTGATTCACTGTGAATGTCCTAGTTGGTATTAACTGTTGTATATAGGTTACTATCTTTTCAGCTCATATTAAACTGTGAAGATAAAACAGCCATTTGTTGTTTGTAGATGCTAGTACAAGTGGAAAGTTAGTAAAACTTCTAATGAAACCTGATCACCAGTTTCTTTCCATTTTACCATTAACAACTAGTGGTGCAACATGAGCTGTCAGGCCTGCTGCTGCTGACTGAAAGGAAGATATCCCGGAGCACTGTCTTCCTTTAATCAATCTATTTTCTCTAATCCTTTTACAAAAGGCAGTGACAGTGTGAAGCCTGGCTGTTGCAAGCAGCTGTAGAGGAGGCGTCTGAGTTTCTTCCATGGCTCATAAGCTGCCCTTTTCCTCTGAACTCTATGAACTCTCTGTATTTGGCTTTTGCTGATGTATTTTCCAGAACAGCAGTAGGTATCCCAGGACTGCTATCTACATGTGATACAACTTTTCTTGACTATTTTGTTGTTAAACGTGTGTGGATTTAAATTGTGATCTGAAGGATTTACTTTGTTAATATAGTGGAAGAACAGTGTATACCATGGAGCAGTTGCAGTGATGCCTGAAAAAAGTAACTAATATTAAGGCTCAAGGAGTGGGAGAAAATGCATCAGGACTGATTTAATTTCAGTGCAGCAGGGAATGATGCTGATAGAAAATATTGCAATTTAGCAAGAGATTAATTGATATAGTACATATAAAATCATGTTATCTTTGTGGCAAATAATAAAAGGGAAACTGCTATATACAACCTTCTGCAATAATGATGATGTTGTACATGACAGTCATGTCCTGATGACTGAATTTTTCTTGCATGATCCGACAAGCAATGATAAATTTCCCATTCATACACTGAATTTAAGAAGAAATTTTAATGCTTGTAATTTTCTAGTTCTGTAGCCTTGAAATGCTCTGTGCACTTCAGATGTTCTTTGTAGAATAATAGCATTCCAGAGGATTCCAGATGGAAAGGCATCATACTACAGTACACAGTGTACCTGTGTATATAAATTTGCCCCAAGAAAACCACAAATGATAATGTCTGATGATGCTGGTGTTTGCTTTCATATGTGTCATTTAGTATTTCTTCCTATGTCACTGAGATTTCACTTAATGAAATTGCATATATTTCTATGCTAGAGCATTTCTGAGATGGCAAACACAGACAACCAGCTTACCACAAAGCAGAGTTATATGTCATGTGCTTCCTTGCTTCCACCACTTTTTGGCTGAATGGTGAAAGTTGGAGTGTTTGCTTCCCCGCATTTCTCACATGGTTCAGTGCTGTGTGTATAAAGCAGGGCTGGGAATGGGAGTGACCTTCCAGACATTCCCAAACTGTAGCTCCCAGTATTCCTTACTGTTGGCTATATTGGCTACAGCTTCTGATAGCTGAAGTTAGCAACATCTGTAGGACCTTGTAGTTCCCATCCCTGTGGTAAATCATGTCTGCTGAGCTATTCCCTTATTCACCTTATTGAAAAAAATCACCTTATTGAAAAAAATGGTTTACCCTACATATCTCTTCATGCTTTTTGAGAAAATGTTCTGTATTATCTCTCAAGTGACTTTGTGTCAGTTGTGTTTCTGGTATGTTTGTTCATCTGTGTTCTTTTAATTCAATGTATTTGAATCAGCTTCCTTGCTTTTATCTTGCTTTTTAAAAATTGCACATCGGTAGAAGGCATATTTATATTCATATGTACAGTAGAAATGGAAACTGGTGTAAATAGCACCATTGTCAGTATGAGTAAACTTTTAAAAACATAATGAATAACCTGCATCTGAAAACAGGGAGCCAGAAAGCAGGAGCTAAATACTGCAATAGTGCAAAGATAAAACTAACACCTTGACCCCAAAGCATGAGTCAGGGTCTATGGTTGAAGCAACAGTAATTATAGAATAGTTCAAAATCAGTCAGCATTTCTACTGTCGTTCTTAAGAAATTAGAAAATCTCTCCACATTTCTTGGATGGTAAGCTGTTTTACCCAAAGCCCTTTGGCAGATGCTTAGTGCAGTGTTTATTTAAGACCTTAGCAATACCATTATGTCATTATTGGAGACTCTGTTTGTTCTTTTCCAGAGCTTTATGGTTTTGATGTCCTAATTGATTCTACTCTCAAGCCTTGGCTACTGGAGGTGAATCTGTCCCCTTCCCTGGCCTGGTAAGGAATTCTTAAGAAACGTGGGTAAACTGGCTACAGTCTGAATGGCTAAAGTTGAGTAAGCACTTTATGTTAGGTATTTAAAATCATGCTTCTTTGTTTGTTTGCTTTTGGTATGTCTCATGTTCTTGAATAGATTAATAAGAGACAGGATTAAGCAAGGCCCGCTGAACACTGAGAAGGCAGGATGTATGTTTCCTAGTAGACAAGGGTGGAGCATCAAATAATGTAGAGGGATGGTAGCCCCTCCCACTTGCTCCAATAGGGAGGAAAAAGTATCCCTGGTATGGAGCAACCCTAGAAGACACTGGCTACCTGCATCTGTCCTGAAAGGTGCTGTGACTGACAGCCATCACTTTAGGATGCAAGGTGTCAGGGCTAGGTTCCTTGTTAGTGTGTAAGGAGCTCTGCATGGTCAGGAGTGACTCTGTAGAGCTTTTTCTGGATCCGGCATTTGTGTCCAAGGTGATCTCTGCCTTTCATAGGTCTTAGGAGGTAATTCTTCCCTCGTTCTGTACATATATGTCCTAAGATTTGAAGAAGATTGATACACCTTTGACGTGTGCAGGGTTATCTGGACTTATCTGAAAAGGACCAGCAGCTTTTACTCTTCAGATGCCCAGTTGGTCTCTTTCTAGCTGCGCACCATGAACAGGAAGGTGTCCACCTCCACCTTCAGCAGGTGGATTGTGACCTGTCATGAGTCTCTGATGCTCCTGATACCAGTAGGCATCATGGCGCACTCACCTAGAAGTGGCACCACTTGGCCAGTTGTGTCCATGAACACTCCCCTATCAGTGTAGCAGCATGGAAGTTATCCTTCATGTTCATTAAGCATTATAGTCAAGACAGACTGGATTCAGTTGAATCTGCCTTTGGGAGGAGCGTGCTACAGCAGGTAGTTCAAACCTACAACCTTGGGACACCAGCACACCAAACCCAAGTCATGGAAGCTCTGGTAAATAGGATGCTCCAGCCTTATTTACTGGGAAAAGGAACAGATAAGTCCGTTTTCAGTAGGATCACGCATTTCCCACCCTAGGGGTGCTAGCATGGGGATAGGCATGATAGTGTACATAGTTCTTTGTCATGGTCTCTGTGAATCACAAAATGGGTTTCCTGTGCCTGTGTAGAGACATACAGAACCTTCTAGAATCGCTAGGGAAGGCTTTTTGGTGGTAGCTCTGCCCATCCTATATATATCCCTAGCAATCCCACTCTTTCCCCTCAGTTCCTTTTTGTCCGCCGCACTAGCAGCATTGAAAGACCTGGTTCTTAGAATCGCTTTCAATTCAGAATTTGAAAACTAACGGTTTGGTCTTGGATTTTGGATTTTGGCTTCACTCTCTTGTTTTTGGTTTCAGTGTAATGATATTTCAGCTTTGACTTGGTTTGTCATTGATTTCTCTCTGTCTTGTGATTTTGGTGTTGTTTGATTCTTGGATCAGGTTTGGACTTGTAAAATGGCTTCTCAATCCATGACCTTCAAGAGGTGAAATGAGTGGCAAGACAAACAGACTTGCTGTTTGCTCTGCCTTGGTGAGGGACCCAACATGCAAACCTGTGCCCACTGCAGGGCCTTTATCCCTCAGGTGAGGAAAAATAATCAACTGCAGTCGTTGTATGAGAGGGCCTTGAAATCTCATGTGGCCCCGACTGCTGTGGTCTCTGTCTCTCTGCCATCTCCATCTTGTAAAAGAGCTTCTACTACAGAGTCTGGCTGTCAGAAGGACATTGCTTGTCTGAGTTCGTTGAGACTGGGTCATGGGACATTGTTGGCTGCATGTCGGACTGAATCCGATTGTTGATTCTCAATGAAGGCCACTGAATCCGAGGATCCCCCCACAAAAAAGCAGAAATCTTAATCAGCTGTTACGGAGTCCACATCTAAGCCTCCTAAGAAGGCTAGAGAAAAAAGAGAGAAGGCTGATAAGAAGAAGAAGTACAAATGTTCTTCCTCCCACTCCTCCTCTAAGATAGCCAGGCCTGAGAACCAACCAGCGAATAAGCCTGCATCACCAGTGCCTTCACTCCAGCTTGTTGTGAACCATGCTGTCTCGGTCTGTGAGGTTTAATTGGTGGACTCTTCTACATGGAGGTCTCCAAGACCCTCCTCACCACATTTGCCCACCAAATCCCTCTCCACATGTTTGTGTCCGGGATCATCTATCAGCTTTTCCAACTTGTTATCTGTCTCGAGACCGTTTGTCGACATGAATTTGACCCTTGGGCCCATATTGGTACCAACATCAATCACACTCCAATCCAAAGCTTGGACAGGGTCCAACATAACTTGCTCTTGAGACCAGTCTTTACTATAGTCCGGTTGACCCGGATTATCACCTCAAGGACTATGTCTGTGAGGTTCCCAGAGATCTCCAAGGCTCCCCAGCCATTCGGCGCCATCTTCAAAGCCTCATCCAGATCCCTCAGGGCACTGGATGTAAACCTTCACCTGTCCCTCAATGCCATGAATCTTTGGCAGACAGGCCATTGCCACCAACCCGTTGTTCTACAAGACCTACATCTCCTGACTCAGATTCTTCCTCAACATGGATTCGTGCATTTGTTGTCCTCGAGCCAGCTTCCCCAACGGATGATGTCTGTTCCTTTTCAGAGCAGGTCATTCACATGGAGAATACTCTGGACCTTGAGGTTGTTCACCAAAATGCTGAGCCCTTGGATTCAATATATGAAAGAATTTAATCCAAGGTTCCTACTCCGGCATACATCGGACCTTTACTATCCATGTTCCACATCGCTAAGCATTCTTGGGCTACTACAGCTACCATTCCATCGACCTCCAGAAAGATCGACAACCTTTACAGATTGACCCCCTCAGACTCCACCTGGCTGGTTGAACATCCATGCCTGAATTCTTCAATTGTTGAGGCCTTCCAACTGGAGCCAATTCCTCGAACATTCTCAGCACCTGTTGATAAGGAGGGTAGAAAGTTGGATGGCATAGCAAGGAAGCTCTGTCCTGGGGCCTTTGTGTGCTTGCATGGAGGCTTATCAACAACATCTCTGGGAGAGGATGCTCCCACTGCTCGATAAGCTCCCCGATGAGGATCATCCTTTGGCACAAGCATTCCAGTCTAAAGCCCATTTGCTTGGTGCCCAGCAGATCAACTCCACCTGTCACTCTGCGGACTGTGTTCGAAGGTGATCTTTGGTTTGATTGCCCTTCATCGCCATGCCTGGCTTTGAGCGTCGGATCTTCTTCACCAAGTTAGAGCCGTGATAGAGGACATGCTCTTCAATGAATCTGGCTTCTTTAACAAAAGGATGGATGAGAAGTCCGATCACAATTACAAGATGAAGACTACAACTAAGAAATAAGATTACAAAATGAAGAGCACAGCCTCTTCTCTGTTGCGTTTCGTCTGATGTTGACGTTGGGGCTGGCAGCGAACATCTTACAGCCAGTCAAGGTCTTACAGTGCCTCTGGCATGAGGAACCAGAGGTTCTTCTTCGTGATTTCTGCAAAGCACATAAATGGGTTATTCTGTGCCTGCGCAGCATTTCCAGATCCTACTGGAATCACTAGGGAAGACTTTTTGGCAGTAGCTCCGCCCATCTTCTATATAAGCAGGAGGTCTTTCTGCCCTTTCTCGATTCCTTTTGCCCACCGTGTGAGCAGCTTAGGAACCTCACTCAGGAATAGCTCCTTCCTTAGCTTTAGCTTTTGTCTACTGGGTTTGCTCTTACTTCGTTTTGCCTTGACGACTCTTTTGGATTGTGATTTGGACTTGGTTTTGGACTCTGACTAACGGCAACAACTCGGACTCCCTGACCATTCTCTCTTCTAGTCCCCTGCATGCATTCATTGTGGCAGAATTCTTCAGCTAGATGTAGCTACCCTTAGGTTAACTGCACCACAGCTTCTCCTGCTTGTGATATCTGTGGCTTGCAACCTTGCACGCAGTTGATGAAGTGCTCCTATGTGGCTAGGTGAGCCTCCTTTTGATCCTTCCTATAGACTGAAAGTGTTGTGTTAGACAACTTCTTACTCAGATGTGCTTCATTTCCTTATCTCATTGCGAGTTAGGAACTTCTTGTACTCTTCCTTGAAGGTGTACCTGGTAGCTGTCTCCTCTCATTCCAAGCCACAGATGCCCCCTCTTGGTCAATGCACTACAAGGTAGAGGTGGTTTTTTGTTTTTGTTTTTTAAGGCCTACATATACTTTGAGAGCCAGCGTGATGTAGTGGTTTGAATGTTGAACTATGATCCTGGAGAACTGGGTTTGAATCCACACTTGACCATGAAACTCACCAAGTGACCTTTGGAAAGTAACATTCTCTCAGCCTCAGGGGAAGACAATGGCAAACCTCCTCTGAACAAATCTTGCCAAGAAAACCTCATGATACCTTAAGGTTGCCATAAGTTAGAACTGACTTGAAGGCACACAACAACAACAACAAACATACGTCTTCATCTTCCTAATCATGGGCCACTGGCTATGTGGAGCCTGTTGGTCCTTGCTAAGCTTGTGGCACCTCTCTTCATTCTAGGTGCATCCTGTGATCTTTAGATGCTTCCCTGGATGACAGCATTAACATCACCTCTGCCTGATGGGTCAGTGAATTTGCAGCACTCAGAATGAACCCACCTTATACATCCTTTTAGAGGGACAAGTTGGTCTTCTCCACCAACATCTCTTTCCTTGCGAAGATGATTTCCACCTTCCATCTTAACCAGCTGTTGGTGTTTCCCATCTTAATGTGATATAGATCTTCTCATAATGAGCCTGCCCTTCATATGCTAGGACAAAGCAATTTAAGAAGTCTCCTGGACTGTTTGTCACCCATGGCATGTGTAAGAAAAGGAAGGCAATCTCTTCTCAATATCTCTCCCACTGGGTGGTGAATGCCATCTACCTTCCTGTTCCCTTGTTGGGAAGCCTTTCTGCTAGAGGTCAGACTTCACTTGACTTGGGAGAGGGTCATTTCAGAGGGATTCCTTTCCCAGAACTCTGCTGAGCAGCTATGTGGTCACAAGCTATCTTCCCGTCTCATTACAGACTTGCTGCTCTGTCCTGAGCCAATGCAGCATTTGGTAAGGCAGTGCTATCATTTATTTATTTAGGTATTTATATCCCACCCTTCAGCCCTAATGGCTCTCAGGGCGGCTTACAATTATTATTTTTAATCAGACGGTTCCCTGTCCTCAGGCTTACAATCTAAAAGACACGAAACAAAAGGAGAAGGGAATGGTGGAGGAAAAGGGGATGAGGTCCAGTGGTTCTTCTCTCCCTCTGAGGCCTGGACCAAGGCAGATGGATTGTAGGGAGGGCTCTTCCTTCTTCCAGGCTAGCCCTGATGGAGCTGACCTGCCTGGTGAACTCCCTCTCAGAATTTATCCTGGCATATCCACCGTTCAAAGGCTCTATATAGACAGTCTCGAAAGGCTGGCCTGTGGGCGGAATCAGGGCTCAGTGTCCTGATGATGGATGCCCTAACTCCGCCTCCAGATGATGCAGTGCCGAAGGGGCACCATATAGCCGCGCAGCTGCGGCTATAGTGCTCTTTGAAGGGTGCAAAAAAGAGCTGCTTTTTGTGCCCTCCAGAGGCTGGATCAGGGCCATGGTATAAATTTGCCACAGCCTCAATCTGGCCTGGAAAGGGGCAGCTGCAGGCCGCCCCTTTGGGGAGGTCTGTTTAGCCCCTAAGTGAGTTTAGCTTGCTTTTCCCTTAAGTGAGTGAATCACAGCAACTATGAAGAAGAAGAAGTTTATTACCTGTAACTCTGGTTCTTCAAGTGGTCATCTGTGAACACACATAATCTGTCTTCCTTCCCTCTTTATGCCATCCCTTTCTTTGGGTCTCCCAATGGCAGATTTGAAACTTTTGGCAGGATCCTACAGTTTATATCAGGGGTAGGCAACCTGCGGCCCGCGGGCCAGATGCGGCCCGGCGAGGCCTTGGGACCGGCCCCAGCCCGGTCCTGCCGCCGATTGCCGCCGGGGCCTTTGGCATCTCGCGCGAGGGGCATGGTGGGGCAATTGTCTATAGAAGCCTCAGAAACATGCATTTATCTTAACATTTAAAAAAAAATTAGCAATTTTTTTTGCGTGTCCTCCATTTTTTATTTAAAAAGTGCCCTCCATTTGAAAATTTTGTCCTACATTTGTCCCGGTTTATTTATTTACTCAATTTTTTTAAAAATTATTTAATTATTTATTTTTTGGCTTTGGCCCCCCAGTTGTCTGAGGGACAGCAACCCGGCCCCCGGCTCAAAAGGGTTGCCTACCCCTGGTTTATATGCATGTGGGTGTGGGAGTACCCCTAAAATACAGCTCTAGGAACGTCCAAAGCCCTCTGTGTAGGCACAGAATGGCAGCAGACCACTCCCCACAGTTTCACATAGATAACCTTCCATTTTAATATTTTTCAGAGAGCAATGAAGGGAGTAAAGAGAGTCTATCTTGGCTATGTCAGCAAATATGCTGAAGAACCAGACCATACACTTTTACTTTACTCCTTCTCACCACTTCTAGCCATTCAATTTCTTCTGAATCATACCACTGAGGAGGGTTAGAGGCACTTCCTAACAAGCTTGTTTTCCAAACAATTCTGGCAGAATTGTAGAGGGAAGTCTCAGGTAGACAAGCTGTCTTCTCTCTTCAGCAACATCTGAGAGATCCCTGCCCTTCAGGCAAAGAGATGAAAGGAAGTAAGGGTAGGAGGTGGATTGGAATGACTGCCTCAAGTAATCCCCTCAGCTCTTTGCTAAGATACTTAGAACCTTCTTCTTAAATTCTTTGAAGTGGAAGTTTGAACATCAGTTTCTTTGGTGGTTCCTCAAAGCCCTGGGCTGTGGTCAGAGATGCATGTGGACAGAGAATTCTTAAGTGCTATGACTCATAAAATCTTGGCTTACTTTTGAAGGGTTTCATGAAATTCTGTAAGCTTGGTCAAATAGTGTTGTAGCTGTATTTACCTCTATTCTTCCAAATTTAAGCATCTCTTAACACTTCTACTGGAAAAAAATATATCAATTTTACTAACTATATCATAGCAACTAATGAAAATACAATCTTTGACTCAAAGATAACCGATCCAAAAATAATAGGGTTCTGTTAAATATAACATTAGACAAAAGGGAATCCTGGGCTAAACTCCGTTTAAGTTTACTGTAGTCCAATGAAGATGTTTGTAATGTTGAGGTGCCTTGTTTACAGGACATACATTTCCTTGAAGTGTCCCCAGGGACATGGAATAAATTGATTGATCAAGTGAAGATAATTGATTTGCCTTCTCTTATTTCATGTTGGATAGTGATGCTCCTTTGGACCTGAAGATTAAAGCTAGTATGATTTCAGACATGTTTACACTTGTAGGTGAGTGACATGCCAATTTCAGTCTTATCTTTTATTGGCTTGGGTGGCTGATAATAGGTAAAGTGTGGGCATATTGTGCATGACAGAGTTGATTTGTGCATGAGAGAGTTGATTGTTTTGATTTTAGGTAGATGTGTACGTGATACGTTGGGACACTACGTAATGATAGACTGTCAGAATTATTTTAGTAAAGTGGGGTATGTAATAACTGAGAGGTGTACATTTTGTAATGAACATAGGCATGCTAAACTGTGTGGGTTGAAAGAGTCATGAATGATGTTGTGAGTATAAATTCTGAGTGTTGAGATGCCAAGGTGTGATGCCTTGATAGGCTGTGTATCGTAGGATAATTCTGGAATAATACTTTGCTTTGTTGGCAGGGTTCCCTATATCTGCTTATGTTAATGGAAGCCTGTCAGCAAAATAAAGCATTATTCTAGCATTATTCTTCTTACATTCTTACAATCAGAACATCATAGATATCAGCCTTTCAAAACACACACATATGAATCCATGCAACCTGTTCCTCACCCCTCATGGCTACTTCATACTACATGCTTCAGCATGGAAATGCTTCTCATACATTTGTGTTTGAATTTGGAAAGGTCTGAAGTGCAAACAAAGCCATGATTTTATATTCCATACTGAAGGAGCACCTTACTGTTATTCCATCTTTATAAATAAGCAATGGTTTCAGCCTTGATGAGTGATTCTTTTGATGAACGGTTCTTTTGATGGAATAATTATACTTGTCAAGTTTATCAATCCATAGTTCCTACAATGTCCTTAAATTGAATGTTCTTATGTAGCTTGCGCTTCCATCTCTCATAGGCTTTGTTTGTCAGGATCCAGGTCAGCGGCTAAACAGGACAACTTATTACTCCTCTGAGGCAAGGAGGAATCCGTATCAAAAACCTCAAGTAAGAAGAAAATGAAAAAGTAGCTTAACTTCCTTAGCTGTTGTGAAAAATTATCCTTTCTAACTGCTTCATTATTTTGGGGGAGACCTCCTCTTTGATATTCTTGGATCTTTGTACCATATCACATGGGTGGCTTCTTTGTGAGCCTGACAAGATGTCTTGAGGGGCGTGTCCTGCCTTCCTGGGGCAAAAATCTGTAATGGAGAAGCTGATAAGGGTCATCAAGCCCACTGGCTATTATCCCTTTTTTTTAAATCCATGTGGGAAACAATGATAGTGCAAGGCACAGACCTCAGAATATCATAAGGGATTATGAGGCTCTGAATATTAAGGTGAAGGGACTCACTGCACAGGTACTTATTTTATCTGTTCTTCCAGTGGAAGGGCATGGCCAAGGAAGGAAAATTAAAGTAGTGGAGGAGAACAACTGACACCACAGATGATGCCACTGGGAATGATTTGGCTTCCTGGACCATGGTGTTTGGCTTCATGGAGGTGGACTTTTGGCAAGGGATGGGTTGTACGGAAATGACAGAAATGAAAACACAGTTTCTTTTCTTTGTATAATTACAAATAATAATAAAACCTTTATTTTTATCCCGCTTTTCTGTGACAAGACAATCAAAGCGGCTCACAACACATTAAAATCCACATTCACAACATTGTGTCCCAAGTTCCCCGCCTTAAAATGGGATTAAACATGTTACAATTAAAATATCTATTAAAACAGAATTATATATATATATATACACACACACACACACACACACACACACACACACACACACACACGAGGACAGAGTGGTGGGCTAATACATGATGTGAGGGGCAGTCATTCTGTGGGCGGGCACTTTTATTCAGGAAAGTTGGCACCTTGCATATCTGGCAATTTAGCTGGCACCTTGAGTATCTGTTCCCAAAATTTACCAGTATATGTGTTATCAAGTAGAAGGAGAAGCTGGTTTTAAACATTTTTCCTTCTATGTTATTGTATTCTGCATGTGCATGTGAACAGTACATACATTTGGTCCTCTCTATCCACGGGTTCTGCATCCACAGATTCAACCATTTACAGTGTGAAAATATTTTTTTAAAATCCAAAAAGCAAATCTTGGTTGTAACGTATTATATAAGAGACACCATTTTACGAGACGATTACATGTAATGGTACTTGAGCATCCACATACTTTGGTATCCAAGGAGATCCTGGGACCAAACCCCAGAAGATACCAAAGGGTCTGTATCTTGAATATATATTTAAGTTACATATAATAGTAGAATGTATCAAAAGAATTATCATTTTTCTTGAGATTGTACATATATACACACACAAGCATATACCCTGTGTATTTCAGACATTTGACAAAAAGAGTGATGATGCCACATTTTGGAGGGCAACATGAAACTTTTGTTTTTTATCTTTCTCTTGTAGCGTCCTGTGTCTGCACAGCCCCGATCGACAAATGCTAAGCTAGTAAGTGTTATATTTGATATAGTTTACTTGTCATTTTGAAAAATCTGTTTTTAATGTATTGATTACAATGCACCCGCGTCATACGCAGGCGCCTCTTATGCGGCTTTCAGCTTACACTGAAAGCTATGCAACGGAAGTAACAATGGTGCACGCTGCCTGCACGAGCCCCATTATTTTCAGTGGGGCTCAGTCATATGTGCTATTTGCCTTATGTGGGTTTCCCCCCAGAATTCCCGCATAAGGCAAGGGCACACTGCATATAGATAGAAAAATATTCACACAAATGGATGTGGCTAAGAGAGGGGATTAATTGTATTTCAAATAGCAAGACTTGCAAGCAAATTACTAACTGTGTTAGACTATCTTTTTATTGCAGAAGTCAGATATCTCTCTTTATTGAAAGGTGGACAAATGCTAGTCCTCATAACTGCATCAAATTAATTTTTCTTGTGTAGGTGACATTTCCAATGCAAAATTTTGCTATTCTTCTTTTCTCAACCAGTGGAGGAGGAGCCATCTGTGAATGAGTTAACTCCTGTTGCTGGACGTGTTTTAAGAAAAAGCATTTTCTTGGACGTCATGAAGAGAAAAAGTAGACTGAGGTCTATGAAAGCTTATACTGCCAACTTCTTTCTTTCATTTAGCCTCAAAGGTGCTAAAAGATCTCTCTACGAAGTGTTTTAAGAAAGTTTTTCCTGTTGGATCCCTGATTCCTCCTCAGTTTTTTCATCTTCCTCTTATACTCTGTTCCTCCATCTTTTTCTTGGCTACTTTTATTCCCCTTTTTCTCTTCATTATGTACAAGAAAGGAAGTGGGTTTGTTCCCATACTAGATTTGAAATTTGTAAACAAGTACATAAAATACACGTGTTTCTGGATGGAAAGCCTCCAGACAATCCAAGAGCACATTTTCCCAGGGGACTACCTCCTCTCTATAGATCTTTCAGAAGCTTATTTTTATATCCTTATTCATACGTTATTGTGCATTTGCATTCATTACCAGAATGTCCATTATCAATTCAATGTCCTGCCATTCAAGTTGACTGTGATGATTCTCCCATGGTTCACCTGAGACTGCAGGGAATCCATATTTTCCTGTACTTAGATGATAAACCTTTTGAAATCTTACTCATTTGTAGGAGCCCAGCAAGCTGTAGCAACCACCCTGTCAGGTTTTCAGGCCTATGACTTGGTGGTCAACAAACAAAATCGTCTATCCCAATCAGAGGCTAGAAAATCCAGCAAATGCTGCACTCAGCAAAGGACAAGAGAGACTCTCTCATAGCTGCAGGAGTTTACCACATACCATGCAGCTGTGGACAAGTCTGCATAGGGACCACCAAACACAGTGTACAAACATAAATCAAGGAACATGAGAGACACTGCAGACTGAGTCAGCCAGAAAAATCAGCAGTAGCAGAACACGTTATAAACCATCCTGGGTATAACATACATCTTGATAATACTGAAACTCTGGACCATGCCAATAACTATCAGGTCAGAATGCACATTGAAAGAAGCCATTGAAATCCATGAACATATGGATAATTTAACCGGAAAGAAGAAACCCTTAAAGTGAACAAAGTTTGGCTACCAGTCCTGAAAAATAGCAAAATCAGGACTCAGCAAATCAAATGAGAAACCACCCAGGGTCAGGTGCTTTCCCAGCAGATAATAATCACCAATTAGCAGACACTAATCCTCTTTCCATATCCTCCCACCCTGGGGCCCTGCCATCAACAACAGAACAACAGATTAACATGGAAATCACTCCTCCCTACCCAAGGTCACACTGTGTGTGTGTGTGTGTGTGTGTGTGTGTGTGTGTCCAATTCTTTTCCATGTCAGCATTCTCTGAAGATGCCAGCCACAGATGCTGGCGAAATGTCAGGAATAAACTCTTCTAGAACATGGCCCATAGCCTGAAAAACCCACAACAAACTATGGATGCCGGCCATGAAAGTCTTTCACTTCATATCTTATTTATTAGTTCTAATATTTTTCTCCAATTTTGTTTTGCTTTTGGACAATTCCATCACATGTGTATAAAGTTCTCCTCTTGCTTTTGACATTTCCATGGGAAAAACATAATTGAAACATGGTAACTAACAATCAGTCAATGACATTTTATTACAGATCTGCATTTTCTTTTTCCTGCCCCCATCCATCATACTTGGCAATATGCATACTTTTTAAACTCACCAAATACTGTAGATTGTTTGTCTGAAATTAAGGGAAATCAAGAAATTAAGTCGAACTTCAGTAACTCACCCCAGCTAGTGGATAGTGAGTCTCTGAAATGGCAGAGTTGAGTCAAAGGAGCACTACTACCTGGCTCTGAAATATGACTGTGAAAGGGTCTCTTCTGGGGCAGGTATCCTGGAAATAGTGCATTCCCTCTTAGAACTTTATCACACAAGGCTTCCAAAGTGGAATTATAGCAGGATAGTAGCCTGTTTGTCCTGTAGCTGACTTCCATCCATTCCTGGAGTGCTTTTTTTTTTCATTGACAGGAAAAATCTGTCACTGCCTCCCAATCATGCTGCTTTCCCACTGCTTGTCCTGTTTTGCCCTTGGGAGGCTAGGCAAACCTTCAGTCCTGAGATTCCGTGGCTCAGGAGCTGAGGGAGAAAGGAAACTTGTCTCACCAAGTCTTTGGTAGCAAAAGCAGTGGTTGTATAATTCAATCTCTAGGTTCATAACAAGGCTTCAGTCTGTAGAGTACAGCAGAGTCAAAGGAAAGATCTGAAAGAGCAGTCTAGGTCCAAGCAGAGTTCCAGGCAACAGGCAATCTGTCAAGGTTCAAGGCAACAGCAAAGCATTTTCCAAGCATGAAGGATAGTTGTGGACTGTGCTGGACTGCGGGAGGTGCTGGGATATTTACAGCCTATCTGGGTTTCAGGGATGCTCCCTGTTAGCAGCTTGCTTCCTACTTAACTGCAGAGAATGCTGTTTCTTTTTTTTTCCCCTAGTGTCTTCCTGTGGGAGTAGACACTGGTAGGTCTGGCTGGGGTGGAGGGAAACTTTGTTCCTGAGAACTTGGTCCTGGCACTGGCTGCAGGTTTACCTCCAGAGGCTGCTGGTTTGGCTGCAGTCCTGGCATGTCCCCTGGACACTCAGCTTCTTCTTAAGACTCAGAGGACATTTATTTATTTATTTATTTAGGTATTTATATCCCGCCCTTCAGCCTTAATGGCTCTCAGGGCGGCTTACAATATTATTTTTAATCAGACAGTTCCCTGCCCTCAGGCTTACAATCTAAAAGACACGAAACAAAAGGAGAAGGGAATGATGGAGGGAAAGGGGATGAGGTCCAGTGGTTCTTCTCTCCCTCTGAGGCCTGGACCAAGGCAGATGGATTGGAGGGAGGGCTCTTCCTTCTTCCAGGCTAGTCCTGATGGAACTGGACTTGCCTGGCCAACTCCCTCTCAAGCTGGCAGATGGCAGTTGTGGAGGGCGGAGTCTCCTTCCTTCAGGCTTAGCCCTGATGGAGCTGGACTTGCCTGGCGAATTCCCTCTCAGGCTGGCAGATGGCAGTTGTGGAGGGCGTAGTCTCCTTCCTTCAGGCTTAGTCCTGATGGAGCTGGACATGCCTGGTTTTGTAGGCAGAGAATGACACTATTGATTCATATGTGATATATTCCTCCTGCTGCAGTTGCTATATGCGGGCAGTCATGTGGTGTGCGTGGGTGTGATTATGCTTGTCTTCTCCTTGCTATTTCCAAGCAGGCTCCCCCCCCCCCCCGGTTTCTTTTTTTCTCATTTATTTAATCACTTGCTATGACTGCAAGGGCATATGGCCAAACTGGCATGCTTGTGTTTCCTACAGTTGATTGTGGCATCTTAGCAGCCTGGTGTGATTAAGTCCTTAATTAATCTCCTCAATTTTCCATTAAAAGGAACTACTGCAATGGATACAAGGGCTGTGGAGCTAAATTGCTGTCTTCCCGCTCCACCTATTTTATTATTCCCTTTCCCTCATTTTTACCAGGACAGCTCTTTAGGCTGCTGCAGCTAACTATGAAGTATTTGTTTTCTTAAACCTCTTTGTTGTCTGAGCCCTTCATGACAAATCTGACTCCATATTCCAGGTTAGTCTTTTGGAGATACCAGGTCAGATAGTAAGGAGTTCTGATACCCCCCCCCCCCCCCGAGACATTTAAAATGAATGCCATTCTGTAGATGATGAGATATTGTTGATATAATTTCACTGATTTCCAAACAAATGTTCATTGTCTTGAGGTTTTTAGAGTAAATTGTCTTTGTAATACAGTAGAGGAAATGTTGAGTGGAAAATGATACTTGGAAGAATTTTTTTCAATTTCTAGACTAGTCCTACCTCATTAGTATGAATAAGTTTTTAATGAGTTTTTAAGGCTGAGGTCATTGAGCTACTTGCAACACCATGTTGTTGTTTTGACTTTTTATCCCTTCTTGCATGTCCTAATTAGAAAACGGATTGTGCCCTGATCTGGAAGCAGTGAAAAGGATGTGCTCCAGAGAATGGGAAAGGATGGGAAAGTCACCCCTTGACACGCAGCATGGCAAACTGCTATGTGTTATGCTTTCCTCTATGTTTTTCAGCTGGAAAAAGAATAACATGCTTTTTTGGCCTATAGTAGATTTCCTTTGGCATATCCCAGCTTATGGTTGCCTTTAGGGCCTGCATACAACTCTCTGTGCACATAAGGATGTAGAAAGTATGACAGATTCATAGGTAGATAGGTTATCAGCAATGAGACCTAAACTGTTGAGAGATGGAGGCTAGGATGGCCAACTGGATTGGGCAAAATGTTTTGTACAGTCATCTCTCCACATTCACGGGGATTAGGGGCAGAGGACCCCTGTGAAAGTGGGAAAACCACAAATATGTTAGCCACCCTAGCATGAATGATAAAGTGCCTTCTTCCAGCAAGAACACCAATAACTCTTTTTGTAACCTTACAACAGCCTCCTCCACATTTCCAAAATGTTTCCACTTTCACTCTGATGTCAACAGCCAACAACATGGAGGATCTACCTTCTCTCCTCTCTCCCTCCCATTCCCTTTCTGCCAGACAAAAGCAACACTGTATGTTCCCCACTTTGCCACACTTTACATTCACTTCATTTCCATTGTCTTTCCCTTTGAATCTGATGTTTGTAGCCACCACCAGAGAGGATTCAGCTTCTCTCCTTTCCTCCTCTCTCTCTCTCTCTCTCAGCCAGGCAAAAGCAACACTGTACCTTTCCTTGCTTCACTAGATTTTGCATCCCCCTCCTTTCCAAAGTCCTTCCACTTTGAATCCAGTGTTTGCAGCCAGCAACACAAGAAGAAGGTATGATATTGCTTTTGTTTGGCTGGAGAGAGGGGGATGAGAAGGAGGATGAGAAATTGGATCCTCCCTGATGGATGCTGCAAATTCAAAGGGATTCAAAGGGAAAGACTTTGCAAATGAGGATGATGCAAAGTTTGACATTCAGTGGACTGGCTGGCTGGAAGGAGGGGAGAGAACTTGACTCTTCCCTAATGGTGGCTACAAACATCGAATTCAAAGGGAAGGAGGTGGATGCAAGGTCTAGCAAAGTAGGGAACATACGGTGTTGCTTTTGAGTGGTTGAGAGGTAGAAGTAAGGTGAAGAGATTGACCTAGTTAAGCAGTGGCTACAAAGTTGTGAATAGTCAAAACCATGAATCTGAAACCTGCAGATGTGACAGGCCGACTGTACTGTTTTATTGGTTTTGCCCTTTGATAAATTATCTTGGCTATCCCAAATTCTGCTGTTTGCCATCTTGACTGTCCTGAATTCAGGCAGAAAGACAGGACAGAAATAAATTAGTAAAATTAACTTCCGGTGTGAAGGCGTTGCAAGGAGGCGGCAGGTACGAGGTGCTCTGGAGCCTCGTAACCTAAACCTCCACAAAAGCGGTTCTAGGAGGAATGGGGACAAGCCAAGCCCGTCCTTAACCTCCTCGGAGAAGAGGGGTTACCCAAGACAGCTTGTGGGGGGGGTCTTCAGCCAGAGCCAGACTGGGGGAAAGGGGAGTAATCTCCAGGCTCCCGGGACTGAGAAGAGCAGAGATCGAAGAGCTGAGCCACCCACTTTTGTAGCTGTATATCAGCTTAACAACAGCCCGCACTACAGAATTCAAGTGGAAAGCAAATAAGAAGAGTAAACAATAAGAATATCAATCACCTTACTTGTCTATTCTCCTTTACAATTGGTTCCTGTATGGAATTAAAACTTAATAACTTAATAACAGCGATAATAAGAGAATAAGAGAAAAGGGAAAAAAAAAGAAAGAGGTAACTAAAACGCGGAGAGAGCTGAGAGAGGACGTGGAGCCAAGGGACCTAGCGGGTGAGACGCAGAGCCTAAGACTGGGGAGATTCAGGAGCAGACACAGAGAGAATCAGAAGAGGACACGGAGCTGAGAGACTGAAATGAGCCGGGAATAGATGCGGTGGGAATTAAGAGAGGACCGGAGCAGGGAAGACGCAGAGCTAAAGGTTGAAGGTTGTGGAGACCGGAGTGGTTGGGATGCGGAACCTAAGACTGAGAGCAGACGCGGAGAGAACCAGGAGAGGACATAGAGGTGGACGAAATCAGGAGAAACACAATACAGAAGAAAAGGCTGAGTACTGATTAATGCAAAAACACAATGGACTATATGAATATCCTGGAATTACAAGCAAATACTGAACTATAGATAAAGTGGAGTGAAGGAGAGAAAGACTTAAGAGGAAGAGGAAAATAAAAGAATTAATGAACACCAGAGCAACATCAAGAAGAAAACCCCTGATATAAGTTATAGAAATTATGTAACATTGAAACACTTTATCAGAAGATCTCTCTTAAAAATCTGGTTAAAAATTAAAAAAACAATTTTATAAAGAATTACCAATGTGGGTATCTCCACAAGAGACGTTTCAATATAGAACTGAAGAGAAAGGAGAATTTTGGGTAAAATATAAGGATCTAATAACACAAGATAAAGAGGGAAATTATAAAATTAAGACTCAAGAACAATTGAAAAATGAAGGAATAAATATTCAATGGTTTATATATAAATTGTTTGAACAGTTCAAAAAAGACAGAAAAATAATAGGATTCACAAGAGAAAAGAACAAATTGGATAAAATGTTTACAGATAAAGGGAAAAAACATATATCCAAATATTATGAAATATTAAAAAATAGAAATATGGAAAATGAAAATGTGAAACCTGTCATGGTGAAATGGGCACAAGATATAGGGAAACCTATAGAACTAGAAACATGAGAAAAACATGGAAAATCTCAAATAAGTTTACTTTGTGTCAAGAATATAAAGAAAACTTTCTCAAGATGGTACATGACTCCCTATAAATTGAACATGATGTATAATCCAGGTGATATAAAATGTAGGAAATGTCACAAAAGAGAGGGATCTTTTTTCATCAATGGTGGAAATGTCCAAAAGCAAAAGAATATTGGGGGAAAAAATACAAAGTCTGATGGAAGAAATTTTAAGAATTAAAATCCCACTAGACCCTCAGATATTCCTGTTGAATATGATACATAAATTAAGAACTGATAAAAAAGAAACACGTATTGTATTGTATATGGTTACTGATGCAAGGATATTGTATGCAAAATATTGGAAGCAAGAAAAGGTTCCATTAGAAGAAGAATGGTTTGTTAAACTGAGAGAAGCTATAGATTTGGATATACTAACCTCCATTTTGAAAGATATAAACAGAAAATTGACTGTAGAAGATTGGAATTGTCCTAAGATTTATAGTATTTCAAAAGGATGGAATTTTGATTAAAAGGTGAATTGAACCTAGATGAATTAATTTTTGATGTACCTTATTTGATAGCTGAAAAAATACATATATTTTGTTATATTTTGTTAATATGCTAGGAGAAAGTATAAAATATGGAAACTAGAGTTTGTGAAAAGAATTTATAAATGAAAACAGAATTAACAATAAGAGAAGGTGAACACACTTGATAAGGGAAGATTCAAAAGCATATTTTGAAAAATACATGGTATCTTTTTATGTTTCTATGTATATATGTATATAGGAGTGTTTGGGTGGGATATGTTTAGTTAGATAGTATGTTATTGAGTTAGTTGAATTAGTTGTATGATGTTTAATGTGTAACGTTTTATGTGTTATGTGTCATTTTTGTCTTTTATTAATAAAAATTAAATTAAAAATTAAATTAAAATTCATTTCTAGTGGAGTTCTTTTTCTATCTTACGGCATTGGCTACATTAATATTTGGTCTTTCTTTTCCTTTTTTCCTGCACTATGAGTTATGGTTTTCATCCTTCTGGATCCTTTTACATTCTATTCCACTCTCAATAACCTGAGGTTTAGTATCACTGTATTGCATCTGAAAAAGTTAGATTGATATCCACAGAAGTACATGCTAAAATATAAATCAGTTAGTCTCAAAGGTGCTGCTAGATTTCTTTTTTCCCCTCTCCCTCCCATTTTCTTTTGTGTGTGTGTTGTATGTTTTAGTATTTAGTGAATATTAATTTAATTACAGCTGAAAGGTCATTTTGTTGTATGCTTTTATTTTTAAGCCTTTTCTCTGGTTTTTAATCTCTCTTTTCTTTTCTGTTGATGAATGAAAACTACATTAAATAGTGGGACATGCTCATAATACTTTTTTGTACATTTATAGAGAGGGGTTACGTTGCCTTGAATCTGTGTTATAACTTAACCTGGTTTTAACTTCTGCTTCTTTGATCTTGAGGTTTAAAATCTTTCTTTAGGAACTTAAGGTCTCAGTCTTTAAATACCTTTGATTCCAGCCTTGGCAGTGCAACTAGGTTGAAAAAAGTCTGGCCAGGACATCAGCCCCCCCCCCCTCCAAATTTGTTTCCATTTTAGTACTTGGTCATGACTAACTTAACCATCTTGTGGCAGAAATAGCGATGAATGCAGTCTTTCTGCTCAGAAGAAGGTCTTTGTTTGTGGTAATCTCTGCATTTAGATCTGAAGAAAATAATTAATGAGCTAAATTTCTCTTCCTTACTGTAGCTTCATCTCCCACACAGATTACTACAAACTGTGGACTGTCCAACAGCTGAAAGCTAGGAATGTTACTCTGTAGTCACCAGAGCCAGGAACTTGTCTCATGTTTTGCCCAGAAAGACAGAAGCTGTGAATGTTGGCTCTTACAGACATGAGGTGTGGTTCTGCAGTCAAACACAAGGAACATGAAATCTGGCATTGGTATCTAATGGGGTGTGGATTATGTTATATTTGGAGAAAGGGAGTGTGAAACCTGGCATTTGTGCCCTTGGATCTTTTCTGCTTTGGAGTGTGACTCCTGGCTCTGATGCCTAGAGAGTATCTTTTTCTAGGCAAAACTGCTTTGGCCTTTGAAATCAATTAAAATGTTTGGAATAAAATTAGAAGAAATAACTAAAACCCAATTTCTCTCTCTGATCCTACAGCGTTCTCGGCCTCTCTCTGCCAGTGATGCTGAGATGAAAAATCTTATGTCATCAGCAAAAGAGAAAATATCTGGGAGACATGTTGGTTCCATGCTAGGCCTTTCTATGGAAGAGGTAAGGAAAATCACATAACCATTCAGTCATTAGATGCAGGACATATAGAGAGTCAGTCTCATGAATTAATGTATTTGGTTACTAGATGTCTCCAGTATCAACAGAGTGATACTGGCAGCACAGCAAGACGACTGTGACAAAAAATAATATGACTAACCTCTGCAAAATGGAACATTTAAAATTGGTCTCATTACTAACTGGTCCTTGATTAACATGGATCATTCATTTATTCATTCACTCATTCATTCAAACTCTTCTGTCTCATGCTTATCATGGGATCTCAGGGTGGTGTATAATTTGAACAATTTTAAACATTTCCAAATTAAAGCCATAAATAATTTAAAGAGATGAAAACATTAAACAGAGTTATAGTTAAAATCACTTAAAAAGCTACAGCCATGTAAAATCATGTACATGTATCCTTTGAAATAAATTAGTCCCCAACGGCTTTAATAAAAAAATTATATTTTGGCTTGATGCTGGAAACAAACCAATGTTGGCACCAGCCACACCTCCACAGGAAGGCATTCCACAATCAGAGTACCAAAGCTGGAAAGGACCTTTTCCCCATCTTGCCTCCAGTGGTGGGACACAAAGGAAGCTCCCTCCTGCAGACCTCAATTCTGAGGCAAAAATATATAGGGGAATTTGGTCTTTCAAGGGTCAAGGTCCAAGTCATATACAGTGGTCCCTTCCCTTACGTGGGGGATCGTTTCCGGACCCCCCACGTAAGGAAAATTCCATGTATGCTTGAGCCCCATTCAAAGTCGATGGGGCTCGTGTTCATGGACGCATGCCCCATTACTCTTTCTGGGGTGCGGCACCGCTTCTTCCAGCGCGGTTTCCAGCATTTTCTGGAAGCTGTGTAAGGCGCACCCATGTATGACACGGGCACACTGTACATGCGATGGCCAGGAGTGCTTGGTGCCAGCTTCAGCTGATACACCAACTGCATCCCTACCTGGACCAAAAGGATCTAGAAGCAGTGGTACAGACACTGGTAATCTCTTGTTTGGATTTCTGTAATGCACTCTACATGGGGCTACCCTTATACCATGTTCGGAATAATAATAATAATAATAATAATAATAATAATAATAATAATAATAATAGGATTTATTTATATGCTGCCCAATCACTGGGAAGCCGGGCGGCTTACAACAAAGGGGATAATAAATGGTTCCCTGCCCTCAGGCTTACAATCTAAAAAGACATGACACAAAAGGAGAAGGGAATGGTGAGGGAGGGGGAGGGGAGGGGATCAGGTCCAGCATTCTTCTCTCCCTCTGAGACCTGGACCAAGGCAGATGGACTGGAGGGAGGGCTCTTTTTCTTAATCGAGGCCGGGCCTGATGGTGTTTGGCCAGTCCTTTCACTCCCTCCCAGGCCAGAAGATGATAGTTGGAAGGAGGGAGGGGAGGGCTCTTCCTCTTCAGGCCCGATTGTGTTGGGCCTGTCCTTTCGCTCCCTCTAAGGCCAAAAGATGACAGTTGGAAGGAGATGACAAAAAGCTGCAGCCAGATTGGTCACTGGTACATGCACTGGTAATCTCTCGTTTAGACTTCTGTAATGCACTCTACTTGGGGCTACCTTTGTACCAAGTTCTGAAGCTTCAATTGGTTCAAAATGCTGCAGCCAGACTGGTCACTAATACACCTAGGTCTGACCATATAACACCAGTGTTGAAATTTCTTCACTGGCTGCCAATCAGCTTTCGGGCACAGTACAAGGTGTTGGTTATTACTTTTTAAGCCCTACATGTCTTGGGTCCAACCTATTTCAGGGATCGCCTGCTTCCATATAATCCACCCCGCACCCGCAGGTCCTCTGGGAGGAATCTATTGCAGCCTTTAAAAACCAGACTAACTGCTACCTCCCAGAGGGCCTTCTCTGCAATTGCACTCAAACTATGGAACGGTCTGCCAGATGAGATCCGTCAAATTGCCAGCTTAGACAGCTTTAAAAAAGCTGTCAAGACAGATCTCTTCTGGCAGGCCTTTCCTGAATAAAAATGCCTGGCCACAGAATGACTGCCCCCCACATCATGTATCAGCCCACCATTCTGTCCTCGTATTTTTCTTTTTGTGTATGTGTGTGTTTTTAATAGATATTTTAATCCTGTTTTAAGGGGGGGGGGGAATTTGGGACATAATTTTGTGGTTTTTAATATGTTGTGAGCCGCTTTAATTGTCTTGTAACAGAAAAGCAGGATATAAATAAAAGTTTTATTATTTATTTATTTATTTACATGGCTTGGGCCTGAGTTGCTTGCAGGAACGCCTCTCCCTACATAATCTGCCCCACACACTCAGAGCATCTGGGAAGAATTTGTTGGAATACTATAACACTAGATTAACTACAACTTCCCATAGAGTATTTAGTGCCGCCATCCCTAAATTGTGGAATAGTCTATCGGAAGAGATCGATCTTATCACCACCTTAGACGCCTTTAAGAAGGCACTTAAGACGGATCTTTTCCGGCGGGCTTATCCACCTGATTCTGTATAAGAGACCGTAATTAATGCTCCACTTGACTATGACAGTATGACTGAAAAGTTTTCTGATGATTAGATTTTAAGGAATAGGAATGAGTAATTCAGTATTAGTATTTTATAGATTGTCTTTTTAGAATTGTATTGTGTCGTTTTAATGATGTAATACTGTTTCAATCCTTGGGAGAGGTGAGAAATATAAATAAAAATTATTATTATTATTATTATTATTATTATTATTATTATTATTATTAAGTATCATCACCAGTTTGAATTCAGACCAATAGCCAATTGGCAGCCATTGCAGCTTTTGTAAGGCTGGTGTTACATGTTGTCTATATGCTACACTGGAAAACAATCTTGCTCCTAATTTTAGCTTTTGAATGGGTCTTCAAGAGCAGGCCCTTGTAGAATGCATTGTAGGAGTCTAATTGGAAAGTTACCAGTATATGAGCTACTGTGGCTAGGTTATCCCTGGTCAGCAAATGCTGTAGCTAGTACACCAGATGGTGTTGGAGTATCCAGAGCAGGTTTCTTAGCAAATTCCCATTTCCAGTGTTTATTGCTTTTGCGGCACTTCTGAGTTTTCTGTGAAGGTAGATCTCATTTTGTGGTTAACATTATTAGTAGCTTCAATTGCTCATTCTAATTCCAGATAAAAGTTCTGCGTCGAGTGAAGGATGAATATGAGAGAAGAGGTGGATTCATTCGTATATTTCCTACACCAGTAACCTGGGACACTTATGGGTGAGCTAAAAATCATAATTTGAACATATCATCTCAGAATTTTACAATACCCAGCGAAGTGATAGATGGAAATACTTATTTCATAACATTTTAATACTTTTAAAGATTTTCCTTTCTCAACAAATTTCCTTTCTAGGATTGTGTTTTACACTGTCTTGTCTCTCTTTCTTCATTACCACCTAATCCAGCTTTGCACCATGCAAATGTTTTGCTTTTCTTCTTTTGATTCCTATTTGCTGCACTTCATGAAAAACTTTGCAAATTACCTCTGCTAAGATATTCTTTCTTCTTTTTTAATAGTGCATTTTAACTGACACTATGTTCTTGGTTTTTCAGATCCTTTCTGGAACACAAAACCACAATGAATTATATGCTGGCTGCTCGACTTTTCCAAGAAAGGTAGAAAATAGTCTCTAGAAGTGTCTAGTCTAGAACATAGTAAAAGAAAGAGTTAGAGAAAGGAGTGCTTGTAGGCAAAATTCTGGTCTCTCAGGGAACAGCTAAATATTGCTGCTGGTTGTACGTAGAAGTGATGAGTATTCATATAGATCAGCGGTTCCCAACCTTTGTTGGGCCGTGACCCCCATTGGGGACGAAAGTCCCGCCCGTGCCCCCCTGATAGGTTGGGAGGCCAGGAAGGGGTGGGATTTTTGGCTGCATACAAGCCCCAGAAGGCTTTGTGGCTGGAAGTCCCGCCCCTTCCCAGCTTCCCAAACAATTAGGGAGGCCACCAGGGGAGAAGGGGTGGGACTTCTGGCCGCAAAGGCCTCTGGGACTTGCAGTCCCATCCCCTTCTCCCTGTGGTTGCCTGACAGCCATGGGGAGAAGAGGAGGAGGCAGCCCCGCCCCTTCCTTCCCTCCCCGCGGCTGTCAGACAGCCGCGGGAAGGGAGGGAGAGGAGGAGGCGGCCCCACCCCATCCCCTTCTCCTTGCGAGGGCCAGCACTCGCAGGGAGAAGGGAAAGAGGAGGGAGCCCCGCCCTCCTCTTTTCCCTGTGCGGTGCCGGCGCTAGTGCCGGCACCCGCGGAGAAAAGGGGAGGGGGAGGAGGAGGTGGGGGATTCCCATCCTGGCGACCCCCGGGAAAGGGGTCGCGACCCCCAGGTTGGGAACCCCTGATATAGATAAAAGGGAAATCATTCCTGTGAACATAAACATTGCATTGCATCTACCAAAACAAACAAAAAACAAACAAGCTTAATTTATATACCGATTCATACCGCCTAAGCAGTGTCTAAGCGGTTTACAACTGTAAGCTACCAGGCTTGACTGTTTTGTTGGGTGAAACCAGAGTTGGTTCAATCTACTATTTCTCCCCAAATAAATGGTCAGCCCATTTGGAAACTCACCACTTTCTGCTAACTCAAACAGAATCTTATCTGTCGTGTATCATTTGTATGTGAATTTACCTAATTTATGAATATCTTATTTGAAGCTGTGCTGTGCCTGGATATTTGGTGTCTTCTGGTAGCTTAGTTGTCTTGGTTTTCACTTCAGATCACAAAATAGTGCCAAGTCCCATGTAATATTCTCCTGCTTTCTTTTCTTCATTGTGAAAAAAAAATCTTATCCTTGGTTTCTTCTTCTTCTTCTGATTTTTAAGAAGGTCTGACACTCAACAATATTTGTGTATTTGCATGTTTGCAAATGGTAACTGTATGTGATATTTAAATTGAAATATATATCTAGTATAACTTTTTTGAGTTACATCCATTGCTGATATGTCAGATGATTAAATGATTTTGTTTGACACTAGCTTTTTGCTGTCTGGGGATGATGCAGGCTATAGTTAGGTAGTTAGGTACATCTGTGATGGGTTAAAGAAGTCTGCTTTAGACCATAGTAGGAGAAAGCAAAATATTCCTTGTTCCTCTGACATTCCATTGCTGGAAAGACTTCAGTAATTCCTTTGCCTTTTGCATCTTAGAAAATATTCTAAGGCTGTGAAGAATTTAACATTTAAACATTGAAGCTACTTTATACCAAGTTAGTGTTGGTTTATTAAGACCTGTGTCAACTACTAATGGAAGCAACTCTCCACAACCTCAACCACAGGGCTTTCTCAGATTTACTACCTCAAATCATTTTAATTGGTGGTGGTGGGAGTTGAACTTGTGAAACATATGCATGCAAGCTATGTGCTGTTCTATTAAGATATTAGTCCTCCCCTTGACTGCACATTATAGATTATTTCTTCTTTGGGAACACTGTGTCCCAGAGGCACTGCTTGCTGATCCTTTTTGGAATGCATTTTTAGAGTGATTACCTGCCAGCAACATTTCTGCTGGTATGAACAAGAAATCCATCTCACTTGTTTTTGTGTTCAATACTATTATTTTTCATAATAAAACCCAGGAAGACCTCCCAGAGGGGTAGTAAATTTTTAATTGGTAAGTTTGAGTGGCAAGATGTGAGTGCACTTTCAAATTACTTGCATTGGGCAGCTTTTGCCTTTCAGTCATTTGGAGATAGCTTTCTTTTTCTAAGGCATCCTGGTATAGAATTGCTTTGCATTTAACTAGGCTCCAAAGATGCATTTTTCTGAATCAGATCTGACACCAGTTTTATTTTGAGCCGTGGAAGACAACCATAAGAGCAGTGGTTCCCAGCATTTGGTTCTCCATTTGTTTTGATCTTTGGATCCCAGAAGCCCTAGCCAACTTGGTCAACTGTCAGGAATTTGTGGAGCTAAAGTCTAAAGCCTCTGAATCATAGAATCATAGAGTTGGAAGAAACCACAAGGATCATCCAGTCCAACCCCCTGTCATGCAGGAAATCTCAATCAAAGCATCCCCAACAGATGGCCATCCAGCCTCTGTTTAAAGACCTCCAAGGAAGGAGACTCCACTACACTCTGAGGGAGTTTGTTCCACTGTTGAACAGCCCTTACTGTTCTCCTAATGTTGAGGTGGAATCTCTTTTCCAAAGGTTGGGAACCATTACCTTAGAAGGCTGCTGTGCTGCCTTATTATGTCCCATGTGCACACTTACTGGGCCTTCTGAATGGCACTGCTATAGCTACCAACCTTGCTTTAGTAAATGCACTGGCCGTGTAATGGACCCAAAGCCAGGGCCTGTCTGCAATAGATGTCTGGTGGCTGCCATGATGTCTGATTTGCTGTGCCACTGATGTGTATGCCCATCTACTTTAAAGGGCATACTGGGCAAGTGCTACTGAGGTGAGGGGCCAGTGAAGAGTCAACCCGAGTGGGCCCTGCTAGATGCCAGCAAATTCCCCAGTAGACTGTTGCTGATATTACAGTGGCTCCACAACATATAAAATGTGCTGCATGTAACAATTAGAATTGACATAGACTAGTGCAGTGATGGCAAACATTTTAGAGACTGAGTGCCCAAACTCAATGGTGTTCCTGCACTGGGTGTCACCCAGTGCCAGGGAGGGGGGACTTCTGGGGGAAAGAAGCCAAAGCACACTCTTTCTTCCTTAGGCTGCCAATAGCAAACCCCCTCTGATGAAACTTGCCAAGAAAACCCCATGATAGTTTCACCTTAAGGTCACCAGTAATAACTTGAAGGCACCCCCCAATGCACACACTCTCAACCTCAGGCTAGCAATAGCATACCCCTCCTCTGATAAAACCTGCCAAGAAAACCCCATGATAATTTCACCTTAGGGCTGCCAGGAACAACTTGAAGGCACACACGTACACACAGCCCGCTCGCTCGCTGCTGCCTCTTCCTCCCTACCTCCTGGCTGTCAGCAGTGGGCTGGCGGGCGACGTGCAGGCACACAACAACAACAACAGCAAACATTTAAAAAGAAGACAAGACACACAACAATAACAAATGTAGTACAGGAAGCCAGTGTGGTCCAGCCATTTGAGCGTGCAACTGTAGATCAGGAGTTCGAATCCCAGCTCGGCCATGGAGACCTACTGGGTAACCTTGGGCACGTGATACTCTCTCAGCCCTATGAGAAGGCAACGGCAAAAAATCCCCTCTGAACAAATCATGCCAAGAAAACCCCATAGTAGGCTTGCTTTAAGGTCACCATAAAGTGGAAATGACTTGGAGACACAACAACAACAACAACAACAACAAGTATTTAAAAACATCAGCTCTGAATTCCTATCAAGGTTTCAAGCCTCCCTTTTAGAGGCAGTAACAGCAGCAGCAGCTGAGGCCAGCGAGGCTCCTCCAGGGCCCTGGAAGCCGAGGACAGCCAGAGCCAAAAGCATGGCTGCTTGGAGGAAGAAAACAGCACTTCCCAGCCACTGGGATTTTCAAATTCCCTGCCCACGCTTCCTCCAGCCAATATGAAGGAAAGGCATCTTGGCTAATTGTGCTTGCCCACAGAGATGGGTTTCCGTGCCCTCTCTGCAACACATGTCATGCGTTTGCTACCACAGGACTAGTGACATTGAGTCAATGTTCCTTTTTTTTTTTTTAATTAACAAAACTTAACTCATATATAACTAAACCATAACACCACAAAAAAAAAGACCAACAACATTAACAACAACAACAGAATTTTCCACAACACAATACATTCTCCTACATTCTAAACATTCTAAACATTAATTACGCTAAACATTCTAGACATTTATTACACCTATCTAAAACAATTCTTCCGTTCTTTTGCACTTAGATTATATAATTTATAACTTCTTTTGTGGTCCTTATTTATCATTGTACTATTATCATGTGCCTGCTACTTATAAGTAAATCTATTTCTAACGAACTCCAACATATGTAATCATTTCCTTAGCATTGTTGTCTGATATTCTATATACTTATCATAGTCTAATATCTTTAATATGATTAATACATTGTTGATATACAGTATCTTAGTTCTATTTAGTCTTTAAATCCTTCTATAAAAAGTTCTTTTCTTTCTTGTTGTAAAAAATCCATCACTTCCTTCCAATCTTTGTGAAATTCTTCTGTATCTTCGTTGTTCAATAGTCTTGTTAATTTGTCCATTTCTGCTAATTCATAAATTTTAACAATCCATTCTTCCAATTTTGGTAAGCTTTCTTCTTTCCATCTACGCGCCAAAATGATTCTTGCTGCAGTGATCAAGAGAAATATTATTCTACCATGTTTTTTTTCTAATGATCTATCAATTATATTTAGCAAGTAGGTCTCTGGTGTAAATTTAAATTTTATTTTCAATATATTACAAATTGTTTTATGGATTAATTGCCAATATTTTTTAACTTTGGAACAAGTCCACCAGCTATGATAGAAAGTTCCTTTTTCTTTTTGACATTTCCAGCATTGATTGTTAATGCCATAAATTTTGGCTAGCTTCTCCGGTGTAATATACCATCTATAGAGCATCTTATAATAATTTTCTCTTAGATTTTGGCTTCTTGTGTATTTTAATCTTCTATTCCAGGTAAACTCCCATTGTTCCAATTCGATATTATGTCCAATATTTTGAGCCCAAATTATCATATTACTTTTAATTATTTCTTTTTCTAGTTCAATCTTTAACAAAAATTTATATATTTTAGATAATAACCCTTTGAGTCAATGTTCCAAGCTGTGGCAACTTACTTTCTATGAGAAGTCAATTCACAGGAATTCTGAATTTTCTAAGAGTGTGGTGAGCTTATTTTAAATGCAGGTTTAAGTGTCATCAGCCAGTTTAGGTGTAATGTTAATTTGGCCATCAAATAGAATTGCAGGATTGGGAGCAGATTGCACTGTCACATGGTCATTTTTTGTTTTGTATATGAATTTTTTCTGCTTCTAATTTTCTTGATTGGTTATTTAGCTCAGACTAATGTTTACCTCTATTAACTACATACCTGAGGAAACTGGTCCATTCAGAGAAACTGCCAGTGGCTGTTTTAACCATTTGTGTTTAGAACAAAAGCCGTCAGCCAAGTCATTGGTTAGTGATGTTTAACTACCTCCAAAACAGTTTAAACTACCTGCAGTCTAAACTGAAGCTGGCATTTTTGGTGTCCAAATTAATTTTTTGGAAAATATTTTGTAATCTTTTTATTTATTTTCTCTGCATTGATGTGTATTTGTGGTGTATTTATATTTTCCTTTCCCTCTGCAGAGGTGGGTCAAGGCGATGTCCAGCTCCTAGACTAACTCGGTAAGCACCTTGTGTAAATACATTTGTTGAAGTGAAGGAGTTTATAGTTATATCATAAGATCTTCATTAATCTTAAACTAGGATCCTTTTGTTAAGAAAACAAAGCCTTAGCTAAACAATGTTGTTCCAGTTTCATACCAAATTCTTTACGAAGTGAGTTTCTATTTCTGAAGAAATGAATATCTTGGGCTGAGCACCCTTTCTTCACTATTGGTTGCTTGGTCAGTGAAAAACAATGCAGTTGACTGGTTTTAATTAGCTAAAATTAAGTCACTCAGCTTAAAAACAAAATAATCCTGGGGTGCTTAGTATTGGCATCCTCTTAATCTCTGTGCCACATTTCACATGTTTAACTTGTATGATCTTGGAGATATGGTGAAGACTCTTTAATTAATACAGATTAAAATGTCTGTGGCATCTGCATATAAATTAAGATGCATCAGCAACACTTTTTAGAAATTAAATTTCATTATAGACTTTTGTGGGTGCACTCTCAGCTACTTGATTTCTCCAATGAAAGCTGATGTTTCTAAGCTGTGAGTTCTGCATAGTCATCTATGTTTGAAAATATGGAACTGATTTGTCTGTTAGAACCAAAGAGAAAATACCACTTCTATAAAAGAACTCCATTCAGCCACTTTGCTCAAATAATCATCACTTACCTGGAATTTTTACACAGGATATAAAGGTATTATATAACATTGGCAGGGCAAAGTAAGGGTACCAGGGCTCCTGAAATGTATGAAAACCATAATCAACTACCATCATATAGCTTCTAAAGGCAGCTTGGGTACCTCATTAATCATCCTTTTCTAAAATAACTCCAATATTGAGGGATAATTAAAATGAATGGATAGGAAACTCTCGGTAGAGTACTTTAGCCAAGAAATCAGCATGAGATGTACAAAGCAAATGCACTTCCAAGCTTAGAATTATAATTAAACAGCAAAATTGCATTTATTCAAATAAATTAAGAGTTTACATTGTAATAAGGTAAAAAGAGGAATAGTTAAAAAAAGAACAAAATAAGGTTATAGGTTTCTTTCACTCCAGATGTATATGGCATGTGATCATGAGGACTTTAAATATTTGTAAAAACATAGCACCCTGTTTATCCCATCTGTGAAAGTGGAGAGTGGAACTTGCTGCTTCAGAAAGTGAGAGGAGAGACAACAGGCAATTGCTCCATAACTTCCTGAATACTCATACCAAAAGAGAAGCCCTTTTAGGGATTCACAAAAATCCCCTCAAATTCCCCAGAAAGCAAAATCCAATCTTTCAGTAAGAGCAAGAGAGAGAGCCACTTTGGATGTAGGTCTGTCCTTGTTTGCTGGTGCAGTCCTGATGTCATTCTAAGCTGCTTTATAGGAAATATAAATTAAACATCCTTTAATTGTTAAACCATCAGATGTATTTCATGCTTCCACAAAAGACAATTTGTTAGGAGGTTACATATTTCATTAAGTCACTTATTGGTCACTCATGCTTGTTGAGAGGTTCTGCTTTTAAGTCACAAAGAAAATGGTGCACACATATTTGATAGCAACAAACTGATTTGAATGTAGTTTCAGGCTTCTGCATGCATTCATTAATATTGTGCATATTGTGACATAGATAGCAAATCACTAACTTGTAATGAAAAGAAATTGGGCTATCAAAAGTTAAGAAAATCAAGACTTTTCAATGAAAAGTAAAATATCTCTTGTGAGATCATCTTGTCTTTTGCTAATGGTTGCACAACCTATCTAGTTCTGAGAAACAAAGTTAGAAACCCATAGTTAGAGGTGTCCATGCCATTCTTAATTAAATGGCCAGGAAATATGAAAAAAGAAAAAGCAAGAAAGAAAGAAAGCAAATGTGGAAGGCTCACTGTAAAAGTAAAGGCTATATACATACAGCTTTCCTGAATGAAAAAGAAACAGAATGGATTGGAAGCAGTCTTACCCATACTTGGGCTGGACCTTCTAAAATACATGGAATTTTAGTGAAAATACTGGTTTAGGTACAATTAAGACTGGATCTAACCCCAATAGGAATTTAACAGAGAAAGGATGAAGTTTCCATAACAGTTATTACAAGATGAATAAGATTTCTCTTGAATCTACACTAAAACCAATTAATTATAAATTGATAACTACCCAGAAGATGTAGGCTCCTATGGAACTACTTTTAAAGGCATGCTATTTTTTTGTAAGCAAGAATCAGTACAGGATCAGATACGTGCCTTAAATCTCCTACTATACAAAGGTACAGACTCAAATTAATCTGTGTGTGTTTATATAAAGACAGAGAAAGAGATTTAGGAAAACATTTTCTTTGTAGATTTATTATCTAAGGATTTAGTGTTGTTCATCTCTTGGTAACCTCTATAAAAGTGTAAATATTTGTTGTAGGTTTATAAGTCTTTACTAATACATATTGAACAACTGTGTTTCTTTGAGGCCACCACAAATATAGCAGAGCAGAATCTAGATTAGGCTTTTATTGGGGAAATATGCTGCCTCATTAATGGGTTATATGTACAGTAATATCCAAATGTTGTCACCTTAATCCTCTGGATAAACAGAGGGAACAATCCACTCAAGCTCAGGTTATCCCCACACACCACCCATCTCATTGACTGCTGCCCAACAGTTTGTGAATTTGGAAAGCAAAAAAATAATTCTAGCTACGTGTTTGCTTCTAAGCATAGCTCTGGTGAAAGAGATGAGGGAGCATTGAAAATAATACTTATTTTGTCTAGCGTGAGTGAGCCAGTGTGCAATAGCATTATCCCCTTAATAAAGAATAAGGAGAAAGAGAGGTCCCACAAATTAGTGAGTTCTGAAGGGCTAAAGAAGCCAATGAAGCCAGAAAAGCCTTGCCAGTTTTTTGTTTTTGTTTTTGTTTTAAAAAGCCTGATTGTCTGTGACATTCCCAGTCAGAGAATCATGGTTTGGAAGTAGATAAAACAGAAATGGCCACTTTAGGCCACCATGTTGATAATTAAGGTTTGACTGAGGGTGGCAGGGCAATCTCTGGAAATAATACTATTCTAATTCTTGGCAAGAAGGCAGCTACTGAGCTGTCAAATATTGTGATGAACAGTTCTGAGAGTCAGCCAGGCATGGGGTGAGATTGTCATCTTTGTATTTCACCATAGCTATTTTTTTTTATATTGTACTTGAAGTTACTAGATAAAGATACATACCAACAGTATCCACCAATTCATAGCCAGTCTTTTCAGAGCCAGTCTGTGAATAGAGAGATAAACTCTTCAAGACCACAAAATGAATTGCAGTTTAATCCTTTGAATTTGGTAACCAGCACAGCTGCAATGAATTAGCAAACAATGAATTATTTGATGCAAATGAATTTGCAAAACATTCCTCAATATAATTTATTTTCAATGAATTCTAAATCTGATTTCAGCAATATTAAAAAGTAATTAATTTATTAATGGCTGATGAGAAAGGAGTGCAAGACAGATGTGTTCAAGAGAGCAAATAAAAAAAGCAAATAATAATAAGAAAGCAAAGGTTTCATAAGAGCATTATAAAATAAACATTTAATCAAGGAATCTACCTCTGATTCAGAAATAGAGGATGAGAAATTTGGAGAGGTGGAGGAAATGCAGTTTTCTGACACTTGAAGATTTTGCTGTTACTGATTCAGCAAATGAGAATGTGTCTAAAAACTATTTTTACAGAGGGATTTAGGAATCCACTTTAGATGTGGAAATGTGTTAGGATAGTACACAAGAGGATAAAGAGGAAACAAATATAGATTATATAGAATACAGTCAGCCCTCCCCAAGCGCGGAATTGCCATTTAAACATCCGCAGATGGGCCCATTTATCACAGTGGCAGCATGTGTACATGGATGCTCTGCCATTAATACTAATGGAACTTGATTCTCTTTTGGCATTCGTGGGGGCAGGGCGTCTGGACTCGTAGATATGAAGGGTTGATTGTAGCTTAAGTTTTAAAAAGACCAGTTCCAAAATCTATGGAATTTCCTTTACCAAACATATTTAAAGAGGGAGTAGAATTGGAGTGGGATACTTCATTAAACACTAATAAGCTGATTGATGTTAGCCAGAAGCTATATTTAATGGGGGGGGGGGATAAGTTGTTTTTGGATGCTTCAATAATAGCACCTATTGTGGGATCACATATCCCTTAAGAAAATGATACAGTGTAAAAGAAGTGGATGAGCGCAGAGCTGAGGCACCATTAAAAAAGTGCATGAGGTGCCAGCTTTAATGATTAGGAATTTTATGGCAGTATCAGTGTTTGCATGAGTGGTGGTCCTATGGGTTAAGGATATACAAGATATTCAGGATGGTGCAGACATAAGTTAATAGAGACTTTAGAAGGATTGGGGGGGGGGGGGGGGTTGAGGTCTGTAGCAAATATGGGGCATGAGTCAGTCGCCTTTGTCACAAGGAATATTACAGCCTGAGCAATCACTTATAGGTCACTTTGGTTGTGCTACGGGGAGGTGGATTAGAAGTCCAGAAATAATTTGGCCTATATGCCATTTAAAGGAGGAAAGCCCTCGGAAATCTATGAGGAAGGAGTGCTGGAAGCCATGCCGGAAGAAATGTCACTGCATGCCGGAAAGAGTAATAGCATGCGCCCATGGTGTGTGCATGCTGCTGTGCCGCTGCAAGCACGAGCCCCATTAGCTTTAATGGGGCTTAAGCTTACGTGGAATTTCCCTTGGGCGGCGGGGGGGGGGGGGGCCCAAAAGGGATCCCCTGCTTTAGGGAAGGGACTACTGTGGTTGAAAACCAGGATAAGAAATCAATGATGCTAACAACATAATGGAAGAACATGGAAAGAAAGCCTATTTGAGGGGGGTTTCTCTTTTTGAGTAGAGAAAGAAATTATGATTTTTAATAAGGAAGTGGAACATCATCTAAACATTGGGACTAAAGAGAAGATACCCAAAAGCAGCAGATTTAAGGCGGTGTATTCTCTCTCTTTTATGGTGCCGAACAGTAATGGTACTTACCAGCCTGTATTGGATTTTAAAATTTTAAATAGTTTTGTGACATATGAAAAGTGTAAAGTGGAGACCTTGCAAACCATTAAAGGAAATCTACACAAGAAAGATTGTTTGGTTTCAGTTGATTTAAAAGAATCATACATGCATGTGCCTATGGTCCCATTCTGTAGGAAATACCCTCTTTTCCAATATAAAGCCAAACACTATTAATTTAGAACTCTGCCATTTGGCCTGGCTTCAGCTCTCAGAGTTTTTACAAAAGTATTAGATCCACTGGTAGCTCATCTTTGGAAAGAAAGGAGTTCATGTTTATCCTTATTTGGATGACATATTATTAAAGGAGCAGGTCCATGAGCAAGATTCCATGCAAGAAAATTACAATTCCTGATTCCTTGCCAGCCAGCTAGCAAATATGGAGCTAGCATAAATATGCAACATATCAAAGTGGATCTTCCTCAAATATTGAAACAAGATCTTACTTGGTGATTAGTCAGCAAGAATATGGATAGGACAGTTTCATTTGTGACACAGCCAAGTGTAACAATGTTCACAGATTGACTTTCTCTGGATGGAGAGTTCATTGTCATGGCCACTCTATACAAGAACAGTGGTCTCAGAGGGACTTGAGAAACATCATATATTACTTGGTGCATCTGGCTCTTCTGAATGTTGTTCCTGTCATCAAGGGCAGACATGTACAGACAATTTAAAAGTAAAAACTTACATTTGAAATTGAGGGTGAATTGGATTGTTATTCCTGATCAAATAATCATGCAGAATTGTTTAGTTTGCTGAGCAATATTTTAAATGTGCATGCACGGGCTGTTTGAGCAGGCATGCAATACATCAAGGGAATTTTTGCTGAACCAAGAGGTTTTTGAGGGTTTGGATAAATATTTTGGTATATTCCTGGTTGATTTGCTCATCTCTGGTCAGAATTAAAATATAAACAAATATTTTTCAATAGGTGGCAACAAAAAAGCAGAACAAAATACACTAGCAATACCATGGCCATGGATCATGTTTTATGTTTTCCCAACAGCATTTATCTGTATAGATAAATATAGTTCAGCATAGACAGTTTTCAGTAGCATGGTGCTTCAGGACGTGAGGTGATTATGGGCAGCCACTCTCACCTGATATACTGAGGTTTAGGTAAGTCCTGAATTTGAGTGGATTGCTTCTCCTGTTTATCCAGAGAATGAGTATGAATATTCATTCTTGAGTACTAAGAGGAGCTCTCCATTCTGGCTGGCTGCAAAGGGAAAAAAGTTATTTTCATAAGTTTATTAGATAGCAGACTACTAGTTAAATGATAGCACCTAGTTTATGGGCAAGGTTTTAGAATTAAATGGACGGAGAAAGGAGATGAGTCAACTGTTGTTACTGAAAAAGGATTGTGAACCACCTGGCCAGCTGGTGCGTGGGAAGACCCACATTTGAGTGGATTGTTCCTCCTGCTATCCAAGAACTAATATTCATGGTAAGTGTCAACACTTCATGTTTTACCAATGCTGTGTTAATGGTTGTGAAGCCAATCTTGAGTCTTGGTGACCCCATGAATGAGACACCTCCAACTTATCCTGTCATTAACATGCCTTGCACACTTGAGGCCATAGCTTCCTTGATTGAGTCTATCCAGCTGGAGTGTGATTTTCCTCCTTTCCTACCTGCCTGGTCAGAATGCAGCTGTTCCACAACTTGTACACAGTGACAAGAAGAACTACTATAATAATGCAGAACAATAAAAAGTGACCAAAAAAAGAGGAAGAACATGAGACCTTTCCCATAAGATTCAAGAAATCAAAAGAAAATTTAAACCAAGAATGGGGATGCTCTATGACACACATTGTCTTGTTTTGGTCGCAGCCCAAGACTAGATTCTCAGAAAGGGAGTGCAGGAAAATACAGAGCCCAAGAGAAATACAGAGAGAAGCATGGGTCACCAGCAAGGAAATAGAAGCAGCTATGTCAGTTCGGTCTAAGTCATGCACAGTCCAGCAATAAATCCAGACAACAGTCCAAAGGGAGATCCAAGAGCATAGTCAATAAACAAAGCAAGGTTTAAGGTTGTCAGGCAGCCCGAACAGGAACATGAGGCATGACTGTTGCTTTTGTCATGAAGGTCACCTTCCTGCGGGAGATGTCAGGATATTTATGGTCTGGCAGCCTCCTATAGGTACTGTTTGATTGCTGAGTGTTTTAGATATAAATGCTCTGAGCATCTCCCTTCTTCTCTTAATGGTTGTCTGCTGAGGCTGGTACTGCCAGATCTCTGTCCCATCAGTGTTTGTGTCCACAGCAGAAGGCTGTGGCTACTAGGGAGCCTCGCCCTCTGTATCAGGCATTGACATATCTCCCTGTCGCTTTTAGAAAGTGAAGTGGAAGCTGCACTCAGAGTGCCTGGGAGAAATAAATCACCACCAACAGGTTGCATACCAATAAAGCTGCTTCAGTGTAGAGAGACAAAGTCTACTGTCGTTCTAACTAAAATCTCAACTAATACAGGAAATAAAACAATGACCCACAGATTGGAAATGTTCAATATACATTCCAATCCCTAAGAAAGAGGACACCAAATACTGCAGTTACCACAGGACCATTACAGTAATTTTCCATGCAAGCAAAGTGATGCTCAATCTGCAGCAAATGCCTCTACCATATACAGAGTGAGAGATGCCAGATGTCTAAGCTGGATTCAGGAAAAGAAGAGTCACTAGAGATTTTATAGCAAGTATATTTTGGATAATGAATGCACCAAAGATTTGATTGTCATGATGAGTAACCTATATTCAGGACAAGAGGCAGCATAAGGACAGAATATGGAGAAATAGAATGGTTTCCAACCGGCAAAGGGATCAGGCAGAGCTAGGTTTTATCATGTCTGTTTAACCTTTGTGCTGAACATATATGTAAGCAGGATTAGACTCAGAGGAGGGAGACAAAAAAAATTTGAGGGTGGAACATTAATAATTTAAAATACGCAGATAACATCATACTACTGGCAGAAAGTAACAAAGAATGAATACTGAAGAATATCTGTCTCCTTTTCTGTCAGAAAACCCATTTTTTCCTGACAGAAAAAATACATGACAGTCACTGCTTTTTGAAAATTAGCAATTGGAGTCCTTTGTCTTTGGGGCTAGTTGAATCTACAGCTTGGTTCCTGCTTATTTATGACTTGCATTTACCATATGATCATAAGACAGATGGATAGAACAATTGAGAAATGTATAATATAATTTTTGTGTTCTGTGCAGAAGATGGCTTACAATAAGGTGAGAATATAGACATTATTTTTATATGTGTTGGATATTTGTTCCGTTATAAGAGGTGTTCCAGTTTTCCAGTTCCAGAAAATATAGCAGATATAAGAAACTCTTTCAGCTATAAAGCAGGCAGAAACATAGTATTTTATTAGTGGCATTCCTGGATTTCTTAACATCTAAGAGAGTGTTACTTTGTCTTAAGTCTGTTTTGTATCTTATAAGTAGGATCAAAATGAAATAGAATTTACAAGGGTCTTCCCTACATTTTCTTTGTATTCTGCCCTAAAGGGGAAAACTATTAAAGGTTCACAGCACATTATGTAATGAAGAGGGAAAGTCCTTTCCACTAATTTCAGAGTTTCTTGTTGGAAAATCCTTTTCTCTTTTCTTGGGGTCTAACTACTATAATAATCTATGTATGCACAAAACATCTGTTTGCAAATATCAATTTTCATTCAAGTTAGATAGTCCTTTATCTGTAGACTCTTCTCTCTGAACGTCTCCTAGGTCATATGATATGCCTTAGTAGGAAAAAGAGAGAGAGTGTGTGTCAGTAGACTGTAATCAAAGATGCAGTCTCTGAAATCATACAATGCCTCTTCTTTTTCCTCTTTAGAGGCTTTGACTTGCAAAGTGGGCGTGTCGCCACTAGATGTCTCAACAGCAGTCTCAGGTAACAAAGCAACCTCTCAGTTTTACTTTTACTTTTCCCAGCAGTGGACTTACATATAACTGAACAAAGGTCTTTATTGTTCCTACCCAGATGTTCCAAGTTTTATAAACTGAAGCTAGCTTCAACCTCCACTTGTCTCTACTATACTGCTTACCTTTAGCATAGCTTCAGCAAATCCATTCTCAGCACAGTTCCCTAAAGACACAACTGTCAATTCTGCTTCTTTTCAGCTTTTGCTCAAAGGATTCCGCCATTCCCAGCTGGAGTTGGGCAGTTCTCTGGTTCATGGTTCATCTGACCATGCAGCCTGATTATTTGATGTTTAAAAAGATTCCAGTCATGGGTTGCGATTAAAATGGATAATTGCTTTTCTTTAAGGAAATCAGAGTTTATTTAGCTTAAACATATAAGGAAAGAGTTCAGGACCACATGTCAAAAACATAAGAATTGCAATTCAAATTTCTTAAAACACCTGTCCTGTGGCATTGAGCAGAAGGCCTTCAGGTAAGTTGCTGTAGAATTTTGACCTTTCATAACCTATTAGTAATGGTGGAAGTCGCCACATGTCATGTCTTTGAAGAACAAAAAGTCATAGAAAAACTGAAAATGATCCCATATTTTTCTGCATATTGTAGGCCCAAAGGAAATTCTCTTGGAAAACTACTTGTTAAAAAAAAAAATGGTTCTGTCTTTTCCAGAGATAATTTAGCTTCTAGCTGAATGGACAGATAAATCTACTTTGGGTGTGGGTGAATTTCTGTCAGCCACAAGACTTGCATTGGCTAATTAAAATGATGATGCCATTCTAAGCTGTGGTTTATATCAGATGCAAATCAAACATTTTTTAATTGCAGAAGCATAGGGTTCTTTTATCCATTACCCACCTTGTCATTACCTTTCTGTTGCAGTGGGATAGCATATGCCTGTTAGGCAAGACGCTATGCTTCCAGTAATACTGCTACTGGTAGGGTCTTCCACATCAGACATGATTTTACAGAGGAGCCAGCCTAAGTGTCCCAAATAGCTACTGGGCAGCAGCAGTAGAGTGCAGATGACTGGTGGAAGATCTCTTGGAGACAATAGCAGTGGCACTTTAGCTAACTCTGATTAGTGCAGTGCAGAGGGAAGCACCAGTAAACCTCTTTTGAATTTGTATTTAACCATGAAAACCCCGCAAAGAGACAATTGGAAATTGATAAAGAGTTTGTGCCTGATGATGACACTCCCAGGTTGGAAGGCAGTCAACCAGTTTCTGGGAAAGGGAGGACAAATACAAGTAGCATTGTGTCTAATGACATAGCTGGACTCAAGTTGAAAGAATGTTTAGCTGCTTATGTGCTCAGAGGTGAAAGAAAAGTCGAAAGCAATCTGCACAATATATGATGTAGGAACCTGGAGAATGAGAAGCATGGATCTCGGAAAGCTAGAAATTGTAAAACAAGAAATGGAATGCCTAAACATAACCATACTTGATGTGAGCGAGCTAAATGGATAGGAATAGGATTTTCCAATCAGATAAGTTACACTTGTTTTACACTGGAGATGGTAATCAAAGGAGAAATGAGGAAGCATTAATAATAGACAAAATATAGGAAAAGCTTTCAGGAGATACAATATGAAGTCTAATTGAATAGCATCAACAAGATTCCAGAGAAATAATATCAATATAATAGTGATCCAAGTTTATGCTCCCACCACAGAGGCAGATGAAAAAGAAAAGAAAGATTCTATGTTGAACTGTGGGAGGAAATTGTCCACACACCAAAATAGGACATGTAGATAATCATAGGCAATTGGAATGCAGAAGCAGGAAATAGAGCAGAATCAAACATTGTTGAAGAATTTGGGTGAGGCTCAAGAAATGAAGCAAGGAAGAACTGATTAAATTTTTTTAGGACAACAGTTGGTTCATTGAAAACATTATTTCAGCAAACAAAGAAATAGCTGTACATATGAACATCAACAGGTGGCCAATATAGAAATCAGATAGACTATATAATTAGAAGCAGAAAATGAGGAAGCTCTTTTCTCTGTGCAAAAACAAGACTAGGTGCAGACTGTGGCATAGACCATGAACTGCTGGTATCTAAAATTAGAATAAAGATTTTTTTAAAAATACACTGAATCTTTCGTTCTGCCAAAATACAGCCTGAAAAACATCCCTATAGAATTTAAAGACCATGTAAAGAAGATTTGCAGTACAGTCGACCCTTCTTATACACGGATTTCTATACACGGATTCAAGCATCCACGGTTTGAAAATGTTCAAAAAAGTATAAATGTAAAATATCAAACCTTGATTTTCCATTTTTTTATAAGGGACACCATTTTATTATGTCATTATATTTAATGGGACTTGAGCATCCACGGATTTTGTTATCCATGGGGGATCTTGGAACCAAACCCCAGCGTATAACAAGGGTCCACTGTACTACGCATAGTTTACAGGGAATCAGAAGAACTCTGAGTCAACATCATTAGGGAAGAATGAAAAAAAAAACAAAAACACTGTCTCTAGCCAAAAAGATAGAAAAGCCTAATTGGATGACAAATGAAATTGTTCAGTGTGTTAAGGACATATAACAGAAACAGGGTCAGAATCCAAAATGTGGCTATTCAGTGATTTGTGTATAGGGACAAAGAATTATCATAATAATCACTGTAAAAAAATAGAAGATTACAACAATAAAAAGGCAGAAGAAGAGTCCTTGTCCATAAAATTAAAGAGAAAGTCAAACCAAGGGATGCTACATGACCAAGATGTGATCAATGCAAAATAAAAAGTCAATAGATACAAACCCTGAGGAACTATATAAGTGACCAAGTGATGACAGATTCCTTCAAGAAAGAATTTGAAGTTGAATCCACAATTTTAGAAAATGAATTGGAAAATACTCTAAAAGCACTTGGGACAATTAAATCACCAGGAATAGATGGTATACAGGCAGAGTTGTTTCAAGCTGTAAAGAGAGAAAAATTCCCAACAAAAAAGGAAAGCAAAACAATGTCGCACAGACTGGAAATATTCAATATATATTCCAGTGCCCAAGAAAAGGGACACCCTGGATGACTGCACTGATTTCCATGCAAGAAAGTGATGCTCAAGATATTACAAGAAAAACTTTTGCCAGATATGGAACGAGAAATGTCTGATGACAAAGCTGAGTTCAGAAAAGAAAGAGGCGCTAGGGATCATATTGCTAACACACATTGGATAATGAAATACACCAAAGGATTTCAGAAGAAAATCATCCTGAAGCCTCTGGGAGAGGTCATCCAGAGTTTTGGAGTGCAGTGTCAGCAGTATGCAGATGACTCCCAACTCTATCTCTACTTTCCATCTGACTCCAAGAAAGCTGTCTCTGTGTTGAACCAGTGTCAGATGTTAGTAATGGATTGGATGAGGATAATTGAAACTTAATCCAGACAAGACAGATGTGCTCCTAGTAAGTCATAAGGCAGATCAGGTAATAGGGATTCATCCTGTGATGGATGGGGGGGGGGGGGGTTACAATTCCCCTGAAATCTCAGATTCGCAGCTTGGCTGTGCTGCTGGATTCAGATGTGAGCCTAGATGCCCAGGTTTCAGTTGTGGCCAGGAGTGCATTTGCACAGTTAAAACTAGTGTTCCAGCTGCGCCCGTTGCTTGAGAAGTCAGATCTGGCTATGGTGACACATACCTTGATTGCATCCTGCTTGGACAGTTGTAATAAGCTCTATGTGGGGCTGTTCTTGGAAACTGTTTGGAAACTGCAGCAGGTGGGTGCAAAATGCAAAAGGCGGGATATAAATCCTTGAAAAAAATATGAATAAAACTATCCTTTATAGATTACAGAAATTTGAATCTAAAAGAAATGGAAGTGCCACAGCATCTAATTGGCCTGATGTGTAGCCTCTACTCTGGAAAAGAGTCCACTGTCAAAACCCAATATGGAGAAACAGAATGATTTCCTCTTGGCAAGGCTGCATTTCATCAGCCAGTCTGTTTAATTTATATACAGAATCTATTGTACAGAAAGCAGGATTAGACTCAGAGGAAGCAGGCTTGAAAATTGAGGAGAGGAACATCAACAATTGAAGATAAGCAGATGACTCTGGTGCTGCAGTGGTTAACTGCCAGTACTGCAGCCATTCACTCACAAACCACACGGCTGTAAGTTCAGTCAGGGGCTCAGAGTTGACTCAGCCTGGCATCCTTCCGAGGTCACTAAAATGTGTACCCAGCTTGTTGGGGCAATTAGCTTACAGTTGTAAACTGCTTAGAAACTGCTTAGTATGGTATGAAGTGGTATATAAATGAAGCTGCTATTGCTATTCCTATGACTCCATATTACTTTCCGAAAATAGCAAATAATTGGAATGAGTACTGATCAAAATTTACACCTTTACTTTTTCATGGTTCAGTTTACACAAACTTTGTTTCATGCACAAAATTATCTAAATATTATGGTTGAAATTACCTTTAGGTTATGTGTATAACATATATATGAAACTTAAATAAATTTCATTTTTAGACTTGGATCCCATCTCCATCTGTATATGCAAATATTCCAAAATCTGGAGGGGTGGAGGGAATCTGAAACCCAAAATACAGAAGTTATCTTAAGCATTTTGTATAAGGGAGACTCAGCCTGTGTCAGGAGACAAGGTGACTCATTAGAAATTTGCAAGACCTGAGCAGGTTAGTTGATGACTGGGGCTCTTGGTGGTCTCTCATTCATAGGGTTGCTGTAAATTGAAAATTACCTGATGGCAAATGACATTGAAAACAGAGTTTTATATAGCAACCCTAAAGTGCATCAAATGCTGTACGTACTGTACACCTTGATTCGGGACAGCTGCAGTTGTCTTTGATACATGTTTACTCAAGCTGCAGGGGAAAGAGGCAGGGAGGGCAAGTGAGCCTTCCCAGGGAGCATAGCAGTGGAGCCTGGCAGAGGACTCTCCTGCCACTCATCCCAGTCACCCTCCTGGGCTCCTTCTTTCTGCATTGTCTGTCCCTCCACGTGCAGCCCATTTGCTGAAGAAAGAAGCAAGGAGGGCAAGCAAGCCTCCAAAGGCCCCGAGGACATCTGTAAGGACATTGCTATCCCCTAGAAGTCCATTGGCCACAGATTAAGAACCACTGGTCCATATCATTTAATGGGTGAAACATGAAGAGAAATTGATGAGAGTGCTTAGAAGAGGAAAATCTCCTCTCCATGTTCAAAACTGGGGAGGTAATAAGTGTACACGATCCTATCTAAGAAGGGCTAAGTAAAGATACTAATGAGAGGCAGTGATGGAATGACTTAGTACATGAAGGAATCAGAGTCAAGTATACCAGGGCCTGGAGGAGGATGTAGACAAAGAAACCATACTGAAGTTTTGTGCAATGTCTCTCATAGAAAACATTCTTTATCCCATAATGTGAAATTAATAGAGAGATCCATCATATATTTAGGGCATGGAGTAAGAAAAACATTTCACAGTTGGCATATGTAAACCTCTTGGTATCACTGAGCTGGACACATACTCTTGGCAGGAATGTATGTTGGAGAAGATATGACATCCAAGGCAATAACACTTCAGACGTGATATCCTCGCTCCGCGCCAGGGCGCTTAGTGCGCCCTTAGCGCGGCGCAGGAAGGAGCTCCATTTCAGAGCTCCTTCCTGGTTTGGTCCGCTGGGCGCAGCCTTCACTCCAAGCTATGCATGTGCCCCTTTGGGAGGAGCAAGATGACTCTTAACTCTACTTCACCTTGTCAATGCAGTCAGCTGGAGCTTTGAAGGTGCTGGAGTAGTGCCTGAATGGTGTAATGAGTTGGATGAGTGTCAGTAATCTGAATCCAAATCCCAGTAAAACAGGCTTTGTGGATTATTAGTTCTCAAACTACTTGCCCTGGATGAGGTTTTGCTCCTCCCAAAGGGGCACACGCATAGCTTGGAGTATTTTTGGGTAGCAAGTACATTTAACAATAGCAAGTACATTTCTATACCGTTTATCAGTGGACTCTAAGCGGTTTACAGTGTTAAGCTAATTGTCCCCAACAAGCTGGTGACCTTGGAAGGATATCAGGCTGAGTCAACCCAGAGCCCCTGGCAGGTATTGAATGCCCAACCTTGTGGTTTGTGAGTGAGTGGCTGCAGTACAGGCATTTAACCACTTCGCCACCAGGGCTTCTTGGAGGGCCAAGTGAACTACAGGGGTACCCCGGGTTACGAATTTAATTCGTTCCGCCGCCGCGTTCGTAACCCGAAAAGCTTTCGCAAGCCGAAAACCCATAGGCGCTAATGGGGAAAAGCCGCGATTTGGTGCGAAAAAGCGCCGAAAAGCACCAAAATTTCTTTCGTAACCCGAAATAACCTTCGTAACCCGGAACAGTTTTTTTCAATTGATTTTTTTCGTAACCCGGAAATTTCGTAAGGCGGCGCATTCGTATCCCGGGGTACCACTGTACATGGTTTAGGCTGTTTGGGGCCATTTCTGTCTGGTCTGCCATCTATAGCCTTTCTTGGACAGTAGTTTGTGAATGCACTGGTAAAATCCCAGTTACAGTGGTACCCCGGGTTACGAAATTAATTCGTTCCGCCGCCGCTTTCGTAACCCGAAATACTTCGCAAGCCGAAAAACCCATAGGCGCTAATGGGGAAAAGCCGCGATTTCGTGTGAAATAGCACCGAAAAGCACCAAAAAATTTTTTCGTAACCCGAAAAAACCTTCGTAACCCGGAACAGTTTTTTTAAATGGATTTTTTTCGTAACCTGGAAATTTCGTAAGGCGGCGCATTCGTATCCCGGGGTACCACTGTATACTACCACTGTGCAGTCTTCAAGTTCCCCTTGAAGACTACTGGGAAACTGCACTAGTACAGAATCCAGCAACCAGATTGCTGACTGTTACACCATATAGAACTAATAAACAGTGGTTTTTAAAGGCGTTGCACTGACTACCAGTATGCTTGTGATCTGAATTCAAGATGCCGATGATGTCATTTAAAATTTTAATTAATTCTGACTGATTTACTAATTCTAACTGCTGTGGGACCTTGAACTTTGAAGGAATGCCTTGCCTTATATATGCCTGCCTGAGAATTCAAGTGTATTGGAAGGGCCCTCCTCTATGCCCCGTATCGTAAGAGGACATGGGAATCAGCCGTCTCTGTGGTGGCACCTCAGTTGTGGAATAGCATCTCTTTGGAGGCCCACTTGGCACAAGTTCTAGTGTCCTTCTAGGAGAAAGTCATAGAATGAATTTGTATTAGTCTCTGTGGCCTAATTGATTTTATCCAGTTTGCACATTGTCACCGTTAGCATTCTTTTAAATTGTTTCAACTGATTTTAAATTGTCTTTTTTTAACTGATAAATGATTTATTTGATCTTCTGAAATTGTTATTATTTATTGTTTTAAACTGAATTTGGGAGGGAAGTGAAAGGACAGGCCCAACACCATCGGGCCTGAAGAGGAAGAGCCCTCTCCTCCCTCCTTCCAACTGTCATCTTCTGGCCTGGGAGGGAGCGAAAGGACAGGCCCAACCCCATCAGGCCTGAAGAGGAAGAGCCCTCCCTCCAGTCCATCTGCCTTGGTCCAGGCCTCAGAGGGAGAGAAGAATGCTGGGCCCGATCCCCTCCCCCACCATTCCCTTCTCCTTTTGTGTTGTGTCTTTTTAGAAGAGCCCTGGTGGCGCAGTGGTTAAATGCCTGTACTGCAGCCATTCACTCAAAACCACAAGGTTGCGAGTTCAAGACCAGCAAAAGGGCCCAAGCTCGACTCAGGCTTGCATCCTTCTGAGGTTACTAAAATGAGTACCCAGACTGTTGGGGGCAAATTAGCTTACTTGCTGTTCACCGCTATGATCTTTGGAATAGCGGTATATAAATAAAACAAATTATTAATTATTATTATTATTATTGTAAGCCTGAGGGCGGGGAACCGTCTATTATCCGAACCGTCTATTATCCCCTCTGTTGTAAACTGCCCAGATTCCCAGTGATTGGGCAGCATATAAACAAATCCTATTATTATTATTATTATTATTATTATTTGTTGTAAGCTGCCCTGAGCTCTTCAGACAAAGGGTGGGATATAAATGTTTTAATAAATATAATAAATAGTAGCCCAACTTGGCCATATAGAATACTGCCATAACTTTTTATTAAATAAAAATGTATTGGCTAACCTTTTGATTCTTAATTGCTTTGTGAAAAAATAGAAAGGCTGAGTCTGGAGCGTTTGATCCAGTTAGCGTGATTGTGTATGGACCCCTCTTAAGAGTTATTAGTTGTTCAATATTAATTCAGTAGGGAGACTAGGAGTGCATCTGCATTGTATTTTGATAAAATTACCAGCTTGTTAGATGAAGGGAATGCTGTGGATATAATAATAATATAATTTATAGTGATGAGGGAGCAAGCTTGTTTTCTGCTGCTCCAGAGACTAGGACCCGGAGCAATAATAATAATAATAATAATAATAATAATAATAATAATAATAATTTGTTTTATTTATATACCGCTATTCCAAAGATCATAGCGGTGAACAGCAAGTAAGTGGATGCAAGCTCCAGGAAAAGAGATTCCACCTCAACATTAGGAGGAACTTCCTGACAGTAAGGGCTGTTCGACAGTGGAACAAACTCCCTCGGAGTGTAGTGGAGTTTCCTTCCTTAGAGGTCTTTAAACAGAGGCTAGATGGCCATCTGTTGGGGATGCTTTGATTTAGATTACCTGCATGGCAGGGGGTTGGACTGGATGGCCCTTGCGGTCTCTTCCAACTCTACGATTCTATGATTCTATTGTAGAAGTAATGCAGTGTGACATCACTTTAAGTGCTGTAGCTCCATCCCATGGAATCCTGGAATTTGTAGTTTTACAAGGACTTTAGTCTTCTCTGCCAAAGCATGTTGGTGCCTCACAAAACTACAAATCCCAGGATTCTGTAAGATGGCGTTAAAGTGGTGTTAAACTGCATTATTTTGATAGTGTAGATGCATCCTAGCGTGCACATTTTGCTAAACATAAGAATGAAATGATTTTTATTTTTCAGTTTTCAGTTTTCAGTTTTATTTTTTCTGTTTTGTTCTTTTGCAGTTTAACTCTTGCTGGAGATCTGGGCCTGGACAGTGTGGATTGTAACGCTCAGCTTCATGCTGCTTTGTATGAGCGGAAACTTCTGTCACTAGAGGTACGGAAACGAAGACAACGTCATGGCAAATTGAGACCAAGACGTTCAAGATTGTCAGGTATGTGCAAGTCTTGTACATTTTTAAACAATAGCATGAGAACACAGCTTCAAAGAATGAGGAGCTTAATTTGCATATGTGATTTTAAAAACTGTATGTATGTATTTCCTGTCCTGCATGTCTGTTAATATGTAATCCATTATCAATACTGGAGGGTTCATGAGTTGTCAGTCTCTTGCAATTACAGAAGAGCAAATTAATTGGATTAATACTAATATGGATTAGTAACTTTTTGGGTTGCTTCTATGTCTTTCTTAACAATTTTACACAACCGTTCAGGCTTTCAACCTTTTTTCTTAATACTTTCAATATTTTTACAAAAGTAAGGCACTAACGTGTTTCCTTCTTTGCCCTTTCTGTCCATCGAGAAAATGGAAAATGAGGCAGTTCAGCAAATGTAATGCAAGTTAACAGAGAAAGAGGAAACTGCTAAGATTACTAGAGCTGCCCACATCTGAACAGAGTCAGTGAAGACCCATTCTCACAAGTGGCTTGTTTAAACTACATAGCATATCCTTGGGACAGTGCCTGATGCTCCATTAAACAAGATAGTTATATCTTCAAGCAATAGTGAGGCAAAAAGGTTGGCTAGGTATTCACTAGATGAGCAGAGAGAAACTCACATTGGTCTGAAGAAATCAGATAGAGGTACAACGTAGAAAGTGACAGAACAGAAAAATTTGGAGCTCAAAAGGAGAATGGAGAAAATTTTACCAGTGAAAGGGGGTAGAAGAAGAAAAGGTATCTGTGGGATACAGAGGAGAGAAATGAAGAAAAAGAAGACAGTAGAGTGTTGCTGCATTGTCTGCTAATGCTGCTTTTCATCTTAACTCAGTGGTTGCAGGGGTGACCCTGGTGACAAGGTCCATGTTTTCTTATAACAAAAAGTTTAAAAAAATTACTGTACCTTTGTGACCAGAGACAACAGTTCTGTGGGTGGAATATCCAGTAGCTAGACAAATCTCTGCTAGTCACAGAGAGCATAGCCCAGTGCAGACCTCCAAGGTGCAATTTCTTGATACCAATCAACTTTAAAGAGACATATCTTCATGTTCATATGCCTCTAATTCACATAAAGTATGTACATTTCTTTTACCAAAATCAGTACAACCATTTTCTAGCACTTTATGTTGATCTTGTATTGGCATCCCAAGTATTTAGGAAAGTTCTGGTACTACATGTGACTCATTTGAGATGAGAAGCTTTAATGTATCCCCCATATCTGGACAACATTTTACTGAAGGAAGGTATTTTGCAGAACTAAGAAAAGTTACTTTCAGCTCACAGAGTCTTCAACACATCTGAGAAGGGCTACGGACATAGACAGGACACAGATCTGTGTCTCAAATGATAGAGCAGAAAAAATATAGAAGGAATTCAAAGGTTTATTCAGAACAAGAGGCTGAAATTATGCACATGACACATGTGCAGGCGTTAATTGTATCAGTGGTCCAGATTTTATTATGCACGTGTTCTCCAGCTGTACATGCCAGCTGTAGTGGCTCATACTTCTACACTAAACGGTGTTAACGCTAAAAAGAAACTGCCAATTTATGCTGTAAGGCCAAGAATAGGATCTCTATGTTGGTGGGCTCACAAACTCAACCTATAGTGCAGAACACCATTTTTAGAAAAGTGTAACAATATGTGCCAGTTTAATGGGATGAGGGTTTATGCCTGGGAAAAACAGCCAACGGCCAGTGGATTCCAAGATTAGCAGAACAAATTGGCTCGATTAAAAGCTGTCTGATTTTGAAAACTTTCTGGCATTTGGTGCAGGGTACACACATACAAGTTCTTAAGTACGATAATACAGTGCAGTTTTACATGAACAAATGTAGGGGGATCAAATCCCACTTGCTTTGCAAAGATGCATCTAAACTTCAAAAATGGATGGAGAAATTAATGTCCTCAACCTTGGCAGGCTGACAGTAATACATCTAGGGGAAGTAGTACCTCAGTCTGGAAGTATTCAGCCAACTGGACATTTAGAAAGATTGATCCCATACTGACATGTTTGCTATGTGCAGGAACAGGAACCAAATTTCTTAAAAGCCAGGTTGCTGCACCTTCAGCTGTACAAAAAATCCTCATGTTATGGGTTCCTTGAGCAGAACAACACTAAAGGACCAACCGTAAAACATGGATTTCTAACTTGAAATAGGTGTTGAATGTCTTAACAGGTGCTCCTTTCAAACCTATGCAGGAATGATAAGATTCATGATCCTCAAAACCGTTGGTTTAGTGGCATAAAATCAGCAAGAAGGGTTTCAGAAATTTCACAATTTTCAGTCAGTGAAAATTTGTATCAGTTCAACAACAATAAAGTGATTTTATTTTTAGATCAATCATTCCTATCTAAGATAGTTTCAAATTTCTGTCTGAGGGAATATCACTTCCAACCTTCTGCACTAATGTGCCTCATGATTAGAGGAAAAAATTATGTACATTATATGTAAGATGAATCCTTAAATTGCAGCACATGGACCTTCATACACACTCAGGCCTTGTTTTTATATTTTAATCCACAAACAAAGAGCCAACACACTTGAAAAGTACAGCTGTCATGATGGATTAAAGCATGCATTCACCTCTGTTACAACCAGGCAAAGAGACTATGGCCATAGCTTGTGCTGGCACATTCCACAAGAATGATGACAGTAATGTAGATGTTCTCAACCAATGAATGTTTTTATGAAATCTGTAATGCTGTGGCTTTGAGCACACCTATAACATTTTTAAAACATGGTGAAATTGACAATCAGATATAGCTTTGAGGAGACAGGTGGTACAAACTGCTTCAGTTAAAGGTACAGACAAACCCACTTGTGAGGATTAAAAGAAGGGAGGGAGGGAGACAAAAAGGGAAATGTGGCAGTATCTTTAAGACTAGCTACTTGTTATTTTAGTATGATCTTTTGTGGCTATAAACCCACTTCTTCAGCTACAGCACTGAGTGGTATTAAGGCCCCAGGTATAAAGCATACGGTGTATACTTGAAATAAGTTGCCCTTATATATATATGTCCAGGGCAGGTTTTGGGGTCAAAATTATGCATTTTTACATGACTCAAGAATAGTTGATGGTAAAACTTAGGGGCAGATTAAAAAGGATGTAGAAGATGAAGCAAAGGAAAATTATGCCAAATAGTTACAATATTATATCAGACGTAACTGTGCTCACCATAAAGGCAGGATTGATGAGGAGGCAACTACAGTAAATGGTGGTTGAGTGATGTGTGGGGAAACTAACCAGGCACAGGCAAGAGACTAAGAAAATGCATACATATCAAAAAGGATGTAAAGGCAAAGCAAAGAAAATGGTAACTTTGTTAACAGTGATTATAGCTTATAACTTTAATATGATAACTGTCTGATTTTAATCCAGAAAAACTAACAAAATGCATAAATGTCATATTAAAATCCTCCAGAGCCTGATTCTTAGTGCTTCTTTGAGGGGAAATACCAAAGAGCTGCCACTACCAGTTTCCCACCCAGGCATTAAAAAATGTCAGAAGTGGTGCCATGTGGCGATGGAGAGAGTAGAGGAGATCAGTGCATTTTTTATGTGCTCCTAGGATGGACTAAGCTTTCTTCTTTCACCACTCATACATTGACTTGTGGATAAGTCAACCCAGGGTTTTTGGTTCATTTTTTTAATGAAAATATCTAGATTTATACATGAGCATATACATTATTTATACAGTTGTGAAACAGAATATAATATCATCCAGAAAAATGCAAATCGTATACATTGCCCTACATTTTAAAGAGCTGGGTGAGGTGATACAGGTCTTTCAGATATTTACAGTAGTCAGTGTTGATGTGTGAAAGCAATAAATTGCTTACCAAAATCAGTTTCCCAGGATTCAAAGTTCTTTCTGAGTAGATTTATTTTGTTATATGTGCACTACTCACTACTGAGTCTTTTCAATAAAAATAAAAGTTTTTTTCTGCATCAATACTGTGTCATTTGCATTGGTGTATATAAGAGCTGAAGTTTTCTGCCATACTTCACTGGTGCTAAAATGTTGAAAACTGGTAATATATTAATTCTTAACAGGGACTTCACAGTCAACTGATTTTGTCCTTAAGTCAGAAATGGAATCTGAAGAGGAGGAGGAGACAGCAGAGGAGGATGAAGAACTGGAAATACCTCAGGGTGAAACAGCTGATTGTCTTAGGAATATGAAGGTGAAATCTAAACCACAGTTGTCAGAGCAGTTGGAGCCTGCTCACCAAGAGAAGTTGAGAAAGAACCAACTTGAAGAGAAACCTAGACATGAAGGGCTACCACTCCAAAGCAAATTGCAACCTGTGCCAATGGTTGTTGAACTTCCTTTTAATTTGCTACAGGTTCTTCATCAGAACAAGAATCTCAGGTAAGTTTTCATTCTTTGGTTGAAGTGAATTATAAGTGAAGAAATATGTATGCCTGTGAGAACTTTCAAGTTGCTATGACATATATAGTGGCTGGTAGAGAAGGGCACTGAATTATTGTAGCACCTCAAAACCTTGTAAACAAAATATTATTTGTTACACAAATTACTCTAACAAAATGCAGCAATGGTTTCTAATGGTTTTTATTGACTATAAAAAGAATTCATTTATCAAAAATCATCCTTTAAAAATTAAAGGACAATTTTATTTACAGTATTTATTTTATATCCCGCCTTCCTTCCAGCACAAAATTCAACACAGCTTACAAGTTGAAACAAATTACAGATAAAAAACTAGTAATACAAAAGTTTAAAAACAAGCAACAATTCTGTCTAAAAACACAACTTAACAGTTTTAAAGACATATTGCTAGACCAAGTTGAAAACCAAAGGCCTGCCTAAATAAAAAAAAGTCTTTGCATATCGACAAAAACAAAAAAAGATGGAAACTAATCAAAACCTCCCATAGAAGTGAATTCCGCACCTTCTGAAAAGCCATCAAGAAGACTGGCTCACATATCCTCACCAAATGGGCCTGTGATAGTAGTGGTGAGACCAAGGGATGCCCTTCCTCACAGATGTTAAAACTCAGACAGGCTCATATAGGGAGATTTAGGCCCCATACAGACAGGCCAAAATAAAGCTGTTTCGGGCCACTTTGGAGGTATGCTATTTAAATGATGCATGCATCCTAAGCATCCAGAAGCCACAACAAAACCACAATCCAGTCCTAAGGACTGGAGCATAGCTTTGGTGCAGCTTCCAGCTCTTAGGACACATGCATCATTTAAACAGCATACCTCCAAAGTGGCCGAAGCAGCTTTATTTTGGCCTGTCTGTATGGGGCCACAGTCTTGCACAGATAGTCTGTATCTAAGCTGTATAGACCTTTAAAGGGTATAACCAGCATGCATTCTGCAAGGAAATGAACCAGTGGCTGTTTCAATATGAGAGTTAAATGTTTTCCTGTAACCAGTTTCTCTCAGCAGACTTTTGCAGTATTTTGGATCCACTGAAATTTTCAGGTTTCAAAGTCAGTCTGACATAGAATGTGTTACCATTATACAGATGAGATGTCATAAAGGTATGTGTCACATCTCAAGGAACAGGTGCAACTGGTGCACCAGTTTTAGCTGTGCAAAGACAGTCCTGGCCACTGATGAAAACCAGGTGTCCCCATGCTCAAATCTGATTCCTGGAGCATTACCAAGCTATGAACCTGATGGTTCAGAGGAAGTAACTCCATTGAGCACAGGCTGAATCCCTGTTCCCCTATCTGTCTTTCTTCTGACCAGGGGCACCTCTGTCTTGTCTCGATGACGCTTCAATTTTTCCAGTCCACTACCAATAGCAGATACTGGTTTAGCACAGAGACAGTTTCCTTGGAACTGAATGAAAGAAAACTAAAATTTCCTGTGATTTCATGTTGAGAGGAGCCCACAAGCCAGTGGCCATGGGGTCCAACTAGAACCCCCTGGCACCTTTTGAGTTCTCTCCTCCAAGAAGGTCTAGAACAGTACCTGCAAGTCTCTTCCCAGAGGGGTGGCTCAGAAGAATACAATCAGCCCTCTGTATCCATATATTTTTATGCACTGATTCAAGCATCCATGGTTTGAAAATATGTTAAAAATGTATAATTTCCAAAAGCAAACCTTCATTTTGCCATTTTATATGGGACATCATTTTATTATGCCATTGTATTTAATGGGACTTGTGCATCCATGGATTTTGTTATCCACAGGGGGTCCTGGAGCCAAAACCCAAGTGGATACCAAGGGCCCAGTGTACCATGATTGATATTATGTATGACCAGGAGCATATTCCCTCTGTCTAGTCTCCAGCATAGGTCATCCACCTATGGCTTTCTATGCTTCTGTGGGACAGAGCATAAAAGCCTCTGACCACTTGAGAAAAGTTCAGTGGACAACATTGTGCAGATGCAGTGTTGGGAGAGAAGGATAATTTCTTTGCTCCTACCACTGCCATGGCTTTGCAATGGAATCTAGTCTGTATTTGGTTGAACTTGTTCTGAGTTTCCTACCATTGATGCTCTTGTTTCCATCCCATTTAATTTATCATCCCCAGCTCCCTAGTAAATCAGGAGGTTCACTGAGCCTTGATATCGACCCTCAACTTGAAGGTGATGGAAAAGTCGATATTGAGTTTGGAGGCTAAGCTATCTTTGGTTTCTCTGGCAGCCAGTCTCTGAAAACATGAGGCCAAACGCTCCCTGGCAGTCTGTCTGTATCCAGGCAAAAACAAAGCACTTGTTGATAGTGAGCCTTCACAGTCTCCAACTCCAGGGAAGTCTCTCAGTGTCAAGATGCAATCAGTACTGAGACATAAGCAGAAGAAGAAGAAGAAGAAGAAGAAGAAGAAGCATCCAAGGGAACACAAGTCTCCTTCACAAACCTTTTTTCAATCTGCCATAGGTGTGACCATGCTACTTGAGGCCTCCACTTCTCTCTGGGAAGCTGCATTGGAACATATATTCCATGGGCCTTTGCTGCTGATTTCATCTCCTCATTGGCATCATCGATGTTCTAGGTCCCGCTCCCATTTGATGTTGAGGTCAGATATCAATACTGCTTCCTCTTATCAGAGATACCACCAGCATAGACCTTATCAACATTTTCATCATGGGGTGCTTATTGCCATAG